>NC_079290.1:69158216-69458882 GCF_023638135.1 Falco biarmicus
GACAGAGAAGCTTGTTTACAGTAACTTGCTGTCTAACATCAATTGTGGAGATTCTGGTGGACACAAAGACACTCTGATTTTCCTGTGTTGTAATCAAAACAGCATGGTGGCCTCAGTAAAATGAGGCTACTATCTGATTTTGTTAGTGACAGATTTACATATCCCATACCTGTCTAAACCAGACTAACAGTTTGCTGTACCATTTTCAGTCCTCTAATGTTGTTTTAATTACCAAATTGTATGACTCTGCTCCCTCGACACTCTGTGTAGTTCTTAACTTGCTATTGGGTATCTCCCCAGCCTGCCTATACTATCTTTAGTTAAATAATGGTTTTTATGTACTCCTCAGACTTTCCCTGCTTTTCAGGCTTGTTTGCTGGCTCTTCTGAGCCTGACTCTGCTTTCCCCTTCGCATTCAGCCGGAATTCTCTCCTGGCTTCCCAGTAGACTGGCCAGCAGAAAGCAAGAACAAAAAGAACCAGTGGTGTAGGGTGGTAGGCAGACATGGTGTGGGCAGAACAGTCCCAAACAAGAAGACACCTCACAACAGTGGCCATGATTCTATGTGTAGGCCACAGAGGCTCAGCTGCCAGGGCATCAAGCCATCTGAGCCCACCAGCCTTTGTAGATGTTCTGTGGTGTCCCTGCTATTCCAGGCATGAGGAAGGGGTGGAAGCAGGTCTGGAGACTGGCTGCACTCTTGCACATCTCATTTTCTGCCTGACAGAGCTGTACAGGCTCAGCAAAACCAGGCAACAGGGCTTAGCATGGCCAGAGGCAGAGTGTCAGGCCTGCGGAGCTTCCCTGGCCTTGGCCCCCAGAGCTTTAGGGGATGGTGCGAAAACACTGTTCCCCCTCAGTTCACCACTAAGAAACCTTCAGATATCCTTGGTGGAGACCGAAGCAGGCAACCTGCAAGAAACCAGAGTAAAACCACAATTCCAAGGCATATAGAAGACAACAAATAGGTCACTAAGAGTAGAGGTAAAACCAGTAATACTGGGTATTAACAGGAGCTATTTCATCAGGAAATTGAGACCATCAGCATTAGCCTTCTGTCATCCACAGCAGCAGTCTGGGTTTCCAGCCTCGTCCAGGTAACACAAGTGGAGAACTGTCATGGGAGGTCAGTGAGGAACAGGTCTTGTGAGAAGCTGTGGGGACACTGAGGGATAATTACAGGCCACAGACACAGAGCCAACATACATGTCTGACTGACAGTGCCAGCAGCTAAAAGAATCACTGCTTCTGGCAGCGTTTTCCTAAACGTAGCACTGCCTAGTGAGGACTCACAGATTTCCTCATCACCTGTTGGTAACCTTGGAAAAAATGGAGAGACGTACCTTGTGACTTTCAGATGCCTTCAAAAAAGAAAAGGAGAACATGTAATCAGAATGTGTGTCTAGGAGAGATGTGTTCCAAGTTGCACAAGTACACACACTTTAGTGGGATTGACCCCAAGGAGTGGAAAAATGGACAGTCTATATACCATAAATAAGCACATCTACTTCAAACATCCCTAAACAGGAATAAGCAGGATCACTTAGATTGTACAGTGCCACCTAGTATTCAGCACTGCTTAACTCTTGGCTTTGTAGGAGAGTTTCCAGTTGCTCAAAACATTAATAAACTTTACTCACAGTGGCTGACATTTTCCATACCTCAGGCTAAGTGCTTGTGGAATACTGCAGCCAAGATGTGGCTCAGTTATTTCTAAGGATTAGGCGGTCGTGCTTATAGCTTGAGAATTGCCCAGCTTCATCCTTTGCATTGTGGCCAAAATGGTTGATGAATTTCAGACACATGTGTTTGTCCATCAGCTTGAGACTTGGATATGTGCTTTTGCCATCTCAAATGTGATATTGATATAACACTTGATATTATGTGGCAGTTTAAAGGGTTTCTTTGGCTTGAGTTTGAGAGTGACAAAGTCATTAATATTCTGTGAAGGCCACACCAAGTTAGTCACAGGCCAACACCTCATCAAAAATTTTGTTGATGCAACACTAAAGAGAAATGCCTAAACACAGATTAAGGATTTTTTTATATACTGCCATATTTATAGTCTTGTATTTCTTTGTTTTTAAAGCCAAATTGAATCATTGGCTCTGTTCAAATAGTTGTGGAAGGGAAAAAATATTGGCATAAATTTGAAAAGTCCTATAAATCATTGAAGATAGCTCTTTTATGCAGTAAAAATGTTTTGTGAAAGACCAGTAACTGAAAGGTTAAATTTGTTATAAGCATGTTGCAGTTTTCAAGGAACAACTATTAAACCCCAGGAAAATCAGACTTAAGGCTAAACTTAAAAGGAACTTGAGACAGATGATAGGCCATGACTTCAAGGAATAAGTGCAAGTAAGATTTATTGGGCCAAATTCATCTGATTCAAACCTAGGGCAAGCCAATGGAGTTTTTAAAGTTAGTGATAAGAAACTAAGCTAGATAGATAAGAGACTCTGACTTTTGTTTTTCTCAGGTTGTTCAAATAGACCGGCTTAAGGTGGCTTGGATATCTTAATCAGTAGCTTTGATCACTGTAGAAATTTGGATTAATTTTTTCCTTTATTTTTCTGCCCATTTAAAAATATGGCTTTTGTCTTTCTTGATCATAAGCTGGTCACAGCTTCATTTTATCCATTTTTAGGTATTTTTTCTTGATTTACTTTTCCCAATTTTCTTCCTTCCATTTTAAAATACCCTTTTATTATTATCTTTCTCGGCTGTGAATATGATGCACAAAAGCAGGAGCAACATTCAGGGATTGTCCAGTCCTTTGTGTAGAAACACTCACTTCCAGATCCTTTCCATTCTGGAGACCCATGCAGTTGTTCAGTTCCAGTAAAAAGTCCCATGGAAGTCATCCACACTTTTTGAGGTTCAAATCCATAGTCTGAGGTATTAATGAATACGTGAATGCAGATTGACCAAAGGCAAGAGAAATTTTTGCTTACTGAGAGGCCATCTGAAGAGTACCACTGAATCTTTTATAACATTTTTGCCATGATTTTCTTTTTTCAAGAGTCTGAAGACAAATGCAGGCAAAAAGGAAAAAAAAAAAAAAGAAAAAGTGGGGAATAATGTATACATACCAACTTAACTTCACTTGAAGCATATCTGAACAGCTGTCTCCCACATG
Source organism: Falco biarmicus (assembly GCF_023638135.1). Taxonomy (NCBI): domain Eukaryota; kingdom Metazoa; phylum Chordata; class Aves; order Falconiformes; family Falconidae; genus Falco; species Falco biarmicus. The sequence continues at coordinate 69,161,356 of NC_079290.1, forward strand.
AAGTGTTATTCTTCCCAGTGATTGCCAAAAAGAGAAAGAAAAGCCAGTGGTATTAATGTATATAGCATTCTAGATTTCCCTGGCACTATAGCAGAATTAAAAAATAATGAAGTGGTGCAAAAAAAGAAAAAAATGTTACCCCAAAGCAGGTTGGTTGCTTGCTAATAGAAGTATCAGCAATTTTTCCTGACATAGTCACTTTGAAGAGTACAGAAGTAAAAACAGTGAAACACAGGACAAGAAAGATCAAAATGTGTCTATGTCCCCCAGATCTTCCTTTATCAACAACCACAGGATATGAATCACAGGCACCAGGGCCACCAAGCCCTAACAGCTGATCTCTGCTCTGCTCTCCTGGGTAAGGAGACACTCTCTTCAACTTTCTCTGTCAACACATCACAGGGGAAAGGAAAGCCATGCAAAAATCAAGTCAGAGCTTTCTCAGTGAAAAACCTTTTTTACAAAAAGTAAATGTTTTCCTTTGAATTATTACATTCTGAGTGATTTCGATGTTGCAGCTGAAGGCCAGTAGTTTGCAAGTGCAAATACTTGAGGGAAGGAATAGGAGGAGAGAGATTGTCTTCATTTTTGCCAGCGTGCAAATATTGTTTTCTGCTAGCTGCAGTCATCCTGATGGACTTGGACTTGGTAAAGGCCCCACTGCTTCATGACATGAATAAGATTTTGGAGTCCATAATGTAAATGCTTTCTTATATTCAACACAAGCAAGGCACAAGAGCAAACAGTCTCATTTACTGTCAAGCTGATGTTTAAAATAGCCATTAGACGTGCATCTACCCAAAGCTCCATGCCCCGAAAGGTCCATGTATTAGTGTCTACCATCCAGGTCCTTCTACTGAAAAAGCTGAGAACATACGTAAGTCTCCCTGGATTCACCAGCTGTAATGCTTTTGACACAGTTCTTCATCATTCCATCCTCTTCTGCCTATTTGTTTTTTTCCATTGTATGGCTGTATCATCTAATTCTGCAAATACACAGAACTAGCTACATTCTGTGATTAAAACCAGCGATACTTTCTCTTGCAGTAAGTAAGGTTAATCATGCTCAGGAATGGGCTCTTAATGCAGCATCCCAAGTATCTTCCTAGAAAATGTCCTATGGGCCCTAATTATCTCTCTCCAAATAAAAAGGATTGAATCCAGAGTTTTATATATCTGCTTAGTTTTCAACTGGATTTTGCTGGTGGTTTAAATAAGCATTCTCATTAGCATCTGTCAGCTGCCCAGACTTATTATTTCATTGCTATGTGTTGATTTGACTTTATTAAGACCTACAAGCCTTGATCCTGCCTGAAAGATGGACTCCAGAGTGGATCTGCGGCAGCAGTTACAGTCATCTGAACAGGCTACATTAATGCCCACAGTCGTGTGAAGTCTGCTGCCCTGCTATGCAGAAGGTTTTCACCTGCAGATTTTTTTCTTTCTTCTATCAACTGAGTCCACAGCTTTTGACTGTTAGAGCACAGTGCCAAAACATTCCCTTTTCTCTAGCTTTTGGTGGAAGCTGCTCATTTCTTTCTTTAGCTTAAAAGGAAGAACAGATTCCCGGAACCTGGAAGAGCAGATTAGAATGTCTAACAATAAGACAGATCAACCAAACAAGCAGCATATTTATGTCTTTCCCTGTCCTCTTCTCTCTTCCCCCTCAACCCCTTCCTCCTTTTCTCCCAAGTGAGAAATGCTGATATCCTGTGTAACGTGGGAACAGTTCGGTATGCTCCTTGTCCAGAGCTGATGATTGGTTTAGACTATGGTATAATTGCTTCTGGAGCTGCTCTCAGCACAATGGCTTCAGCTTTGCAGGCATTGTTGTGGGAGAACGAGGAGAAAATATTCCTGTGGCAGCCCACCTTCTCTTTTCAGCTTAGAGAGGAAATTCACAAATATTTTTTGGTCATGGTTTTATAATTCTTAAATTAGGTTCTAAATGATTGCTCGTGGGAAAGGGTGACGGACTACTGAGTGAAAGATCTACACTTGGGCATTCCAGGTGATTGTGCAATGGAAAAGCTTGCAGAGTATAAGAGCTTTCCTCTCAAATTCTTATAAAACTTCATCAACCCAAACAGTATCAGAGTGCCTTCCATGGACGTTAAACGATGTAACCAATCTCTAGTTTATTCAGTTCTTTCTTTTCCAATATTTCTCCCCTCCTTGCTTTCTCCGCTCCAGAGGGAGCCTTTCATTTTCCATCCAGATTCTGTCAAACATTGTTAGGATGCTTTTCAATCCAGCTCTTGTCTCCCAAAACTTTGGGGTCTCCTCATATTCTGAAGAAGGAAGATCATCCCAGAGTGCCCCCAGCTGACAGAGGCTTGAGACAGAGCTGAGGGGTACCCGGAATGGTGCGACCCAAAGGAGCATGCAGGGCAAAACATGCTCCAACAAAGCTGTTGGGCAACCAGAGATACCTGACCCTGGGGACAGTCTGAAGCCTTGCGTTGCCTGCAGCACACTCGGAGTTGACTATAGCTGCAAAGAGACGAAGTCTTCACCAGCAGTCAGGCAGCACAGGGTCCAGACCATGTCTTGTGCCAAGGTGGAGCTAAAGAGGTAAATGCTGTTTCCTCACAAGAAGTAAAAGCATCTCCCTATCATCTACAAAGGGTTAGCTACAATTTAACCACATATCTTTCCCCGAGTGACAAGTACCCACCAGGACTGATGAGCTAATTCCAGCCTGAGAAGAATTAGCATCCATGTACTTAAGAAAGAACTGCTGAAGCAACAACCTGCTCTGCCACTTGGCCTGGGACAATGAGACATCAATAATCTCGTATTTTAAGTCCTTTCACCTAGCAATGTTTGCAAGCACTGTCCATTAGCCCTCCTCCAACCCCCCAGTGCCACCTCTAGAAATGATGAAGTAAAATTCAGTTTGAGATTACACTTATTCCTGCATCCAAATCCATCACATATTATAGCCTCTCATGTTAGCACAAACATCCTTTAGAATGAAACTTTCCTATTACCATTTCCATTACAGAATCATTTCATCTGTAATAATTTTCCATCAGAGGCTGGAGAGGAGTCTGCTGCAGCTTTACCTGCTGTTCATACCAGGCACGATTGAGAGATACCATTTTTCTTTGTGTTTGAAACCAACAGGAGGAGGAAAAGGGTCTATAAATACAGACAATCAAGAGTATTTTACATGTAGCGATACACTGTGAAGCCCACCTGTAACAAAACAGAGGAGCAGAAGGGGTTGGGGGGGGGGGGGGGGGCACCACAAGATTTAGGAAAAATCAGAGCAGAATTAATCCTTCAGGCTGAGCCGCCTCTGCGGAGCAGAGCCGTACAGTCCTGCCGACTCGAAGGGCCATTATTCAAGGGTTAAATGTCACTCAAATCAACCTCATTATGAACTGAGGGATGAGGAGGGGCTCGGGGGAGACACTGCTTTCTTATGCATTTCCAATTGAGCCGCTCTGGCCTGGAGATGACCCGCCGCACAATTTTTAAATTATCTCTGTGCGCGCTCTGCTTGTTTTGGAAATGCTCTAAATAAAAATAATGGACTGTCTTTTAATAAGTCTCATTGTGAAGATTCCACATATCAAACAACGCAGCGCAGCTTGGAGGCAAGCGACGGGCATGTGTGATCTAGCTGGAAGAGAGACAAATGGTGATGGGAGCAACTCCATCTAGGGACCGCTGACAAGAAAATGGCATTCGCAAACTGACACATCTGTCAGGGTGGAGAATATTGGCACCTGTCACGCAATTTCAGTCATGACTTTTAATAAAGCTGCTTTCCCTTAGGTAAAATTGGAACTTGACTGTAATATTAGCTGCAAGCACGTCTTGTTTTCCCCTTCAGAGTTCTTTTGTACGTGAGACGTTTCAAATGAATCTTAAAGCTGAAGTAATGATGTTTACTACTTCTTTCCTCCCCCCGCCCCCCCTTCCCTTTCCAAGTCTGGATTTGAAAGAGATGTTGTGCTGAGGGTTGTTTTTTTTGCTTTGCAAAATGCCTCCCTTTCATCTACCAATACCAAATTTTTTTGTATGTGAGTGTGCGTGCGCGCCTGTGTGTGTAGCGCTTTTTCTCTATCACTCCTTTTTTTTTCCCCCCTTTCCTCCTCCTTTTCAGCTGGGCTGTTGTTTGAGTGAATTTAGCCTGGGGAAGCATGTATATCATAAAAACTGGGTTGGGATTTGTTGGCTGTCAGTCAATAAATCAGTCAGAGTTTAATTACCAGGCATGTGATGGGAAGCGGTGACAGGCACCAGGTCTGTTGGATAGCATTTCTTATGGGGCAGCCGCTACTAAAAACAAAAAGTTAGAGAGTATGTGTGCGTGAGTAGACGCCGGATGGGAAGGAGGGGGAGAGGTGGAGGGGAGGAGGGGGAGAATTGAAAAAGAAGGAAGGGGGAAAGGAAAAGTTGAGGAGTCCTGCAGCTGGAATCTACTCTTACAAGGGGGGTGGTGGGGGGGAAGTTTTGCGTTCTTAAAACAAAGACTATGGGCATCTGTTTCAGGACAAAAATATAAGGTTTTTAACTGAAGCATTCCCATGTTTTGTTTGAAATATGTCAACATGTTCCGAGTGTCGCCTGACGCCTGTATTAACTTATGCTGCCCCTTTGTTTAACACTTGCAAACGTTTTATCAGAAATATTTTTTTAAAAGGAAAGAAAATAACTACAGTTGAGAGAACACATCGGGGAGATGGGGCTGGAAGGAGCCGGAGAACTATTGTATTACAAAATGACATAATGTGTTAAAGGACCTTTCACAAAGTGAGAGTAAAGTTTTTTAATAAAATATGAAGGTTATATAACATTCCCAATGAGGAAATCAATAACCTTCCTTTTTTTTTCCCCCTTTTTCCCCTCCTCCTTTCCCCTTTTTGGAGGTTTTCCAGGATGTCTGACCATGGAAATCATGTACAGTTGTGTTGGGTTTTTTTCAAAGGCAATTCATACTTGACATGGTTTTTATTTTTGACTAGTGATGAGAGATGTCATCTTCTTCCTGTCATATGCCATGAAGCATTATGTGGAGATACCGCAGGATGTTTTGACTGAAAAGATGCTCTATTTTCTTTTAAGTATTCTCCTGTGGTGTGTCTCAGTGTGTGTTTCAGAAATCTTTTGTCCACTTTAAGGCATTATGGGTAACGGACACAAAAGTCTCTGGCTTGAGGTAGTGGAGCTGCTCCTCTCCTGGCAAAACATTTGTCTGTGAACACAAGGGAGCACAAGGGATTTGTGAGGAGGAAAATGTTCGACAGAAGAAGAGCTAGTTACAAGTGGACTTCAGCTGGTGAAAATTTAGCTGAAAAAATATAATGGTTCAAATTTCATAGAAAAGTCTCCACACCAAAAAATATCAGATTGAACAGGGAGCTTTGCATTATTTAGACATCTAATTTAAACAATGCCTTTATTTAAAAACAAGAAAAAATACCAATCTGTTTTGCTCAGTTAGATGGACTCCCAGGCCTACAGCCTGTTTATCTCCTGTCAGGTTGCTCCACAGTTGCCATTTGTGACTTTGTCTATGTGACTCTGGATGCCTAGCAAGATCTCCCGGAGTTCACCTGCAGGACCTCTTCCCATCTATACTTTAAATTGCTCCTGCCATGTCCAGCTGACTGTATGTAAACTTCCTATCATTTCCCCCTACCATCTGTCAACTTTTGTCACTGCTTTTAGATGGTAAACTCCTTGGAGCAGAAATCTTCCTTCTTGAATGGCTGGCAAGTGCCTAGCGTACAGTGGGGACTACTATAAATGTGTAACGGTAACTCTAGATCTTACATTGTGTACATATTCAAACCATATGGGATGCAATATCCAGACCTGGGTTGCGGAAGCCATCTCTCAATTGCATTCACAGAGGGCTGGAAGAGGGAGAGGTTGGAGGGAAAGAAAATAAATTGCAGGTGGGTGTGGATACAGTCACATGAAGATTTGCATTCAATTAGAACTTTTGTGAATATTCCCCCTTTAATGAGCTTTCCTCCTCCTTTCCTTACATTTCCTCTGATTGTGGTCTGAGATTTTGCAGCAGAGAAAAGCAGTTTTGAAATTCATGCCTTATTTCTACTCACATGAACCACCAGCAGACTGCGTTAATCAGTCTGAAAAGGCCTCAGTCTTAAGTGTCTTGTGGATCTAAAGAAAAATAAATATACTTATTTAAACCTCTTCCTTGGAGGTGCTTGCTCCATTCCCTAATGCTGCCCCAGCTATTCTGTAAGTCCCAGATCAGACTTTCTCGCAGGCTACTGGAAAGTCCCATGGTGTCCTTCCAGGGTTAGTTTGTCTAGCATCAATAAAATTTGTGTAAAAAGCACAATGGTTAAACACTTGTTAAACAGACTCCACAGTGGCAGCAGCACCTTGTGGCTGGTAGGAATTCAGCCGGGCCCTGCATGGCATCCCACCAACTCCTGCCATCGGGGCTCCTCGGCTGCCCCAGATAGCGTGCAATTTCATTATGCCAAGTTTTCCCAGCATGGGATAGCCTCCCTAAATCTCAGTGCCATGTCCAGGTCTAAAGGAAAAGAGTCAGAAGGACACCAGTGCCCAATGGCACGTAAGCCTGGCTGCCCACCATGCCAAATGCTCCCCAGCAGCAGTGCAAGAGATCCACTTGATGCTAGCGGTGGCTGGGAAACAGGAAATCGGGGAAACAATTCCACCACTGCTTTAATCTCCTGCTACACACTAAAGCTACATGGAAACCCATTGAGGCTGAAGCCTTAAGTCTTGCCTTAATGCAGAAATAATAATGGGACACAGAGCAGATTGTGTCTGAAGTTGTAAGTCAGAATCCTCCCCCTGAATGAGTCACTCTGGCTGTTAATGCAATGTAGGAATGTCAAATTATTGTAATCTTTGTCAGAGGTCAACCTAAATTAGAACAGCAGCTCAACAGACGTAGGATAAATACCACTTAATAATATAGGAAAGCTGCATTTTTTGCTGCTGATAATTAACTTTAGTCTCTAAACACTTGCCTCTGCCCTGCTGCTTTCCTCCTTGGGTGCACACAAGTGCTGGGCTTTCCAGCATGGGGTATGGCTTCATTGCAGACCCATGTGGAAGCACTGGTAACATCTATACAGGCTTCTCAGGATCAGTGCCACTACTTTTGGTTCATGAGGTTTTACACCTCCCATTTTAGCTTTGAATTTTGGAATAAAATCCTTTCAATACAATTGCCTTTTTACTAGCTTTAAATCACAATCAGGATTTTTCCTGGATTTCCACAGAAAAATCTGAATGCCCAAAACTACTCAAGTTCTGTTCACCAGAAAATCACCCATGCCTCCAAATGCCTTACAATGTTTACTCATGCAAAGTAACTCCTTAGCTGCCCAGATCTATTAGAGCTAAGTCTGCTGAGCAAACTGTTAGTTTGTCACAAGTAGTGGGAAGGTTTGGATGTAGTAATCCTGCCCAAGTCTGCCTCTGCGAGACCAAAGAAACTTGCCAAAAGTGGAAGTGAACAAGACAGAAACTTAGAAGCAGGTAAACTTTCCCTGTTGCCCCATTTAGCTGCAAATGTTGTTCTCTGCTCTTCTCGATAGCCTGAGGAAAGTGCACTCCTGGCCTGCTTTTTTCCACTTTCCTTTGATACCTATGTCTGATACACCCTGTGTATGGGGCAAAGGCTTCCCTAAAACAGCTTCACCCTCCAGGTATATCTTGCAAGATCTGTGAGCCAAAGGACCTGACCCCTGAACTGAAGTACTGGTGCTGAGAGAGTAGAATGAGGGGCCCCAGGTCCCACCTCCCAGATTTCCCTATAACCAAGTACATTAATTGATATTTATTTAGGGAAGTGTGTGATGGCCTCTAGTGGTGCACACTGTCGGTAAACACAGAAACATCACAGCTTTTCTTCTCTGCTTTTTGAGTGGCAGTGGAAGAAAAGTGTTCTGGATGTACTGACACCGGTATATTGTTGCCATATGAGTAACAAGACAGCCCAGTGACAGACGGGCCTGCTCCATTTATAGCACTCTCCTTCCCCTCTCGTCCATGCTCCGAGGAGGACGGTGCACAGCACATGCTGGGAGCAAGTGCAGAAATTGATATTTAGCAATGACACATTATGTACTACAGATTTCCTGTGAATGCACCACCGTGTTCCTGTGTCCAGCATCAGGGAATGACAACAGACAGACTTCATCATGGTTTTCTTTTCCTGTTACCCACCAGGCACACACCATGCTCAGAAACAATTTGATTTGGTTCTTTTCTGTTGTGGGGTTTTCCCCTCGCTTTATCACGATATACTGATCACACCATCACATCAAGACTGTGACAGAAGTACCGAGACTATAGGACATTTCCTCCTAGCAATGATGTAGACTGAACCTCCACAGCATAAACACACTGAGGCTTCTTGCTGTGAGTGCAGCCTCTGCCATTACTATGGTGAATGTGGTGAATGTGATAGCCATTAACTAATTGTCATCAGAAAAAATATAGCACTATCTCCCTACTCCACTGCACACCAAGACACGTACCATATAAACATCATAAAGGACACTGTGAGAGAGAAAAAACACACTAGAGGCCATACTAAACCACATATAACCCTGATTTGAGAAGAGACTGTTATTCAAAGCAGTGAAAGCTTTCATATACTGCATGGCCAGAGAGTCGGATGTTTTCTCAACAGTTTCGTAAGCAATAATACATAGATAAAGAGGCTGGAATCTGCCATCCCCCTTATAACATATGCATGTCTATTTATGAAGACACTTAAGCATGGATTTAGTAAGTCCAAGACAAAGCTCTAGAGGCAGCTGTCTCTTTAAATCCGTCTCCTACCAAGTGAAATTTGTGGCCCTGATGAATGGCAGAGCAGAGTCATCCATAAAAGGGCAGAGGAAAATCACACTCATTTGCATACAGTAATTATTCTCTGAATCAGGCCACCTTTATGGCTGCCAGAAAATCTACTGTCAGCATTGCTCTATAGATCATGTTGGAAAAGCTAGCAGCTGAGGAGCAGGGTGGTGGCTTGGGACCCGCTGGCTGCCACCCTGGCCCCGGCCACCCTGGCTACTGGGGCAGGCTGTGCTTTGCCTCGCTCCCCCTGAGGTGCCTATAGGTCCATCTTTTGGATCACGTCCTGGGCATCTTCAGCAACATAACAGGAGGGTGAATGTTTGCACCCAGATAATACCGAGGCAGTAGGAGCCATACAGGGTGGTTGGGGAAGTTCCCAGATGGACTTTGGTAGACTGGATACTGTTTTCACCTTTTCTCCCTCCCACATGACATCTTCTTTTAAAAAAAAAAAAGGAGTAACTTCGTACAGGCATGGTAGCATAACACTACCTTATCGGTATGCTGCCTGTGCTTACGCTCCCGTTTGGCTTTATGTCAGTGAGCACCAGTGGATTAAAAAAAAGCAATAGCTGACTGGAATTTCAGCCTGCTGGCAGGAGAAGTAACGGGGGAAAAGGCACAGCCAGGGACTGCACAGGCAAACCCCAACAGGAACCCTGAATCAGCAAACGAGTGAAGATCAATGGGGCCAGATTCTCATCACAGCACAAATGAACCTCAAGCCAATCTGGAAATCCTCTCACATCTTCTTCTGCTGTGATCCAGCATGATGCCCACAACACACAGTGTGCAAATAGAGCTTATTCGGATACCCTTGTGTAGGTTTAGGAGCAGCACCTTCCCATCCATGTATGTCTTTCTATTTGCAATTCTACCGAGGAACTGAAGACTGTTAGAAGCTCCATAGCAAGTACGTCCTTGGCATGAATCCAGTTGTGATCACACTTCTTGTGATACCAAAACCTGACATGCAGAAAACACTCACTCCCCGTAATGAATCGCAAAGATGAGAGCAGTTTGGAGCTGGAAGTGATACTAGCAGCTTTGATGCCAGCGCTGCAATTTGCCACACTCCGGAGCAGGGCTCCCTGCTACCACCCAGCACAAGCATTCTCCACTACTGAGGCAACTGGGAACAGAAGAACAACTGTCCTCATTTTGCAGGACCTGTTCACTGGCTCAGGTGTGTTTACACAGCAGTTTGAGCATAGACCCAAACTCACAATCAAATCTAAATTCACGTCTCCTATTCAGTTAAGGCGACAGTGTGGAGATGGGCTTCCCATGAGGGTGGATGCAAGGACTTCCCACAGAGCCATTATCGTAGATGCCACACACCCCAAGGCATCATCAGTTAGCCAGTGTTTCGTAGAATACAGAGTCCTTCCTTGAAGGGGTGTAATTTTGTGAGCCACAAGGAAAGCAACAACGTGAGACTGAATTAACAATCTAAGAGTCATGCACGCAAACACAGCAGCCTGTATCTTCTGTTCTGTCCTAGAAGGTCTAGGCCTAGAGGCAAAAGGTCTGAGGAATAAGTGATGGCTTCCCAAACACCACAGAAGAGTTGCTTGCATGTTACGTTAATGGTAAGTTTTGCTCATTATTATCAGTCAGTACTGCAAACACTTGGTATGAGAAAATGGAGTAAGAATTACACTAAAAGGGTACTTTTTTCAGGGGGTGAAAAGTGTTTTAAAACGTGACCTGAACAAATCTGATCCCAATTCTGCTATAGACAGAGAATTAGCTCATCTAAACTCTGTCTGACCCCACTGATCATCTTTTTTACTTGGTTGATTACAAGGATCCTGAAGTTACAATTTTTCTCTACACTCCCACCCTGATTAAGAGACAAACTCAGTACCCTTAATCGCAGTTTACTTTGTGATCTAACCAAACACTTTGGACTCACAAACAGCCACAAACAGCCAAAAAAGCATTCTTCCACCATGTTTTAGTTAGGCCAAAACGGAAACTTCATGATACCACACAATGGCTTTTCAGTGTTTCTGGCAGGTACTTTCAGCATTATCCTACCATCCAGTCATGGGGTTACTGAGGTGCTGCTTAAGTAACGATATTTTTTAACCAACCAGGGCTACTGAGTTTTTACACACTGTGTTAGCAAACAGTGTTTTATGCCTGAGATCTATAGCAAAAGTTTCAGACAAAGCAGGACCTAGTTTTTTCCCAGTAAGTTAGAGGTGATAGAAAGCCACTTTGAATTAGTATTTGCTGTGCTCAGGTATGTAAAAATTGGCATTAAAATGTCTGCAAGCTACCATGGCTTCGTGAATCTTCACTGGCCTATTTAGAACAGAGTGTACTTCACAGTCCTGTTTCCAGAGCTGACATCTGTCCGCAAGTCCACAGTCACAATCAGTACTAATTTGTTCCTTTTCCCCTTGTCTGACTCCTCAGGAAGGGAGTAAAGCATGCCAGAGGGAAAGACCTTGTCCAAAGCAAATTTCTGCTGACCAGAACACGTCCTGCCATGTGCATAAGATAGGCTTTTCCTTCCATAAGACTGGCAATAGGGTATTTTGCAAACTCTAAATTAACTTCAATAAGAAGCAGCAGAAAGAAAAGAAAAAAAAGAGAGAGAAAAGGGAAGTCAGCATTGCTGAACAGTGATACTCTGCCTTGCCTAAAGCTCTGTCAAAATACCTGACCCCTGACAGATCTAAAGTCAAGTCATTTAAATGATGTAAGGGTTATAAATTTTTTTTAAGCAAGTGGCACCAGCTCATGGCTTTGCTGTTTATTAGAGGACGAAGCTGCCAATATTGGCTTGCTCAGATGAGCACTTATAAAACCACACCGATATATGTGTTTGCATTCCTCTTCGGGTAAAAATTTGTCAGGGAAGAAAGGCATTAAACCTGTCACCTCAGATAAAGATCAGATGTTTGATTTCAAACAGAAGAAAGCAAACACTCCACTATAGGCTGTGTTAACCCCTTGAGTACCTCATGGAAACTGTGGGATGGGATGAGCAGCCAGTGCTGCTTGTGACGCTCTATGCTGCCTCACCGCTGCTGACTTTCCTTGGGGAATGTGATGGTTACATGCTAGTTCTTTCCCTCTTCACCTTCTCTCCAGGATTTGCAAAGCAGAGTGCATCGCCTGCCTGCAGGAAGTGGTGCTGTTCAAAACAGAAACTAGGATAGGTATTTGTTTACGGTCCTAGTGCCAGTGCTGGGTGTACCTTTTTTTAAAATGTACTTTCAGGGTGTCTGAAGGGGAAGCTTGCATCGTCTCCACTAAAGTGAGAGACTTACAGTATTTTAGAGATCTCTCTGTTATTTCTCTGACAACAAGAAGCTATATATATATTTTGTTTGTACCCTTTTCCCCCTTAGCCATATGTCCACACTACGGCTGTTGAAAAAGTCCACTGGAATGACACTACATCCTGAATTAAGAGTCTGTGGCAAACCTACCTATTTTAATACCTGAAAGCAAACTGCAACCTTCCCATAGCTGATTGGCTTAGGTGAAGTGAATAAACTTTACTGAAGAAAAAGGAGATAAGAATAAATAGCAGAAATCAACCTCTTGTTTCTAAACACCTTCATGCATAAGTCAGGGGTTAAATCATACAAAAGAGGGGTGTAATAAGAAGCGCTAATAAATATTTTCATCTGGAAAATCCAATCTGTGCAAGACTGGGAACGTAACTATGAGGCAAACTTTTATGGTCTCCAGTTCAAGGCAGATTGTGTGGAACATTTGGAAGCATGTGAGATCATGCCACACAAGTGTTTGCTATATTAATCAAACAGCACAATAGTTGCCTGGATACCCACATCATTTCATCAGCTGTGGTGGCCTGTTACCAGTTTTCAGAAAATGAAATGTGACCCCTGAGGACTGTAATTGGGTGAGTATAGTAATTTAGGAACATTCAGGGGATCTGGAAAATCTGTCCAGCCAATTCGCGTACAGGCAGCCGTGGCAGAAGGGTATTTCAGCACCGAAGAATCACGCACAGTGCCTGTTAGCAGTGCTGATACCCAGTATCTTCACTTTGCCTGTTTGCTGCTCGGTGCCAGTTACGATGAACTCCAGAGTCCTAATGAGCCTACAGATAATTTTGTTTAACGAAGGATTAAGTCTGTGCCTTAGAATACTGGAAAAAAGGAGTGAAAAAAAAATTAAAGCCAGTTCTCTACTGGTAGAAGCTATGGTGCATTTGCAATATAAACTGCTGTATCCTCTTTACACAGAACATTTGTTGTGATACAACTTGAAACATAAAGGGCAGTGATCTCATATTTTAGCACAGGAGGCAAAAGCCCTTCGGGATTCATCCAAGCTTGTGGCATTTAGTTTAACCCACTGTAACCTGATGCAGTTTTGAGGCAGGTAAACTGTGTGTGTGTTTTAATTACATCTGGGCTATGTAACCAGTCCAAAGTTCGGGTCAATAGAGTGATGAATTCTCTAGCCACACAATCTTTAATACCGGCTGGGCTGGTTATTAATTTTATTTATTTCTACTGTAAAAGACCTAAATAATTTGTAGCTTTGATTGTTTGCTTTTTAAAAGCTTAGAAATGTTCACACACTTTAATAAATTCATTTTCTTGGGATAATAAACTTATTGTGTGTTGTTTTCATAATTTATACAAGATGCATTTGTTTACAAATCTCTATTTATTCTATTTCTAAGAGGTTATCAGGTTTCCTTTTTCTGTGGCAGCAGATTGCATTAGATGCATGACACAGGAATACTAAAGGGCAAAAGACAACCATATGCTCTATCATAGGCTGTTTTTTAATCCATGAAATACCAAATCATCAGCTTAATCCTTCCAGACTACTCAAGAGTGGTCTGTTATAACCCTGGAACTGGGATGGAGGACAAAAGAAGGCACAGAGCCAGAACTTCTGCTAATGTAAATCAGTGCACTTCCACTGACTTCACTGATAACATCTTTGACACCAGCTAAGATTATACCCCAGACTGTTCAGCTCAGTGGTGTCAAAAGAAAAGGTGGGCTTCTCAGAGCCTGTTTTCCAGGTCAAACACTGATAGCACATTATTCAGGGGTAAAACAAATGGTCTGAACTGTTCTGAACACTGCTAGATGTATATTGTTGTAAATAAGGTTATAAAAATTTAATATGCTTTCTTTGGAAACTTCCTCTAAGGTCTTTTCTAAACTCTTTCAGGCACCCTTTGTATTGTATGAAGACAGCAAAGGTGGCTATATTCCATCAATTTTGATCAGTGCTCATCTAAGAAGCTTGCCTCAAGATGGTTTTGGACTGCTACTGCTCAGATTGTTAGGAGGCTTTTCAATTGTTCCTTTGAGTGTTGCCACTCAGCTGGCAAATGCTCCAACAAGCATGGCTGGACATTTTAATCCTGCTGCCAAAAATTACATCCTTCTATGATAATTCTAGCTGCAGTTGACGTCCTATTGCCATTTCCTTGGCAAGTTATCCAGGAAATTTGCAGTTGGTTATCTTAAGGGTAGCCACCTCCTCTGAAGTTTTCATCAATCATTGCAGATGTTCATTTGTGCTTCTGCAATGCATGGTACCAGTCCCAAGAAGCCATCCTATCACACATGCTAGCATTTCAAACCAACTTAGGCTGATTCAGTGGGGAGGCTGTGTCTAGGAATGTTTCAAAAGAGTCAGCATCAGGCTGCAGAGACACTGCAAGTGTAACTTTTCACTTTGAAAAGTGGCTTCATCTCACTCAGGGCTCACCGATAGCATTCGAGTGGGAATTAAGCAATACAATGATACTGTACATGATTAGCAGTGTGGCTGTGGAATGAGAACAGTTATGTATCAGATGAATCTAAGATGACAAATTTGTGTGTAAAACAAGCGGCTCTTGTCAAAAGAAAGACATTCATGAAGAACTGTCCATCTGATGACAGGTTGCCTAGCCTATCCATGACAGCTAACACAACTTTAAATAGTCTGTGATGATGTATTTTAAAATGTTTTGGGAATGAATTAATAAAAATTAGTTAAGCTTTTTGCATGAAGCATCTTGTTGGTGAGCCTTCTGAGAAACAGCTGGGGAACAGAAAGCCTGCCTCTCTATCTGATTTTGTAATATTCTGAGCTTCCATACTCTATGTTATTTTATTGATATACCCTCAGTCCAGAAGGCAGATTTCACTGCAACAAGCCTTTCTTACCCCTAAGAAAAAAAGAAAAAAAAAGTGAAACAAGAATATGGGTGCATAATACATGGCTCCTCCGAGGCAGACATTCCTACAGTTATTCAGAGGTTTCTGCAAAACTATATTTAGTATTCTCTGTACTGGAGAAAAAGACTAAATTTGAAACATCACTCTACTCACTTCCATGCACCAAGAAAACTCCAGCCCTGATGCATTGCACTCCGAAAATGAAGAAAACATTGTATGGGTAACAACAACAACAAAATCCTAGAAGCTACTGAAACTTATGCTGACCAAATATTCCTATTTATAGTGCCCAAAATAATAATTAAAAAATAAAAAAGCTAGTAGAAAGATGATGGTGGAGGGATGGAGAGGGAAGAAAAGATATATAACATTGCATTAGGAGCTAGGTGAGAAAAAAAGTCCTAATGATTTTGTGATTTTGCTTTTTGCTTCTTTACGTAAACTTCCAATGAAGAGGCTATGGTCTTGAAAAATCTGCTGTTCAGAACAATGCTCTGAACCTCTGTATTCATTTTAGCCAATGAATTACTTATGAACTGTTTGCTGAATGTGCTGGATATTTGTGAGTCAATATTTGCACAGATTATTTGATCCCCCCAAGTCATATGGTGTTATATTAGTGGCTTTATGCAAGACCTCCATAGAACAACATAAATTAGAAACGGTTTCCTAAAAATGCTTGTAGGCAGAAAAAAAATCACCAGCTTGAATGTTTGCAAGAAAAAAAGGCCACAGATTCATAAATCTTAAGAATTTTTGCAAAGACCTTTTGAGATATATTTTCCTCTATTTAGACATACATAGGTTGTCATCACAGTAGTTAAAAGTAGCAGTTCTTCTTGAGTTTATGTTGTGAAAATGGATTTCTGAGTCATAAAACTATGTGACCCAAAGCAAATTAAGGCTTCTTCCTACTTAAACTGTACAATAGTATAACTTTGCAAATGCTAATTGGAAACTAGATTTTTGGATGCTCAACAGAAGCCCTTTGATATAGCTGATTTTCAAAAATTATTGCACTATAAAAATCAGATTCTTTATAAATGCTCCAAGTTAGATGTCAAAGTGTAAGGACACAGAAATTTCTGTTCAGTTCTGTAAATATTACCATTCAATCTTCTGGTGATTTCTTGTTTATATAAGTGTATACATACATATACCTATATGTATGTATGAATGTGTACATATATGTGTATTTCTGTTGGGAGTGTATATCAAATTAATTTTGTGATTGACAGAATTTGGTTATCAGAAAAAGGTGCTCAACTGGTCACAGAGAAGTTTCATGTGGTGAGACTTTCCCACAAGGTCTTGTCAATAGAAGAGCAACATTAAATGTAGATACAACACATATAAAAGACCAGAAAATCTTCCTAAGTGATGCCGTCCAGGTCCTTGCTATTCTTGACCAATATGTCTCAGAGTGTGCTTATAAATGAATTGACCTTCATGTTAAAGCAAGTTACATTTCTGTTTAGTGTCTGTTCGGAGACTCATCTCTCTGATGACTAGAAATTTTCTGAAAATATCTGGGCTATGTTTATGCCTATATTTATATTAATTTGTTCTTGTCTCAACAGATTTAACACCTATCTTGATCCTCTTTCAAGCATGCATAACAAATGTATTTTGGGGGGATCTGGGGTATTTTTATTTTGGTAAGACCTCAAAAGTTACAGAAGTGCAACTACAAGAAGCTCACAACTCATCTCATCCGTGATTTGTTTCACGTTTTCTAACCATTTTTTACATACAGAAAGTTGCAGGGAAATTGAGCAATACAATGCAACTGTATCTGGCCACACGTGGGCAACGTAGAAATATCGAAATTAATAAAAAGGATATAACTACTAACGGACCAGCTTGATCACTTGCTTAGACTAATTTGCCCTGCTTGAGAGCAAATAATCCCTTTCCTGTCCCTCACTAACTCCCTTTGTTTGGAGGTGGTGCCAGCAGACAGCAAGGTCCAGTTGCCCACCTCATTTGTTCTGTAAGGCTATGCGAACCTCCCTTTGCCAAGTAAGAGAGGTGAAACTTCCATCCTTGCTCCATTCCAGCTGGCCCTCATTTCCTCAGCCCATTGATGCTCTGATGGGTTCTTCAAAGCTCTCCCTTCATCTAGCTATCTTAGCTACTTTGGTCTGTTGTAATAGTATTTTGCACTGAATTTCCCTAGTGGCTTGCCAGACTGCAGGATCCTATATTTAAGAGCATTCTCTTTCTGTACCCTGAAAAATATCCTTCCAGTTTGCCTGCAACTGAAGCAACACACTCGCTCGGAGCCCAGCCAGTCCTGTCCTCATTCTCTATTCCAGCCCATGCAGGAGTTTGGGTAGAGTTCACCATTTTATGTTGATGACTCATTCCCTCACAGAAAATTGTTGAGTGCAAAGACAGGCCTATCTCCCTGTCATTCAGATGTACCCAGACCAAGCTAAAATTCTCTCTGGCTCTCTTACTGCATCTCCTTTCAATGTCTACTTTCACAAAAGCCTGATTACCACCAGACTCTGCAAGATTAACAACAAATAATAAATAAAACCAGTACTTTAAATGTGATTGTAACCAAATTTTTGGACATCAGAATTTCAGACTTCTGACATTTCAGAATTTAAAGGAAAATTAATTGAAGAAAAAAGAGGTAAACAAGAAGTACTTTGATTGTTTAAGCCCCTGGCACTGCAGAGCTTTCAGTGTGATGCTTTGGCCAGACTAGCATCATTCAGAGGGTGATCCTCTACCTCAGTTCCTGCTGAAGCTGTTTGGTCATAAATGGGGGGAGTAGTTTCCTCTCTTTTCCAGATGTGGACAAATTACCAGAGAAGTGAATACACCACAGACCATAAAGTATTCCCCCTTCCTTCTTTAGTGTCACCTCTGATGCGATCGAGCTAACTAATTCACTCTGAACATCCATTATTACACTGATGAGGTCTGACTGGCTGCCCTTACTGATTGACAAGAAAAAATGAGCGTTCTGAATATGATTCTAATCTATATTCCAGAAAAAGAAAAAAAAATGCAAGAGGAAAAAATTAATTCTGTCTCTTTAAATTTTAGAAATTATGACAATTATGCCTCCAGGTTTTTCATTTTCAATTTACAGATGTGGTGAAGTACACTGAGTCACTTGACCTCTCTAAGAAGCAGTCGTGTCCTAGCGTCCTCATAGGTATCTGTGTCCATCTGGCAGAGATATTGTAATTCAAATCTCAAACTAGGACTGACTGCTGAGCTGTGAGCTGTGCTGCTTTCATGCACCCTGTCATTTCCCCCTCCCTAACTTCAAAAGACTTAGAAAAATGCAAAGGGAACAATATCATATGGCAAATTCTGTTTATGTGGTATGGCTTAGTCATCCTTATTTACATCACTCTGCCACCTAAACAGAGCTATTCACAATGCATAGCTGTCACTCAGGCTGAACCTTAGATTACTGTTAATGTTTGCAAAGGGATGGTTATGCAACACTACACAACAGTACATCAAATACAGAGCCCAAGGCCAATAAAACTCAGTCTGAACTGACCTAAAGACTCTCAGACTTCTGCTCTGCATACTGATCTATCCGATTACGCTAGGTGCAAGAATACAACTAACATCTTTTAAAAAACCTTTTTTTCAAAAAAGGCCAACTTATTTTCACCCAGGCTGTCATTCTTCCCTCATGTTGTCAAATACACCACATACTCAGTGTTTATTGGGTTTATGAAAAGCAGTGAGGCCAAGCTTGCTTACAATTAGAAAAATGTTTTTTTTCCTTAATTTCTGTATGAAATCACCATAGCAATTTTATAGACAGGAAGCTTCAGAGCAGGGGAGTGAAGGACAGAAGATTTAATGAGCAAAGAAGCATCAATAGAAAAGCAGCTTACCCCACAGATAGCAGACAAACCCACAAAGTTTAAAATCAAATTGATTATCATTTACCTGAAGCCCTGACCTGATTTTCTATCATGAGGCCATTCAGCCCCTCCTCCTCAGCCCCTCCAAAACAAGCACAGCCATCAACAGCAAGGGGATACAATGGATGGCCTGGAGCAAGCTGAAGCGGTTCCTGGACTGAAAAACCCAAAGCTGACACAGAGGCAGCAAGGCATGCCAGGAGGAGGCACATGTCCAAAGTTAAATTGTCCCTTCGTAGTGCCCAGAACTGTCCCTGGAGGTTGCTGGCACCACGGAGCAGCCAGAGGACAGCTCTACTACATGGGTCAGGACCTGGCTCGTACACCTCCATCCTAAAGCTGTGTGAGGAAAAACATACAAATTTTATGGCTGGCCATAGGAGAGGATTAGGAAGATGGGTTTTGTTTGTTCCTTTACAAATACCCAGGCAAACTGTCGAAGCTACTGGCTCATCCAGTCCTGTGATACCACAACAAACTCAGCTGGACTGTTGAACCCAGAATTCAAAGGGGAATCTTTTGCCTTCACACCCATCCTCAGCATCAACAAAGGGCAAGTACCGACATTATGCACATCTTTGGCCTGACTGCTTGCTAAGGGCCCTGCCCAGATACCACCTGGGACTTATTAAGGTTTGCTGACAATGTTTAAGAAGAAAGAATCTATGGAAAGTCTCCCAACAAGAGTGTTGTGCATTAGCCCCAATACCCTTTATTTCAGTTTTGAATGAAACTTTGTACCTGATGCAGCTAAGGCAAAAAAATCTTTAAAAAAACTCTTAATCAGTCCTAGCTTAGGTAATCTGTCCTTTTTACTCCAGACTGAGGCCCAGCAGCACTTTCTGCTCAAAGCGACCACTGCTACTTTTCCAAATGAGATGGTTTCTGAAGATGCTTTGTGTTGTAAGCACACAGAAAAGTTACACTGCTGAGGTTAGACTGATGAGCTAAAGCAGGGATAATAATAAAAACCCTCACAAACAAGACCTACTTTAGCCTACTACATGTTAAAATGTAGGCAGGCTGGGTATACATCTATAATCCATCCTATATTCTTGCTAAAATTGGTCTGGCATAGGGGGTTAGAGGATACATACAGGGTCAGATCCTCAGCTGTCAAACCCAAGCTGTGGCAGTTCACCCTAAATGTGAAGGTGGCTCCAAGCAAACTCGCTGGACAACATAACAGATTTCCAGAAAAACAAGCCCAGTGTGAAAATGTAACTGCATTGTAGAATTGGAGAAGGAAGAAGTGACCAGGTGGAAGAGAAGAGCAGGGCTGCAGAGCACAGCAGAGCAGAGCAAAGCAGGCAGCAGGAAATTCTCCAGTTTTGACACCACCTCTTCAAGGAGCTTTCTAGGCGGTTATTTACCAGCCACTCAGAACTGCATTGTTGTTAATAAGTTATTACTTATATCTCAATAAACTCAGACAATCAGGTAATTACTTAATTAGGTGATTCCCTCCCCCCCTTACTCCTTTGTTCAAAGAGATTTTAATGTGAAAGTCATCCTCTATGTCTCTGTGCAGTAATATACACTTGAGCTTTCAAGTCCATGTGTCAAAGAATATAAGAAAAAAACCCAAATAATAGAGCGCTGTAATTCCACTGATGGTTTCTGGTGATAAGAAAAGCTGCAGTGGCACGGCTCGCAAGGGTTTGTCACCATAACTCCAGGATCAAATTTCCTCATATTACAGAAAGATGGCAGAGAAAGTCTGCAAAGGAGACTCAAGGAGACATGTAATAAATGCCATGAAAAGAGCAATTCTTTCTGGTAGAAAAGCTTTAACACAGTCACAAAGTGTCTAATCGTGGAACTGCTGAGTGACTTCACCCCCCCTTGAACTTTAGCAGGATGCCTGGTGCTCAATACTCGGCAGAGGCTCAGCACTTCAGAGAATCGGGTCCCAAAGCAGGAGGAAAAATTGTTTTCAGAAATATATGTGGCAAGATATAAATTCCTACCTAATAAGATAAACCAGGTTTTATTTAAGCATTGGCATACAGAAGAAAGAGATCCCAGACAGGGCGATATATTTAAAACAATCCATTCATTTTCTCCTCCAGAGTGGAATCCAACGTAAGGGCCATTTTGAGATTTTGAGAGGGATTTAACTGGCTCTAGCTTGTACTAGCGGTCTGCACAGGGATGAATCACAACCTTCACAAAATACTTCGTACATGTGAAGGGCCACAGCTCAGGCAAATTAAAGGTAAATAGCATCAGAGCATGTAAAACCAGATTTTGCATGATTAAGACTATATCTTGGCCAACCTCTGCCTAATTATTTCATGGTAAGACTTCTACAACAAAATCACAAGTTGTGGTGTTGGGCTGGGTTTTTTTTAATTTTATAAAGATCAAAACCAGCCTAAGACAAAGGTCACAAGTGAAAAAGTAGCCTGTGGATAGGAAGGAGGTAACATATGGAAGAAATGGTCCTAAGGATGTCAATTCCTTTTCGGTTTCCCCACAGAGAGCATACAAAATATATGCAAATTCCTTTAAAGTGAAGCCGGATGCTCCAGGGAAGTCCAGCCTGAGAAAAGCTTATCTCTTTCTCTGTTCTCTTTGGGGTGTCAGAACAAGTGATCTTTGTGCTGCCTTCAGATTTGTAATTTGCTTTTCTAGCTGGTCTTTATAGATCTGGGTCAAGCACATCTGTTCATGACTTAACTGCCATAAAATTCAAGACAGGATCTATGAGTGCAAGGTCAAGGCAACAAACTTGGAGGAAGAGCATACGTTGATCTTGCCTTCAAACTGCCATAGTATTCAAGATGTCTGTGAACAATTCATATCACATTTGCTGTGCTTCAAGAAGCCATAATTGCAAGGCATCTTAATAATCAAATTCAAATCCAAAAGGATTTGAAAAGGGAAAAAACCCAATCACCAACTCTGTCAAGCTGCAATTCCAGTTGCAGAATCAAAGTCAGTGACTACCTGTAAACTGTTTTCGAAGAGCTGTCTTAGAAGCAGCTATAAGCATTGAGATATTCCAGGTCTCTGGGCCTCTCACAAGTCCCCTATAGGCAGCCATCACAATTAGAGCAAGCTGATACTCATTACAATTTCTTGAGTGTGCCAGCAAATGATGTGATAGGGTTTTCACACAAACCTGGAAATAGTCTAGACTCACTCAAAACGTGGCCCAATGAAACTATGTCTAAACTAGGGAATATATGAGAATTTATAAGTCATGTTGTAACATCACAGCAGGGCAAGAGCTGGGCACACACTCTGTGCCACCTCCACTCTCTCCTTCCCCAAACATAAATCTGAAGTCAGTCCGAAGAATGATCTGGACAGCCGGAGGGGTCTAGTGTCTAAGGTCACAAAACAGTATGTGCAAGCCCAACAATAGAAAAGCTGCATAAATGAATCTTGATGAACTTGATTGGGAAGACCTAATAAATACAGAATTCAGCTGAACCCTGTAGGAAATGACATCATTCTTTCTACTAGCCTCTACCCTGGGCAGGCATGGGGAACTGTCTAAAGCTGGGATCACAGGACTGATCCACATACCTCTGGTTTCTTGGCCATTCAAACCAAATGAGTGTTTTTGGTCTTTATTATGAGAATTGAAGTGTTCCTGTTGGTTTTTGGGTTTTTTTCTCTTCCCCTTTCTGAAAGCTCCTTTGTTTCATTCTGCTCCTCCTCCACGCCCCCCCCCCCCCCCTTGAGAGTATTTCTCTGACTCATAGCAGCTCCACATCATAGCCCCGTTACTCATCAGTAGAGAGCTGTACCTCAAGCTAAGTAAAATATGCTGTGTGTTCCCGTCTATCTTGAAATGCTAGTGTGACTTACGGATACTGGAAATCCATCTTCAGGAGTCACACCTAATTTTCTCATAATGAGCTGTAGGGTCTGTGCACTGGACTGCCTCTCACTGATTGCTAAGGTGCTAACGTTAAAGAATCCAGTGTGCCCTATAAAATCACACAGTTGTAAATAGAGAACGTTTCCCACTGAGTTATCTTCATAAATGAGGTTGCTGTAGCAAGCTTTTCCAAGAACTCGTGGTCCCACATGCTGTAGTTAAACTGGGATAATGATTTACAGTGTATGAAATAACCTCCTAAAGCTGAACTTTTGGGATTGCACAAGGGACTGTTCATCCACATTCCAGGTTGATTGCTCAGAATTTATCTTAATTATAAGGGGGTCAATTAGAGTGAAGAGAGAGGGACTGAGAAAGCAAGAACGGGCAATATTAGAGCTCTGCATCGAATGACTGACAGTGACATAATGTCATCAAACAACTAACATGTTGCAGCACAGCATTTAAGTAGGCCCCATTCTTCAGGCATATCTGAAAGGTTTGCTTGGTCCTGCTGTCTCTTGAAGGTAGCACAATGGGTAAAGAGGCAGAGATATGCTCTGCAGACACGCAGCTTTATTGTTGCTTGAGTAACTACAGCTATTTAAGCAACAAGACTCCACAAGGTAGAGTGACACTGCACAATAAAAGCATGCCTGTGGTGCACTGAGAGGATTAGAAAAATAAAAACTCCCTTAACTATCCAGCTTGAACAGGGATAAAACACATCATACCAGATTTTTCTCAAACAGATTCAGAAAGTTTCACCAAAAAAGGTGCATTGATGACATGGTCCCATTGAGCCTCTCCATTGACTTACTGTCTCAATAGTTCTTTTTTTTACTTCACGTCATTGATGTAAAAATGTGTGATTCACCTGATGTTACAGACACAAAGTCCAGATGCCAAAGAGCCTACAAACATCCTGGACACAGAGCAGTGGGTAGAGACAAGGAGGAAGAGACACAGATGCAACACTGAGATCATTCAGTTACTCATCACAGTCACACACTCATGATGTCAGAACATTTTTTACAAAATATCGCTGGGTGAAGCAGAAAATGAGCTGGTTTACATTGCCATGGTGATCTTAAAACATATTTTGAGGCTTTCCTTATTGGTATAAGCACACAACATTTATACCTCACCAGCAGCATCACCTGAGCAGTGTGTACCAGCTGGCCTTCAACAGTGCTCCCAAAGTGTATGGGACAGACTGGGAACAGCTGGTGCCGTCCTCATTATTTCCATGGCAGCTGAGGATTCTCCTACACTCCAAGAATCCTCAGCTGCTGCTTTTACCCTCCCTCCCCTTCTTTGCAAGAGGGTATATATTTCCTTTGAAGAAGCAATGGGGGCTCATAAATTAGACTGACTTCTCCCTGCAACTGTTTCTCCTCCATTTTTCAGCATTCATTTACTCTTGTCGTATCTTTCAGTAGCAACTCATGAGAACAGCGCTGCTGACTAGGGATGTATTTGTTCACCTACAGGGGAGGAAAACTTCCCTTCTCACTACAGTTCTGAGTATGATATCACAGTGGATTTGCCATAGCCATAACTGTGGTCCAGGGCCACATGCAAGGACAGGGAACCTTTATGGGACTACTTCCTTATGTCTGAAAACAAACATGTGCAGAAGAACATGACCATGATGAAGGAGAGGGGAATATGGGTTGGGACAAAAATTATCTTCTCACACTAGCAAATTAAACATTCAAAGCACCCCAACATGATATACTGTCCACAGCTTTGTAGGGGAGGCTATACAACTGATTCAAGTTCCTCCAGCTAACAAAACGCGCAGGCTTACAAAGAAATTTTCTAATAAACATCTGAAATTAAAGCTCCATTGCTGACAGCAAAATTACAATTTACAGTTTAAAGATGCATTCAATTATAGTTACCCAGAGACAAAGAAGACAAGAAAAATAAAATAAATCAAGAAAGAAAAGGAAGGACTTCAAATTTGCATCAAATCTTAATCCAATAATCTGCCTTTAATTACCCATAGTAGACTCTCTCCTAAAGTGATCAGTTTTGCCTCAGATCTCCAAATCTTTTGGCCCAAAGCCAAATGGATAAGTGCTTTATCACTTGAGGCTGGGAGAGCATCCGTGTCTGCAGGCTCAGTGAGAACATTTATAGCTGGTATGCTTGGCTGCCATTGTGGATTTGGTTTAATCCACTGAGAGTCTTTTTACATCTTTGACTCTGTCTCATGCTTTGAACCAGTGGTAAGATTTTACTGGATTAGTCCATTTCTCAGGACAGAAAGGGTATTGTTCTTTAGCCAACTTCTGAAAGTTCACACTTTAGCCTGTCTGCATTTTTCTTCTGTTTGTGTACCCTTTGTCTGATACTGGAAAACTCACCAGTGGTGAAAAATATGGCAAAGGAGCAACACGGATGCTTATTTTGAGCATTTTTACTTAATTTTTATATGTCCTAGCCACTTGATATATTAGTAGTGGTTAAAGATGAGACAAAAGAAAAGCATTCTCAAGGGCAGTCCCTTCACTGTCTCCTCTTTTATGGTAACTCAGGTAGTGTTAATTTTTCTTGTGTCTTTTCCCCACCTCCTGCTCTGCCTGCAGTTCTCCATATCTGATCTTGCTTCCTCAACATCTCAAAACACAAAAGTTTTCAGCCAAGTTAAAGCTTTCTCCTAGATCCCAGCAGTTGCCAGTGGTTGTTTTGCCAACAACAGGATCTTACTCTTTAAGTGACTCCTCGAGGCTGGACAGGAAACATAAGGCTCTGCCATACTTCAAACCCAAGGTGATTAGATTCAATGCCTGCAGCAGAGGAATCCGGGGCCATTTTCTGGCATGGTTCTGGTGGTATGAAGACAGCTCTGAAAAGTGTCACAGTGTACGGGTGGGAAGGCAAGGACATTGTTACTACTTGCTAGGATACCTGTCCTTCCTGTATCAAGATAGACTTCATGGGAAATACAGCTTCAGAAGCCAGCGAAGCCACCAGATCATATGAGGGAGCTATGCCAACTTTCCCTTTAGGGAAAGGATCTGAAAGCAGTAACATGGTGTTGGGAAGCCTTGCAAGACACACTCAAACAGCAGTTTGTTGTAAAAGCGTCACTCACAAAGACGCCAGAAACCTACATTTATTGGATCAAGTCACACATGTCTGAATAAGAATTCCAACAATTATAGCCCTGTCCTGTCTCTCTGTGTTAACACCCGCAGTTAATGCTACAGGCTGCTTTCCTCCTCCTCTGTTGATAAATCAGAGAAACATAAAAACTGCTGTCATCAAAATCATAACCAGTAAACAAAACACAATCAAGATGAGAATTAACAAAACCCTAGGATGGACTGGGGCAGAGTGACATCCTTTAATAACCACTGTCTCAGAATGGTCAATGTCTGTTTCAACACAGACCCTTTTGTATGGCCTCTAATAGCCACTGGCAACAGGTAGTTAATTGTGGTTGGAAAAAGAACTGGTAAGACTGGAAGAAAATCCCTACCTGGGGATGGATGAAAAGCTGACTGAGAACTTTTGGGTCAGGATTAAAGGGAGGGCAGGGGCAGGTGACATGATAGTGGGAGTCTGCTACAGGCCACCTGACCAGGAAGACCCAGAGTCTGAGGCCCTCTATATACAGATGGGAGCAGCCTCATGTTCACAAGCCCATGGGGGACTTCAGTCACCTTCACAGCTGGTTAATATTCAAGGGTGACCTCCTCCAAGCTCAGGAGAAATGCATCCCAAGAAAGAGGAAGTCTGGCAAAACCACCAGTAGGCCTGCAAGGATGAACAAGGAGCTTCTGGACAAACTCAAATACAAAAAGGAAGCCTACAGAGGGTGGAAGCAATGGCAGGTAGCCTGGGAGGACTATCGAGAAATTGTCCAAGCAGCCAAAGATCAGCTTAGGAAAGCTAAAGCCTTGATAGAACTAAATCTGGCCAGAGATGTCAAGGGGAACAAGAAAAGCTTCTATAGGTAAATCAGTGATAAAAGGAAGACTAGGCAAAACATGAGCCCTCTCTGGAAGTAAATGGGAGAACTAGTTACCCAGAACACGGAGAAGGCTAAGGTACTCAACAACTTTTTTGCTTTAGTCTTCACTGGCAAGTGCTCCAGCCACACAGCCCAAGTAGCAGAAGACAAAGGCAGGGACTGGGAGAATAAAGAACCACCCACTGTAGGAGAAGATCAGGTCTGGGACCACCTAAGGAACCTGAAGGTACACAAGAAGGTGCACATAGGGGACCTGAAAAGATGCATCCATGGGTCCTGAGGGATCTGGCAGATGAAGTAACTAAGCCACTATCCATCATATCTGAGAAGTCATGGCACTCCAGTGAAGTTCCCTCTAACTTCCCCTTTTTTAAAAGGGAAAAAAGGAAGACCCAGGGATCTACAGGCCAGTCAGTCTCATCTCTGTGCCTGGCAAGATCTTGAAGCAGATCCTCCTGGAAGCTATGCTAATGCACATGGAAAATAAGGAGGTGACTGATGACAGCCAACATGGCTTCACTAAGGGAAAATCGTGCCTAAGGTATTAGGTGGCCTTCTATGATGGGGTTACAGTATTGGTGGATATGAGAAGAGCAACTGACACAATCTACCTGGATTTGTGGAAAGCATTTGACACTGTCCTGCACAACTTCCTTGTCTCTAAACTGGAGAAACATGTATTTGATGGATGGACAACTTGGTGGATAAGGAGTTGGCTGGATGGTCACACTCAAAGAATTGCTCAGTGTCCAGATGCTTGTAACAGTGACCAGTGACAAGCAGCATTCCTCAGGGGTTGGTATTAGAACCGGTGTTGTTTGACGTCTTTGTCAGCAACATGGACAGTGGGACTGAGTGCACCCTCAGCAAGTTTGCCAACAACACCAAGCTGTGTGGTGCAGTCAACATGCTGGAGGGAAGGGATTCCATCCAGAGGGACCTTGACAGGCTTGAGAGGTCAGTCTGCGTGAAGTGTGAACCTCATGGGGTTTAACAAGGCCAAGTGCAAGGTCCTGCATGTGGGTTGGGGTTGGGCAGAGAATGGATTGTGAGTAGCCCTGAGGAGAAAGACTCGGGGGTGTTGGTGCATGAGAAGCTCAACATGACCCTACAATGTGTGCTTGCAGCCCAGAAAGCCAACCATCTCCTGGGCTGCATCAAAAGAAGCTTAGCCAGCAGGTCAAGGGAGGTGATTCTCCCCCTCTACTCTGCTCTCGTGAGACCCCACCTGGAGCACTGCATTCAGCTCTGGGGCCTCCAACATAAGAAGGACCTGGATCTTTTGGAGAGAGTCCAGAGGAGGGCCACAAAGATGATCAGCAGGCTGGAGCGCCTCTCCTATGAAGACAGGCTGAGAGAGTTGGGGTTCCCCAGCCAGAAGAGAAGGCTCTAGGGAGACCTTATAGTCACCTTCCAGGGCCTTAAAAGGGGCCTGCAAGTGAGCTGGAGAGGGACTTTTTACAAGGGCATGTAGTGATAGGACAAGGGGGAATGACTTCAAACTGAAAGAAGGTAGATCTAGGTTAGATATAAAGACAACATTCTTTACTGTGAGGTGGTGAGGCACTGGAACAGGTTGCCTGGAGAAATTGTGGATGCCCCGTTCCTGGAAGTGTTCAAGGCCAGGCTGGATGGGACTTTGAGCAATCTGGTGTAGTGGAAGGTGTTCCTGCCCATGGCAGCAAGGCTGGAACTAGGTGATCTTTAAGGTCCCTTCCAACCCAAACCATTCTGTGATTCTAAAATAGTTTCTGCTGTCTACTGTGCTGTCAACGTCTCTGTATTGCCATGGTTCGAAAGTTTGCTTTATAAAAAGTTGAGTGATAACACCTATTTAACACAGGTAAACTTGACAAACCTGATTTGCACATATATACCTTTTTTAGTGTATGCTTTTCCTTTCATACCACCAATAGAGCCTCTAGGGCAGACAGAAATCAGAGTCAGTATTAGTGAAATACTGAGTTCCCAAACTCAGAAGATGCTACACAGAAAAATCACAAACTGTATTTACACTGCTATGTGGATATTGTTGATAATAACGAATCAGTCTTTCACATTTCAAAATATTTATAAACTAACTGCACAGTTCTTGAATTTTTCCATCTATAAATCACAGAACAAGTGCTAACAAAGCTAGTTTGTTTCAAAAGAATTGCTAGCATGACAGGTAAGTTCAGAGCAAAAGCTGTCCTTTTCTAACTGGGTCTTTCTCTAGCAAAGGAGATCTTCATCATTACTTCAGCAAAAATGCAGGCTAAAAAAGGAGTCACTGATGGTAAACTGTCTCTTATTGTTGAATTTCTTTTCACTAGTAAAAGACTTTCTACCAGTAATCTGTGATGAAACAGCTTAGGCTCTAATTAAATCAAGGCAATGACACGCTTTTTGATTGAACTGGCTTTCACCTGCTGTTTTTGCTCTCCTTTGACCATCATTGCGCATTCAATGTTTTCCACATACAAATCTGAAGGACATCAACTACCACACCTCCCGCCTATATTGTTTCATCAAGTTTTCCAGGTATCTCACTTCTTTTCACTTCCTTTTCCAGTGCATCTGTGCACTACCAAATGCATTTGGCATTCAACCCCAAATATTATTGCTTTTTCAAGGTTATTATTATATTGCAGGTAAGGCATATGTTCATATCCAGTGTGCTGAATGTCACACCAATACTCAAGAAGCAGCATGAGTTAGTCAGACCATGCATGAGATGCAGGAAACAGTCTGAAGAGATTAATCATCACAGAAGATATTTGAGACTCCATTGTAATACAAATCAGTAGTAACATTTTTCTTCATCAACAGATACACACCAAAATAAGATCAACACTGATGAGATCAGAATTGGACGGGGTAATATGCATGCAAGTTATAGCATGGTTTCTTAAACCTGGTGTTATTTGTCTCCCAGGGTAGAACAGATGTACTTTCTGGGTATCCTGACTTGAGGGATGTTTCTAAGAAAGGACATGGGTTATATTGTGAGTGCTGTAAAAAGAACTATAGTGTAAAGCACTGTAGCATGCAGAGGGTAGTACTAGAACATACTGTTATGGTTCGCTGTACCTGTAAAATTCATGAAATTATTGGCTTCTTTCAGCTGCAGTACAGTACTTTTACAGTAATTTGTCACTCTGTTTTCAGCAGGGATAATGGACCATGCCTTTTTCTAGGAGCACATTATTTGGCCACTGGCAGCTTTTTATATTTGCCATGAGATCCCCAGTAGCTACATGTTCCCCCTCACCCTCCCTCTGCAGGACACTGCAGGCAATAATAGAACTGTGGGATTAACGTTTCTTTACCAGAAGTTAATGACATCTGTGATGATTAGTGTTAATTGGCCTGGTTACATCAAGTGAGTGTCCCTGTACCATTGCTTTCGGTACGCTATTCTTCCACTTCTGCCTGCACAAAATAATGTGACATCACTGCAGCCAAAATTAGCTAGAAAAATACCATAGCCACTGCTCCTCCCTATCTCACCTGACGCTGTTTAATACTGTCATTTTTATACGGCCAACATCCAGAAGCCCAGTAATAACCTTTTCTGTGGCTAGAGATAAATGTGATGTAAAAAATGAATGAAAAGGAAGATCAGGGAAAAAGCCCCTTCTGACCTGTGGGCTGATATTTTTCAGTTTTAATGTTCTCTTTTACCTACACCATAACATCAGTGATGAAACTACTCTTTTCCATCTTATTTGAAAACCCTAACATGCTATTGGCATTATTTTCCATGAGAAATGGTAAGTCATTAGAATTAGGAAGGAAATTGTTTTCCTGTCTGGTGACACGTTGTGACTTTTTTAAATTTTTCTCTGTTCTGTAGTATAACACACCCAAAACATTTCTACACTCCTCAGGAGAAAAAGCACTGTGATTTTTGCTCCAGAAGAGCCAATGATGAGCAGACTTGGCACCCTTCTAATATACAGTAACATAGACAGCAGGGACTGAACCTCTTCCTCTCACAGCCCCTGTTAAAGATATATTCTCCACATGACAAAGTCTTTCACTCTCTTTTCCATCTGGATTTTGACCACATGTGTGGTCATTCTGATGTTAAAAATGAGGCAACCTCCCTCCCCACAACCACCACAGGCATTTTTCACAAAGCATTTTAGATTTGCCTAACCATCACTTTTATAGGAATTTGTTTGTGAAGCATGATGCAATGCAGTGCTCTAGAGCCAGAAAGCACATGGTTGTTCTGGAAAAGGTATCTGATTTCAAGGCCAAGTTCTTTTCTCTTGAGGTAAGTATAATTTACACACTCTCCAGAACCAATGGAGCTAAGCACATGTTTCAGAAGAGAAAGAGCAAGTTATATTTAAAGTAACAATGAAGAATATTCCTAAACGCAAACAACATCTTTATTTTAACTGC
Source organism: Falco biarmicus (assembly GCF_023638135.1). Lineage (NCBI taxonomy): Eukaryota > Metazoa > Chordata > Aves > Falconiformes > Falconidae > Falco > Falco biarmicus. The sequence goes on from NC_079290.1 coordinate 69,192,508, forward strand.
TTGACAACTACCAAAAGTATCCAGTAATCATGTTTAAGTTTATGAGATGGAAGAACTCTTCCCATTTGTTTTTGCCACACACTGAAGTATACTGCTGTAGTGTCTTCCAGCCTGCCCTGGGTTGTTCAGAGGCCTGATAGCAAACGTGCTGAAAGATAAAAGTGCTAAAGGACTTCCCTGAAGTAGGATTTTACCAATTTGGGAAAGGGAGAGGGTTGATACCAATCAAGTGGTGAAGGTGCCAGGCTTAGGTGCCATATACAGCCATGGGAAAGAGAGGGGCTGTCTCAGAGGTCGCAACATCTTCTGTACTGGATGCATCTATCTCTTTCCATTAATTACTTTGGGACCCACAGGAAAGTACTTTTGGTACCTGGATTACTTGTCTAGGGTTGTGTTACATATAATCCTCTTGGTCTTGTTTTACAAACACCATTTGTCTCTTATTTCTGCTAATTCCAGTGAAACAGAACACACCTTTTATACCTAATTTGGTAACTGTTCACATTTCTGGGAATAATACTTGTTAACTGTTGTTGCAAAACATTAAAGAACAGACAAAATGAGTAAAAGCCTTGTCTGTCTGCAAGCACCAGGACAACCAGCACCATGAAAAGAGAAGTTTGCATGTTCTAAAAATCTTTTAAACATTGTGCAGGCCCAAGTCTTCAACCATCACCTGCTGAACTTGGCAAATACATTCCCATTGCCAGCAACAGAGTTTTGCTGTACAGGTGGCTGCTCAGCATCATCAGATGCACCCTCCCACCCCTGATATTGTACATGGAAAAGAAGTCCACTTCATGTACAGAAATGCTGAGTAAAGCAGAAGTAGCCATTTAAGATACCATATTCATAAATATTTCCTGCGCTTTGTTTTTCTCATTTACCTAACATCAAGTTGAAATTTCCAAGTCCTGCACTTTGAGCCCTAGACACTATCAAAATAATAACTATCTGGAAGTAAAGGTGTGTATTTATGTCTATCTGAGCTCTAAATTAATACAGTTCAGTGAAATCCTGAAGGAATAAAAACTGGTAACATTGTTGTAAAATTTTCTGGACCAGTTTTGATGACACAAAGTCTAAAGGAGGAGAGTTGAAATAGAGCAAAGGAATGGGGCACCCTGGAAAGCACGTAAGAGTGCCTTGGTGAAAACCAGCCCTGGTGCTGCCAAATGCCACCTTTGGAAGACTGTAGGCTGTGAACGAGCTGTAATTTCCTCTCTTTCTCATTAAAAATTCCACACACAAGCAAAGTTGCCCTCTTTGGGCATGTGTTGTTAAGCTGTATTTGCAATAAAAGGGAACTGAGGCAAAGGGCAGAAAATCATGTAATCTTATTTACCCTGCAATGTCTGTAGTGAAGCAATACCCTGAATAACCAGAAATGAGTCTTTCAGGTACCAGCTGCTGTGTAAGCAGAGCAGAGAACTACTTCTAGACATATTTTCCTGCAAGTGGGCTGCAGCAATACCATCATCAGCAAGCTGCCAGTCAGCCCTTGTTCCTTACCATCTCTGAATTTCTTGGTCTTCTGTTAAACAGGACTATGCCATAAAATCTTGCAACTCTTGTAACTGGGTGGAGGAAAACCTTTATGCTATGGCTTTATTTAAAAAAACTTGAGTTACCCTGTGACTACATAAGAACACGGGCAAGTTGTCACTTTAATTATTAAACAAAAGGATGACGATGTGTTTTGCAGGGTTTATAGCATTCCCACAGCAGTAGTCTGCAACACTGAACACTGCACTTTGTCTACAGACATCTTACCTTCATATGGATATATACAAAAACTTATCTCATTCTTAAAGATGTTTCCCTGTGACCTCCTCCTGCATGTGGCATATCTCATACCCTCCTCCACCCAAAAACACTAGGTGGCCTTGCTATGAGCTGTGCAGATGTTTCTACCACATTATTGCAGCTTTATATTTGCAAGAGCCTTCTTAGAACAGATGTTCTTTCTGTGTGTATATTCCATACTTCCCACTGCAAACACTTTTACAACACAAACAACAGATTGCCTTGCTTCTGTTGTTCAGATAGAGAGAGTAAATGCCTCATTCTAATAATACCGGTTTTCTTTCCAGGATGCTTAACATCTTGTCTTCCCTTCTCACTAGCCCTGCTCACTTCAGGTGTTTTGTCTCTCTTCCTGAGGCTCTCCGTCACTTACCTTTACTCTAAAAGGTCTCCCTAAAAATATCCTCTTCCTGAATCTCTTTTCTTGCTTTCACTCTCTTTTAATCCCTTTGGTGGTGTCCTCCTCCTTTTATAAAAGCTGCTCTGCCCTCTTCAGCTCTGCTCAATGAGGGGCTAATTCAATGGATTTAAATGTGAATGTCTTTTCTTGGGTAAGGTGCAATATAAATTGGTGAATATAATGCCTACAAATTGTGGGATAGGAGTCAATAATCCAACAATGATGCTCAGAAAGGGTGGTTCTTTGAGGAGCCAAAAGCATCTCTTGTCTTCACCAAGACAAAATGATTTTTGGAAGGTTTGTGTTGGCTGGATATTGCAAAAACATGACTTGAACACACCAATCTCTCTTTTAATCAAAAGCCTCATTTGTAACTGGTATAATTTGTACTGAGTCTTGTAAAATTATCACAACATTGCAGAGAACTTTGACCTCTTTCACAGTCATTTTGATTACTTTCAGAGAACACTTTGGCCATAACTGTTTCTGATTAAACATTATCTGTTCCTGTGCTATTAGCTTCTCCTCTTTTTCATAAAACATTTGTCAATAACATAAACAGCAATAATAATATAAATTTTACAGCAAGTACAAAAAATAACATTTGCCATTGAATAGTAATATGTCATTATGGTATGGAGATCCCTGCTGCCACAGCTAGTTTGTTTTGGATGCTCAAGCTGGACTGTTTAGCCATACCTAAAATACCCTTATGGCAACTTGCACAGTATAGATGTGTGACAGCATGCTGAGAGCAACTTTGAATCTCTCCCAACTTCAAAGTCATGGAGGATGTCACTCTTGTGCTCTGCAATCTCCTGAAACACAAGCTCCATCAGACTCCTAATATCTATGATAATCTTACCCTTTGCTCCCTTACCATAGTTTTCCTCTGTTTAAATGCTTTAAAATCACCCAACATCTAGCTTTGCAGTTGACCACATGATTCCATTTTGCTCACATTGTTCTCCTATGCATCCTCTGCTGTAGTTCTTTCCTACATAAACGACATTCCACTAAAAAAATACTTTGCCACCTACTTGTATTTGTTTCAGTTCTCATACTACAACTTCTCTTTTACTCCCTACACAGATGGACTAAATAACCATTTGGACCGCTCAATTCCAGCTTCATGGATACAACATTAGATGGCTGGTGTCTAGTATGTAGGCAGTCTTTGCAGCTAGAAGCTGTACTTGCAAACGGTGGTCATACAGCTCAAAAAGTAGCATAAGTTCCACTGACCATAAAATAAAATTATGGTCATTTTGGATAAAAGAACAAAATTATGATAGGTGGAAGCCACAGTCTGGGGTTTCATGAAAAGCTCAGTGATTCCCTCTTTTGTCCTTCTTTAAGAACTGTAAAATTCATAATCAATTTCTATTTTGTTTGGAAATCACTGATTTCTATGTCCAGTAGCCTATGAAACTTGGGACAACTGCTTACAATTACTTTGGAAATGGCAATCTTGATGCAAATAAGTTTTCCTCATTTTTAGTCTTTTTTCTTGTTCACAAGTGAAATCTAGACATTCTTTAAAAGTAGCTATATAACAGCAAAGTAGTAATAAAGTCTAGCTGTAAAATTTTCTCTCAGAAATTTTTATAAACCAGTTCTATTACCTCTTATTAATGCATTACAAATACAATCCACACTACACCCATCTACTTTAAGATTATGACCTTGTAAAATGTGTACAGCTGTTTAAAAGACCTTGTGTTTAAAAAGGCTGTGCTACGGTCTTGTCAGCTCTTGGAGCTTTATCATGAATGTTGCAGTTCATTTGAAGTTTTTTCTGAAAATTCTGAATACAATTGAAAAGGAAGAATCTCTGTGCCTACTTTAAAGGTGAACAAATATTTGTAGGGAGAAATTAGAAGACACGCATACAAAAGTAAAAAATATGAAAACAGGTTATTGGTTTTTTTCTCCCCTCTTTTTTTTTTTTTTTTTGTTAGGATCACATGATTTGCCACATAGTTGAGTTTTGCAGACAAGATCAACTAATGATGTTTTGTTTTGGTTTTTTAATATTTTTCTTAACTGTTGAGGCTAACAGCAATGGTTTATCTAACATTATTACTGCCTTGTTATAATGTCCTGAAAAGTCATGCAGTTTGTTCTAAAGGCAGAATGAATCTGCAGAATAGCTCAGAAGAGCTCCTAACACCATTTAATCTAGTACTCCCCTGAGCTAAGCATCAGCACTACTTAAAGAATCTTTTGAAAAATAGCAGTTGGAAAGAAAGTCTGTGAAAATGGAGGAAAAATAGGTTTCTATTGCAATCCTTTCTGCACTGTGCCTGCCCAGACCATTGGCATCCACTGTGGACCTGCTCAGTTCCCTTCCAAGATGTCCTGTGCTGGCTGCTGCACTGAGGAGTAACACCTGAGTGCATCTCTGCAATTGCTGCTCAGCTTGATCATGGCTTGGAGATGGTTCTCCATATAGATATTACCAATGTAACTATGGTTTCCCCACCGTGTAAGGCAGTTCTGCTGAGCTAGACCCATAATAGAGACTTTTAAATGTGAAGATTAGTCTTTAGCAAACAAGAAATAGTTGCTAGATTCAAGTAAATGCAATGACATTCCACGGGAAGGTCATCATGTTACTGTTAGCATTTAGCTATTATTTCTGAATATTCAGTTTGATCTTGCTACTTGTTATCACTTAAGAACAAACATTTAACCTTTTCCTCCCCATGAAGAAAAATAAATAACTAAATAATCAGATTCCACAAATTTCATAGTTCACTGCATTCATATTTAAACAATAGGTATATTTCACTGAATGTAAAGGAACCCCCATCTAAGTCAAAGACAACTTGAAGTTGCCAAGATGTTGCTGATGTCACCAACATTACAGAGGGCTCTACCACTTCCTCAGAAAAATATGGTTTTATGGATGCATGCAAAGGAAAGTGCAGAATATCTCGCATTTTTTTAGCCAGTGTTTCTTCCGAGCCATCCTCAGCCACTATCTCAGTTCTGTCAATCGGAAGAGAATGAACCTCTTCTCTTCTGTATAGTGCTTCCTCTTCCACCCCAGATTTCCCAGCTCCTGTTTCACTGAAATAAGTATTCTCATATTTTTCAGGAGGAAGGTAAATAAAATTACATTTGCTGTCTGCTACACCCACATAAAACTGGAGAAAATATTTAATTTATTTATAAGTAAGAAAACTGTATTTACCCAATAAACAAACTAAGAGCAGGACCTACTACATATTAAGAGCTTCAATTTGCTGAAATACTGTAATGGGACTGATGATTTGGGAATACTTCTTCATTGTGGCCAGCATGTAGAATGCCAGTATTAAGAAATTAAATTTCTGAAGTGACACCATGAGCCATATGAAATCACACGACTTAGTTCCCAGCTATTGAACAGACTACATGAAAACAATATATATTTTGACTTACTAGTGCAAGAAAAAATACTTACAGTAAAAATGTGCTTAATTTGCTTACTGATTTAGAAATATTTAGGCTTCAGGGATGGAGCAGGTACTACATGGAACACCCAGTCTAGGAAATTGTTTTAGCTGGATATAGGGGGATATTTTTTTTTGAGATTTTTTTTTTCTAAGTGAGAAGGATATGGTGCAGCTGCCTAAAGCAGAAATGCTACAAAACTCATTAGCCATAGTACAATTAAATTAGTGCTCTCCAGATAATCCTAAGTTATTATCTATGAATCTTTGTTCAACAGTGCTCCACATTTCTTTTCCTCTCACACATATTATTTCTGCTTTTGGACTGCTGTTTGGTGCCGCTTAGAAAGTCCATGGCTGAGTCACTGAATGAACATGATCCCTACAATAAAAAATTGGGATGATTTTTTTTTCCCCCTCAGCTGCATGAAAGGCTTCTTTTGTAGTCCTCTGCTAAAACAGGAGACAAAATTCTCCAATGTCTGCTATTCCATCCAGTTATTTAGATCTGCATGAAAAGACTCCAGTCCTTCCCTACAGTCTAGGAATTCGGAGCAAAGCTAAACAGGGAAAGTGCTGAGATAGCTCTGAGACACATTTTTGAGCAACCAAATTATGGCGGATACCAGTTGCAGAGATCCAAATGACCCACGGAGCAGAAATGGCAGCCATGGCTCAGAAGAGCACTGCAAACTCTTGCTCATGCTCCCTTTTCTAAAGTGGCAAAGACTGGGTGAAATTTAAGGGTCTTTTAGGAAGTCAGACTGATGATCTGATTTCCCCCTCATGCTCTCTAGTTGTCTAAGACCTCTGGCATCTCCGCTGCTCTCAGCGCTGCAAAATTGAAGCTTCAAGGACTTTGCCCAATAAGTTACCAGAGGATCTTTACAACCTCCTCAATACATGAGAGAGCCGTGAGAAAGTACTGGAGGATTTGCATAACTTCATGCTTTGGCCTCATTCTTTTCTGCAAAATGGGCCAGCTACAACATTGCATGAAGACATCTGAGCACTAGCCTAAAACCAAAATTGAGGCAGCTTGCTCAGTCAGAAGCCCTGCAACACTTCCAAGCTAGATGCTTTGTATGCAATCACGGAGATGGCTGGAGACAACACTTGTGTTAGAGCTTGCAATTAACTCTGCCATGCAGATGCATTCACAAATTCTTCACTCAATTTCACCACTCTTTTAATCAGACTTGCATAGACAGCCAATCAACATTTTCTCAGTCAAAGTGTTTTTATTTCAGTTTGAAAATGGCTTTTCATAAGAAAGTCCTTCGGATTCATTTTCTACTCTTTGTATAAAAAGCTGAGGGAAAAATTTGGTTTTCAAGAAACTGATTTAGGAAACCCAACCCAGTTCCACACTAGCAACAGTTGAGTGCCTAAAGGCAGTCACGTAACACACCATCTGATTAATTTGGAACCAATCTGGACAGCTTTCAGAGAATATACACTGAACTGTCCTCAGCCATGGGGATGGAAAAGTAAAGGCAGAGTATGCTTTCAAAGAAAATAATATGTGATTAAAAAAATAATTGGAGAATCTTTCACCAAAAAAAATCACTTTGTAAAATGATTAATCAAAATAAAAATAGCCTGTGAAGGGGAAAAAATTAATTTTGACAAATCACAGTCATTATTACTTTAAAGTATTTTCAAATTCTCTTTTTGTATCTTAGCTGGAATTGGGTCAGGAAAAAACTTCTCAGAACTCTTATTTGCCATTGCCAGCGCAGGGCTGCATGGCCCTGAGAAACTGAGAAAAATATACAAGTTTCTCTGAAGGCAACTTGTCTTTCACTACACTTCTCTGCATCATTGTGAGGAGTAAAACACCCTCTTAATATCAAATATCTATATTAATCGACTGGTAGAGACCACTTGCATCCACAAAGATGGTATCAAATGAGGTAATGGCAGCACAAGGTTTCAGGTACCTTCTGTTCAAAAACCTACCACTCACCACTGTTAGCAACCAGATTGTAGGTTAGAGGAATGCCTCCATGAAACAGAGGCACTAAAACAAGTATTTGAGAGAAGTGTTTCCTGGAGACATTCTTGTGGTAGATCTTGCAGAATTTATTTTAAAGTTTCTTTGCAAAAATTAAAGAAGACATTGGTCCATCTCTACTTTTCATTGGGAATCATTGTTTCTGAAGCAGTGCTAAACCGTCTGTGCCAGGTAGCATCCCTGGAGTTTACTGTCATAATGCTAAAGAACATATTTTAGTCCAGATTGTACCAAATCAAGATGGCAGATTAGTTTTTTAGTTTCCCCGAAAAAGGATCTCTGTACATGATCTCTGCTTTTTCCCCACTTTCAGTCTGTAAAAGCTATGCTGTAAAACACAATATCAATAAACTTAGTACATCACCAGAAAGTCATAGTTTCCAATCTTTTTTTCACATGCAACATGCTGCCCCTAACTTCCTGATATTGCTTGTGGATACAGTAAATTGAAAACTTAAAACCAAGGCCAACAGAGCAAGCAAACCTGTCTGCAAAATGCAAAATGCTCAGTACTGTCCCTCCTGGGACCTCTGTTCTAGAGCAACATGTAAATATTCTCAACAATCATATCTTAAGTATCAGTTCTGCCAAGTGATTCTCCTAACTCCCCTCTTACAGCCACAAGAAAACATTTCATTTATTAATTATTATTTGTAATTTGGGCAAACAAATGGCTATATTCCCAGTCAGTCAACTCTCCTACTCCCATATGTGCATTCCAGCAATGCAAGCTTTATCACTACCTTAGAGAAGCATTTTTTTCCCTGGGATCCTTCATTAAAACAGTAGTAGCACATTACTGCTTAGCAGGTACACAGACCCCATAGCCAAATACTACTTATTAACCATGGTGCGACATTATATGGCCATAAATGTCTAGGTATTAATCACATGTTTTGATTTGTATCCAAAATGTGATTTATGCATCTTATGTCTAAGATTATATGTTAAACTAACAAGGAAGACCAAAGGAATTCAGTTCACTCAGGGAACTGAATCACCCTGCCATGAAGTGGATGCAGCTGTGAGCAGACAGGGCAGTCCTGGAAGGGCAACTGGAATGAATCAACTACATCAGCAACTGAGGAGGGAAGGGAAACAAATTTTGAACAACAAAGAAACATCTTTGACAAATTGAACCAAATGCTTTCCTGTAAAAAAATTAAGGACAGCTTACAGCAGAGTCCTGAGGGTGAGGAAAAGTACAGGCAAACAAAACTCCCACACCCCATCTCCTTTTCAGTAAAAGAACAGAGGTGTTCCCTCTAGAAGTGGCAGTCTTCCATTCTATTCAAAGCAGTTTTTTTCAATGATATAGCTGTCTTGGTACTTATATGCTAATTTATATATGATCCCAAGACGGACATAGCATAGACTGGCAGAAGGCCTGTAGTCCAGTTTTACCAAATCTTTCTGCAGTGCTATTTATTCTTCTAAAACCCTCCTGTGCTGTCATGGTGGTCAACACTAGAAATTTTGTTGTCATTGCTATATCACCTGATAAAGTGGTGACCCCTTGACATGCTGCTGCCTAGCTATGTTGATGGAGCATGACCCATACTATGTGTTTTCAAGAAAAGAACCTCACATGAGACACGTATGTATGAGAGAAGAGTGATAAACAAAGCTGCAGAAAAGGCAGAGGTGAAAGCCCGTAGAAGGATGTTAACTTTCCAAGCAACTTTGATTTGGTGGTCTTCTCTAACTTTAGGAGAAAGTCCTATATGATCTGGCCTGTAGCAAAGCATAGGAACAGATGAAGCTACCCAGATGGATTTTTTTGCAAAATTCTCCCTTCATCATGTTTCTTTTGAACTTCCTAATTCATACTTTGCCGTAAGGTCAAGGTCATTGGTGAAAGCAGTGTTTGCATCCCACTTGCACATACAACATGGTCAGTAACAGGCAACTGAAGCCCAAATCAAGAGAGGAAAAAGGCATAGGATTCCATCCCAAATTAAATATCTGAGACAACATACTTTGAAACAGCCGAAACGGGATGTAAGTGCATCCAGTCTCTCACAGAGATATCCAAAGACTGAACTCCATCTCACTCCATACATTCTCCTAACTTTCCAAAGGTGTCACTGTGCCACTACATTCCTCATCTTTCCCTGTCATGCAGAATCCTATTTATGGATACCAATTTTGCCTCCACCTTACATTCACAATGACATGCCTAACTTTCTTACATGAGGCAGGAACACTGTCATTGGTCTGAGACTCCCAGTTACCTGATATTTTATATCCACAAGACATTTTATACCCTTCAGCCATGACTTCCACCTTCCTCACTCTGACATTCACTTTCTTCCATAATTTCCGAGTCCAGATAAGAAAAATCACAATAATCAATCATGGTCAATGAAATTTTTTGCCTGTGACCTCCCTTTTGTGTATGTGTTGCTTCCTATTAGCTAATGCCACACAATTAATTTCTTCTCAATATCCCTTTTGTGCTCAACAAGTGGTCATAGCTGTGGCCAACCCATCTTTTCAATGTAAACCTTCTTGCTCTAACATGGGAATGAAATCACTACAGATCTATTATTTCTCGGAACAGGATATTTCATTTGCATAAAATATTCTGCACTTGACACAGTGCCAGGAAGAAACACCTAATGTCCATTCTTCATTGCGCTCTTGCTGTGGCCTTAGGAACAGAAGGAATCACTGTGTTAGACTCATGCCTATTACTCCCAAGTTCCTCACTTCTTAGTCCCATCTCCGATTTACACTCCCATGACTCTTTGAGAGCCCTGTCAAGACAGTGACCAAGATAATGGACAAAAGGGAATTTCTTACATGATGTAATTTCACATTAAACAGGATGGTTCACAGGTTGTAATAGAAGGTCAACAGCAGATATTATAACCCTAAATTGGTTGGGAAAAAATGGTTATTTGAATCAAAACTTAAATAAAGCTCTGAACGAGCCAAGGTAGCTGAAGGAAAGTGTCTCCCTGTGTGTCAGTGATATGACTCGTCTAATAACCTTAAAGGAATGCAGATCCCATCCTTGTTCATTTTCATAGCATTGGGATTTACTGGCAGGGAATGGCATTAACACTGTCTTCAAATGTACAATATCTCTTTTTACTTTTAAGTTGAATGGCTATATTCCAAAGCAAAAAAAATTATCTAAATGTCATTAGTCCAATGGGAATGCAGAAAATGTACAATTTGGAGACAGATCAACCTGTTAAGCAAGAAAAGGAGACCAAGAAGAAATGAATTAATTGAATGGATTCATGAGTCCCTCATTTGTTATTAATAAAGCACTGAAGAAGAAAGTGTTGACGAGACACAGTCATTCACCTTGGATCAGTATGCAAAAGCAAAATTCACCCCAATGAAGACAGCCATCAAGGCCATATGCGCAGCTTTATACACGGAATTATGGATGTTATAGTAAATGGCAGACTCAACATCGTGCATGTATGCTTTGCCTAGGGCTGAATTTCACCCTAAAAAAACACAATGAGGCATATCTGAAAGGAGAAGAGAGCTGATTTAATACAATGTATAGCATGTAGTTACTAATGGACTTTTAGTTATTCACAAAGATAGCCAACCCCATAAAGGGTTTTAAGTCATTCTTAACATTATTTTCATACACTTCAAAGGTAATCACTCTTTTAAAGTTGTTTCTATATTTCTTCATATTACAGAGCTATATGCATCTTAGAGTATTACATATGCATGCTACCTTCTGCTTTCATGGGCAAAAGTGCTTTGTGGTAGTGACAGCCACAGTGTTAGCCTTTCCTTTTTCAGAAGTTAAATGTCTTCTTACTCAGCTCTTAGTTCTCCTTTTTATGTTCTTTGTGCTTTATGTTTTGTCATTTATAGTACACTGGCTGTTGTTTTTTTATCTATTACCAATAATATTACCAAAATAAATTTGATTTTAGCCATTCTATGGTGTAGTCAAAGCCTGCTCCTACACATAGTGTCCATCTGCAAGATCTGCTGCAGTCCGTTCCCTGAAAAAAACCCAGAAATTATAACTTATTGCTTTGCTAAAAAGTACTTCAGTTACTTGAAACTGCTAGGGGATGAAATCAAATGTTGAACACGAGGTCTAAGAAGTGCTTAAGCTCATTCTGAGGCAGTAAGTGCAACTGAAGTGGTTGCACGGGACTGGTGCTAGCACTCTGCACAGGAGAGAAGCTGACCGTGTGTGACCACTTCAGGAAATCACACCAGGTTCTGATTTTCCTCCAACTTTCAGCAACTACACTAATAATTTTACCGGGCCCTCACAGTCATGCTACAGCTCAGGACTGTTGCGCTTTGTCTGAGTAATCAGAGAGAGGTAAAACCACTCTAGGTTATGGTAGAAGCTCTGGTCATCAGAAATACCTCCTAACAATTTTAGGGTCGTGATTGTTCAAAAGGAAACAAACCCTCAAGGCAATTTTAGAGAAAGAAAAAAGGGGTAGATCCATCTAATCTGTTTCTACTAAAGCTTTAATGACTACTCTACGTTTTGCCTTTACCTGAAAACAGATCTCCCAAATATTCCTGCACTGATATGTGCTGTAATTGGTTAGAACCAAGTCTGCTAGACTAGAAAAGTACTTTTTTTTTTTTTTTTCCCCAGTAAGTAAGCCCTGGCAGTATTAAGTTGCAGAAGGTAGAAGAGGGGGTGGGGGTGGGGTGGTTTTTTTTGTTTTTTACAGCATGGAAAAAAACTCAGAAGCTTCATTGCATCTGTTTACTGCTTTATTCCTGAATTTCTAAAACATTGGCAGATTTAAAGAAGGGCCAGATAGGATTGGAAGAGATCCTGAATAGTCAGTACTAGTTTAGTGAGATCAGTCAGACCACAAAGCCTTGCCAGAGTCGCTCCTCCCTCAGAAATTTTTGAATCTATATTTAAACATCCTTGATCTTGCCACAAGAGACATGATAGGGCTGACAGCAAGGGAAGAGGGGCAAGGAGGAAATTAGGGCTTCCAACAGAAGGGGGGGTGGGACAGTACTTCTAGAAAATCTGGGCTCTTTGGACATAATTGTCTGGCAGTGTGTAGGTATTACTAAAACCCAGGATTATTTCCAACACTACATCATCATATCCACTACTGCTGCCTGCCAGTGTGTTAGTAGTAAATCTGAAGAGCCAGGAAAATAAGTGGAGCCTGTCTGCCTGCAATGAGGGTTTGGCCTCCACTCTGCAACAGTCAATGCCTTTCTCAGAGAATTAAATTATCTGCTAAATATCTAAAATATTCCTGGGAGAATAAATGCTCTGCTTAATTTCTGGGGGTGGAAGGTGGGAGAAGGCTGGGATTTGAGGAGGAGAATAGCTGGAGGTATAAATGGAAGGTAGAGCGCTCCTGGAAATGAACGGCCTGGTTGGCATCGCTATGCTGGCTACACCAGCAGCCAGTCCCAACCTGGCAATGGCGCACACTTAGTGCTTTTCTTTCTCCCCTGGCATAGTAAAATTCCTTTCAGACTTGGTAGAAGCTCTTTCCACTTGATTCTCTCTGAGGCTGTCACGCACCACGTTGAGACCTCAGGGGCGGGAAAATCAGTTTTATTCACCCAGCCCTAGAAAGAGTTGCCTGTAGGAAGGATGCTCAAGAAGAGGATGAAGTAACACAAAAATATCAAATCTGGTGGCTTTTTGGTAGAGAAAGCAAAGCTGAGGCAGAAGGCAAGCCTTGTGAGTTCAGACAGGAAATCCACCGGTTTCTGAAGTTTAGCTTTTGAGCAAACAATTTTCCGATATTTAACAAGAGGCATTTTGCCATCTGATCACGAGCTTTCTCTTGCGTAGAAGCATCACAGGTAGAAAGAGATTGGGACCAACTTAATCCAAAGTAAGCCTACTCTTGGCACTCCAGCTGACCCTTCAGGATAAACTGCTAATTCAGTGCTGGAAAAAAGTTAATTCCCTTAGATTTTCCTTTTTCTTTTTTTTTTTTTTCTTTTTTTTTTTTTAAGCAACCTTTGCACTTCTGTTTTCCAGCTGAGGCTAAAATTTGGAGTCCCAAAATACAAGTACAATTACTGTTTATAGCACAGCCAACCCAAGTGGCAAGAGAAATTCTTTTAGAGAGAAATCCCTATACATTTTAATATCTACTAATACACAGTGGGCATAAACCACTGCTATGATGAAAGGGACGGGAAGTTCATTAGAGCCCTATTGGGACTGTTCTACAGGGCGAATGGGGCCATACTGTGTCATCAGTTTTAATCACAATTTCCCATTGATCCCAATGGGAAGTTTTGTTTTAAAATCAATGTCACACTATTGCCTTTGCATAGTGCAGTTGAAAGTGTTAAGGTAGGTATTGAATTAAACACCAGCTTGCCTGTTAGAAACCATCTGACACAACAGCAAACTCTATGACATACTAGATGTAGGTGCTGGTAAACTGCAGGTGCCATGTTGCCCATCCAAGTGATTACCTTCCTAGAATCCAGTTAACAAGGGAGAGGTCTATCTTTTCAAACCATCTATTCATGACGTACTGGTTTTGGCTAGGACAAAGTTAATTTCCTTCATACTAGCTGGTATGGTGCTCCTTTTGGGCATGTGTTGATAACACACTGATGCGTTACATATTGCTGAGCCCTGCTTACACGGCGTCAAGGCCTTTTCTGCTTCTCACAGTATCCCACCAGAGAATAGGCTGCTGGGGATGCACAAGATGTTGGGAGGGGACACCACCTGGACAGCTATTCCCAACTGACCACAGGGATATCCTATACTGTGTGACATTGTGCTCAGCCTATAAATAAATAAATAATGATAAAAGCTGAAGGAGAAGTTTGCCAGGGCTGCCATTGCTCAGGGACTGCCTGGGCATTGGTCAGCTGGTGGAGAGCAATTGTGGGTGGTTTTGCATCCCTTGCTTTTCTTGGTTTTGTTTTCCTTTTTCTTTTTTTCTTTTTTTTTTTTTTGTTGGTTTTTTTTGGTGGGTGTTGTGGCGAGTTTTTTTGTTTGTTTTTGTTGGCTTTGTTTGTTGGATTTTTTTACTTAAACAGTCTTAATCTCAACCCATGAGCTTTCACACTTGTACCCTTCTGATATCATCCTCCGTCCCACTGGGGGCGTGGGTAGTGTGAGCAAGCAGCTGTGTGGGGCTGAGCTGTCCACAGGGGTTAACCCCCAACATGTAACTAGGTCTGTCATACTTGGCTGGGCTGACCAGAACACTCCCAATGGAACCCCTTGAGGCTAGGGGCAGCCACTCGAATGGGCTGTACAGCAGTGTCACCAGTATTCAGACTAGGATGTTCTTCCAGAAGCCCATGACTTCTCCTTCAGTTTCCAGGCTCAGTCTGTTCTAATTCCTTTTCACCTGTTTTCACACTGGAATCATCCTTCAACTCAAATAGCTTTTCTCCCACATCAGTGTTTCTCCTCCCTCATACAGGAAATAATTTCATTTCTTGATCTCTATTTGGAGGCCAAACAAGCCAAACTCTTCTAGTTTTCTCTCATGTCATGTGCTTTGCAAACCCCTGATCATCCTAGCAGCCATCTTCTGAACTCTAAATTCATTTTTATTAAACATGGGAGACCACAACCGCATGTGAGACCCTGGATGAAGTTACCTGCCTGCATACTACTATGACAGCCAGCAAAATTATGCATGCAGGATTTTTTACCACAGTAAAAATCATAGCAATAAAAAGCAGTTCTTTCACATCTCTTCTTAACATGGATGATTTTCTAATATGTGAATGATGGCAGGCATATTAAAAAAAAAAAAAAAAAAAAAGTAGGTGACTGAAACCTGGAACTACAAGGAAGGTTTTTAATAAGTATTTTGCTTGGTATAATTGCAGTGGATATTAACTAACAGTTATACTTCCTCACAGAAAAAAATATGTTTTGAATAAGCCTAAAATAGAACTTTCCACTGAGAACATGTTAGTCACAGAACAGAGCAGGATTCTTGGGAATTTTGTAAGTCATCAGAGAAGAGACTCCCGGGAAAGCTACAAGATAAATGGCTTTTAAGTGAAGAACAAGACCTTCATGTGAGCTCCATGCAACTGAAGCCTAATAAAGCCCTTTTGAGAGCCCTCTATCAGCACACCTGAAGATCAGTCCCATTTTCAGACAAAAACATGAACACATCTCGTAGTTGTATGAACGCTGTTCAGCATCTTAACATATCACATTGCCACTTACTAGTATGGACCATAAGAACCGAACAGAAAAATATTCACCTCTTACAAAAACTCAGATTTGCAAAATGTTTCTGCTTCACTATAGGAACAAAATCAAGAACCTCTTAAGTCCTGCATTTAAAACAAAACAAAACAAAACACAACCAAAACAAACTCCAAAACAACAAAACTAAAAACCTCTCACTGACCCCACCCACCCTGCACCCCCAGCTGGACCATTTATCCAAGAGGTAGCTGAGCTGGTTCTAGCCCTTTTTCTCTCTTACCGTACTGCGGGAGCAAGGAACTACTGCCTGCCTTCTCCAGGGAGGCCTCACAGCCCTTCTCAGCAACCACCTCCCTCCACAACTGAGCACTAGAGCCTGAGTCTGTCTTCTGAGGCAGAGAAGGTGATTAAACCCTGATTGCATTCAGCCAGAGCAGTGGCTTAATTAACGTCTCTCACTTCATGGGTGTAGCCCATGAACACCAGACCATAGGGCTTTTGAGGGACATTACTTGCTCTGAAATGAAGTTCTGAAGCCAGGAAACTTTTCCTAAAACTATGTCCATCAAATGGCTATACTTTCTGCCTTCAAAAATGTTTCCAGTGAAATGGCATTTTTCAATGAAAGTATTTTTATGGAAAGAGCTCCTAGTTAGCTTTGATGAGCAAGTTGAACCATAGATGGTGCCTCCAGTACAGAAGAAGCTAAAGGACCAACACATTTCATGCCTACAAACTGAAAGGAAGTTTCCACCCACATTTTACTCTACTCTCAGGAACTTTTTCATTCCTTGCTGGCCTTCTCCAGCAGATTTGGATCACTGGCTTCAGCAGAAGTTGGGAAAAGTCTCACAGTCCTCAGTGCCAGCTTTCACTACCTTAAGCTGACAGACCCTTGCTCTAGATAAAATCCTGTTCCTTATACGGGCTGAGCTCCCTCTGCTACCTCTCTTCATGTGGGACAGCCCTGGATTTCCTCCAGCTGGCCAGTTTTCTTGTCCAGTTTATGCAAGAGGAGACAGTATGGCCTTGACTAATCCTTTCCCCATTTGAGGTTCCTTTCTTCTCAAGAACGATTCCGCCCGGCTTTCTGATGAGCTGTATAAGGTTGCAGTTGCCCTGAGAAGCCCTAGGCACCACAACCGTCTATTTTCTGTTTATGGCATTTGCTGCAAATGTTATTCCTAAATCCTCATTTATTTCTGCAGCCCACAAACCTGATGATAGCACTAGTGCTGCCATTCTTTCCAGTTTAATACATTTTCAGCCTGAACGGTTTCTCTGTAGAAAAAGAGACTCTCACAGCCTTTTGAGGATGAGCTTAATGCCTGCAACTAATGCTTAGGGGTTAAGACTTTGTGGCAAACACCTGCCAAGTCAGCTCCCAGTGCTACTTACATAAATATGCTTTTGTTCTTAGAATACGTTACACCAGGTTTCATAAAAGCACCCGTGTACAGCTATAAAAGATTTAAAAGATATAAATAATAACCTAGGAGTCATTTAAAGTTAGGATCAGCAAATTCCAAGGAAGGGATCAACCAACTTTGGTAATTTAACAACTGTTTAAAATACATTAGCAATATCTGGTTTAATCTTATTGTAATTTATAAGCTGTGAGGTTTTGTAAGAAAAAAAAGTCACAGTAATATAGGAACATGAGGAATTAAGTAAAAGTCTACAAGTGAGTTTTTTAAAGAAAAAGCTGATCGTTTTACAGAATTGCTAAGAACACGTGAGGATACACGTAAATGAATAAGCATGCAAAAATATGTATAAAACCATTTCAAATAGCTACAGAGGGGTAGTTTCAAAAGGAGCAGATATATTTAATTTGTCCTTTTCTATTCTGTGCAGCAGTATTAACAAAGTACAGGTAGCTTAGAATAAGCACATGACAATTTTCATGCTTGAAAAAGAACCAGGTAAACCCGTAGCACCCCCCAGTCAAAGAAGACATGTAAGGAAGTGATTCATTGTATGCATACCTAATGACTACTTGCCTCTGTACCTTATGCTACGTCTGGGGGTTCAGCACTTTTTTCAGCTTCTCTTACGTGCTTTACTGCTGATAAGAGGTTGGTGCATGTAATACTGTGTCTCTGCAAGAAGCTGAAGTGAAAGCTGTTCAGCCTCCTATCCAAACATGAGCAGAACCAGTTGGCTAACAAGGCCAAAGCTGCTTAACATAGGAAATACAGTCTAAGGAAGCTTCTGAAAACAAAGCAAGGTGGCCATACACCAGGTGCTCCCCACTGAGGTTAATTTTCAACCCACCTGGGTCACGTGGAAGCCAAAGCCCTCATCAGGAAAGTGATTCAGGGCATGTCTGTCTGCACAACAGAGAGCAGAGCTGTCCTTTTGCTCTGGGAAGGACACAGCTGAATCTGCAGCTGGGACTCGAAAAGCCATATGAGAGTTGGATGGTACTGAAGAAGACGACTTTGGTAGCTCTCAGAAGTGTCATGCTTTCATGTGCTGCCAGGTAGCATGAGCCAGGTGTGCCTGCCCAACAGGACCTGGGCAAGCCCCTGGTGCCCTGGATCTGCTACACAGCACAGACTTTTCTTGGCATCCTCTTGACAGTGGCAGCCAGTGTGACATGGACCTGTCAGCATGACTTTTGCTTTGAAAATTGATTTCATAGATGGGCATATGTTTTCATTGTTGCTCTTCAAAGGTGTTCAGTTTAAAAACAAAAAAATGGCCTCTTTGCTCTGGAACTAAACTAGGATAAACTAGTTTAGGGAGGATTGTTACACATTGGAGGGGTTTAATTAATGTCTTTTTCTTGCTTCTTCCCTGCTCTCATAACAATAAAACTAACTGAAATCTCAAGTATGTAAGTTATTCATGGCAGAAATCATGCTCTTCGGTTTCAAATTCTGTTTTAAAAGCACTTTCCATTCTTTCAGGGCTTT
Organism: Falco biarmicus; assembly: GCF_023638135.1. Lineage (NCBI taxonomy): Eukaryota > Metazoa > Chordata > Aves > Falconiformes > Falconidae > Falco > Falco biarmicus. Next base: position 69,211,241 of record NC_079290.1, read on the forward strand.
ATTTTACAAATAATGCTGAAGCTTAATCTATTCTTTCAATATGGTGTTTATGATTTAGATAATCAAACAGAATCCTTAGCATTGGGAGCCATGAAATCCAGACCTGCTTCTGTTGTATGACTTTGAATATTTTTTTTTTTTCACTGTCTGATCTCTTTTCCTATTTTACCCTTTGTTTAGACAAAGTTCTTCAAGGTAGGGAGACTTTCTGCACCCCATTGTCCCAGTTTTGGCAATGGTTGACAAATCTTACCACAACACAAGAGGTTAATTTGTATTCTGTGGATAATAAAAACAGCAAGCAAGTTAATACAAAACTGCCATTATACAAATGAGCTTGAGGCTGCACAGGAGGGGTATCAATATTATTAAAGGAAGGACTTGCCTTGTATTATGTGTTTCCCATTAAAAATAAAAAAACCCTTTGTAGAATTCTGCTGAGCTCTAGTACTGCAGCAATACAAAGTATCTTTCCTTCACTTAAACAAAAAATTAAAGAGGAAGCAGTGAAACTATGTTATTAACAAAGTCATGCAATGTCAATAAGAATAGGAGATAGTAAAGAAAGTAGGGTGCAAAACTATCAGTGAACATTAAACGTATAGATTTGCAAGGGAGTATAATGTTCATGAAAGGAGGATACTAACAGCTTTGGCTTTTGTGGGACTCGGGCTGCTGAGAACATCTTGGGTTTGGCCCTTGGCATTCAGAAAGACACAGAAAAAGTTGCCTGACACAGCTCTGCCAGTGTACTTCAAACCTGACCTGGAAAAACCCTTGCAGTTTTTGTCCTGAATCTCTCTGGAGCAGAGTTTGCCAATTGTACCAGACTGCAAGGTAGTTTAACGATGTGGACAAACGGGCATTTTATTTCTCCTGTGCTCTTCTGGAAAAATTTGGAAACCATGCATTGTAGCAATTTCAGTGTTCCTGCAAAGTGAATAGGGAGCTTTCCAAGGTGTGCAGTAAGTTGCCAGAGGTTCAGCAACAAGACAAAACCTCGCAGCCTGTTATTTATAGTTCACCCTCACATATATAGAAACATGATCCGTTATAAATACATTTGAAAATTCAGGAAAACTGCTTTTCTTGCTGATATTTAGAATGCTATTATTGAAATAAAATCTTCACCAGATGTATTCATAGCCCAAAAAGACTACAAATGTAAGAAAGGACTTAGGTCAGTTCATAGATATTGAAGTCCCTCAATTAGAATATAGAGACGATATTACAAAAAGAATCTGAACTCCATCTACCCCCTCCTGCATCCACTGTTTTCTACATCTGCCCATATATCACTTGATTACCCTTATCATTTCCAGCCATTACAAAAGTATCTTTTCCCAAACTTAGTATTTAATATGTTAGATAAGAAATAGAGAAAGGCACAATCCAAAGGCACTCCTATAGCTTTTATGAATAGTCTTTTATGAAAGATAAGATCTCATGAACTGAACAGAGGACACTGTCTATCCTAAGCACAGTTTTCTGGTCAATACCATTTTACATGCTGCCTTCTCATAACAGATATTCCTTTTACCAAAAAATCATTGCAAATATTACTTTTTTTTACAGTTTGCAAATTGTTTTGTGATTCTTTCTGTTATAATGGAAGTTAGGCCTAATCCTCTTTGTAGTTAATAGTAAAATTTCCCATTAAAAGTAAACTTTTCTAAAGAAAGTACTCATAGGACAAAGATGCACCAGGTGGTTCAGATCTACCCCCACCACCTGGAGATCCCTGCTGTTCATAACTGAGAATTTCCTCATTTGGAAGTCTTCTCATGCCCAGATACATCTTCACCATTCAACAGCCACATGGGTAGGTCACAGGAAAGGGAAAACAGCTCATTCCAGTTTTAACTGTTCTATTCCCTTAAGCCATATTTCTTAAATTTTAATGTTAAGTTAGTGTTATTTTATGGATGGTAACTAGGAATGACATAGTTGTTCTTCTGCTCCCTGTTTTGGCTCTGAGTGGATTATATTAGGGAATATACTGTCCTGGCAGGAAGATGGATTCATAGATTCATTAACATTTTCCAATGCATATCTTGTTTGAGTTCATACATATACAATTTATATTACATAGTGTACATATATTTCATCTATCTTAATTTTTTAAGGTGCCCTTTTCTCTCTATTTAACCAGTGACTTACACTGATAGCTATGCTTTAAATGTCTAGGTGCTATCATGACCTCAGCCACATCACTGATGTGTTGCACTGCTTTACATGCTCACTCCAGGAAGCAGAAAGGCTGAGATAAGACCAGCTCTGAACATAAGCACAATGCACAGGTACTGGCTGGACATCACTGGAGCACCTGAGAAATGCACAGAACTTTTCCTATGCCAAAACTCTTGAGGAGAACCGTGCTGCTGCTGTGGCTCTAATTGTCAAGGAGAGCAGAGGGAGTCAGCAGCTGCTGGCAGGGCACAGAATGTTCCGCTTCTAGGTGCAGGCGCCACCTACGTTGCAAACCTCCTGCCATCAGTGAGGGAACTAAGTCTCCAGAGCCTCCCTGCCATGCACACGCTCATGCACACACATGCAGTTCTTAGGTCTCTGGCTTTGCTCCATTTTTCTTCCATTCTAGCCTATAGTTTCTCATCACTGGAGCAGCTAAATTTTTGCTTTGCTGAGAAGTTTTGACTAGACTTTGCACAAAAGCCCCTATTTTGCAAATCAAAGATACAAAACTCATTTTGCCATTAGTTCTGTTGCTTTCCTTGAGACAATCACTACACAGGACTGGGAGATGTGTGGAAGGATTCATATATGATAATGCTGACATTCAACTCTATGACTGAAATGTCTAAAGACGATCTCCAAACACTACTCCAATGATTAATCAGCTGTACAGTCACACAGAAATATTTGATGTACTGCTCTACTCACCAAAGTCTTTTATTGTATAGTCAAAGGTTATTTGGAATTTATCCATCCCCACCAAGCTCGCTATTATTAAGCAAAATTTGACCTGGAGGGCAGTGAGTCTATGCAAAGAATATGGAGTGTTTTGATTCAAAAAAATGCTGAAAAGTAGGTTTGGGACACAGATTTAGGGAAGACTGTCTCAGTCTTTTAAATTAGTCCCCCCCAGTCACAGACATCCAGTATGTGTGTAGTCCAGAAGGGTCACAAGAACATCTATTCCTCCCATCTCTATACACCACATATCTTAATGTGTTATAAAGCACCTGAAAAAGGCCAAAAGTCACAGCTATAAATTGACATGGAAATGTTGCCATTGTGATGGATCCCTATGGCAGCACAAAATTTTCTCTTCTACTCGTCTTTTTTCAGATGAACAGTTGCTTTAAAACTTAGGCATATATCTTCAGCTCATGGAAAGGAAAGAAATGGAATTCAGACAAATACTAGGATTACACTGCAAAGACAGACTCAAACAAAGTCCTCTTCAACTAAAATTCAGAATTTTTGCTCACTGTTTTGTTATGGAAGAACTGTCATACTTTTTCTTAGTATTTGTTAAACATGTCTCACAGGGGAGAAAAATCCACTGTTAATGAAAAATGTGCATTTCCAAAATATAATAATTAACTCCCCTTATTGATCTCTGAAAGTAAGTTGTACGTACATCTGGCAATATGATTATACATTGCATATCTCAAAATATTTTTGTATTTTCATAAAGCACAAGGACTACATACTCACTAAAGGACAGGAGTATTTCACAGTCCAAAGCCCCTCAGCGACCAGGGGTTACACTGCACTCCAGCTCTTACCATGCTCCTGCACCTGTGTTTCTTTCCCAAAGCAGCTGGGAAAATGTATACCTGGGTACCAGGACTCTGGACCAATGTTGAATGCACTGTTCTGCAGGTTACGTACAGACAATAAGTCTTACAGGGAAACACATAATGATGTTGATTTTTGAGACCCAGACAGTGTGTGAAGCTACTTGTTTTGTGTAGTTTCTCACTTCTCTAGGCTTGAACAGTGTTTCAAGCTGCAGCTATGCAAGACAACTCTTTTGATGAGACAAGAGAAAGTCGCTGCCATAAAATGAAAGCCTTTAACATCATTGGTGTTCTTTCTTGCCATAAATAATATGACACCAGAAATGGTAGGACACAAAAGTTTCAGTGACTGCATAGATAACTGGCTACCTCTAAATGGTAAAACTTACCCAGCCTTGAAAATGTTCTGCAGTGACCACCAGTCATCTTTAGTTTCCACAGCCTTGATACCGAAATCCACTCCAAGGCAGATAATTTGGGAACCCCAGGAAATTAATTTTCAAGCCACCAGTTTAAACCATACCAACAATGGCAAGCTAAAAAACATTATATAAAATGAGACACTGACCTTACTCATTTTCTTATTTCTGAAGTATTTTACATTATAAAACCTTTGGGAAAATCCCTATTAGCACACTAATGATACTCTCAGAATAAATGCTGAAGACTTAGGGGTTCTTTAGCTACCTGCAAAGTGCCTCTAGAAAAGGCGTGAGACAAAATGGCAAAAAATGTTTCTGTACTGAGGGCATTTCAAGCTCAAGAGCCAGCAAGAGTCAGTAGTCAGACACATTGTCCCCATCTGTGTCTTTTTCTAAAAAATGTTAATTTTCTTTCTTTTTTAAAATGCAAGAAAAGTTTTGGCTTTATGGTATTTGGATTTGTGTGGTCTAGTGATTTACCATCAGGAAATACATACTTCTACCCCAACACTTAATGTATTAATTCTAAGACTCATAGACTATTATTTTAGCACTAACAATTTTGTAGTGTTTCACTTTAGCTAAAAATTCCACTATGTTCAGTTTTGAAAGGCCGGAGTTGGTTGAATAGGTTGCCTCTAAGTTCTTTCAGCCTCTCTTCTATACGTATTGTAGTTGCTCATCCACACATTCCCAAGCCTTAGAGATACTTCAGAATATATATATAGGGTTGTAGAACCAAGACACCTCAACTCTGTTTAGTTAGCAACCATCTTACCTTCACCACAGGGAGAGCTATGGTACTAAAAGCTAATAACACAGAGGTTATTTACATGGACAGCTTGCTGGGACCAGGAAAATTGCACTTACATGAAAAGTTTGATTTTCCTAAGGTCTAACATTAAAGCTCCGTTCGTTTCTATTTTCTTTTGAAATTTTTTTCCCTTTCCTTAAACCCCAGTGGAAAGCAGGCTTTTACTGTGAAAGTAATCCAACCAGATATCTTCAAAATCTTAATAGGCAAAGTGGATTGACCTCAGTTCATCTTCATGGAGCTTAGGACAAATTGATCAATTTACTTCCTAAATAATTACCATTTGAATGTTGATTTTACCTTTCTAAGATTAGTACATTAAAAAGCCTGTATTCAGGAATGCTAATGCAATGCAGTTCTGCACACACACAGACTCACAAGAAACCCAATATATTCTTTACATAGACAAGCTTCAACTGTTTCTGGGTAATGAGGATTTACTTATTCTTTTGTTGAAGAATGAAAAAAAAGCAGAAATAAACCAGAGAAATTGATATTGTTAGAGCTCTGGAGGGAAAGACTTTATTTAGCATTTAGATTTTTGAGGTTAAGCATGAAGATTCTATGGATGTAACAACTGCAATCCAAACTTTATCTGTTCAAAACAAACCCATGGAAGAAAGAAGACAAGAAATTATTCACATGTCAGAGGAGGCATCTAAAATGGGAAAATTAGAACACCATCTAATTATTTCATAAAAGTTTTAAGTTGCCTAGTAAGACTCCAATGGAATATATTGTTTGAGCAATAACTTTGGAAGTCTACTTGTCATAAATGCCACTTTTAGATTCTTTAAATGAGTCAAGCCAGGGTACACTCTCAGATAGGTATTTGTTCACGTGAGTGAATGCTGGGCTAACTTAACTGACATGGTTGGAGTTTTCTAGCTGGATGTAGGCTCAGCAGTCCAGACACTTAGCCATCCCTAGGTAGGCTGCACTCTCCCTCCACATCACCCTCCATGACAGTCATTTTCTTCATTGGGAAAAGCTTTCTCTGCTGCAGTAGATGCCGGCAGATCTCCCTCAGCATCCTATAAGAAGACGAGCATAAGAATTTGCTCTGGTTTAGCATCAGCTAAAGTATCCACCTCTCAGAATGTGCAGCAAATGAGGAAAGTTAAAAAATATGTAACTCAATTTAATGAGGAAATACTTTTTTCTCTTCTGTATCCCTGTCTCAATTTCTCCCATTTCTTTTGGTATCAAAGGTTTGCCATTTTTCTTTGCAACATTTTGCATTCTGATTCTTCACCATGTATGTTACCAATCTCTCCATTCATCATCTCTTGGCATCTGTCTCTGCTGGAAATTCTCCATGACAACTTTAATATCAGTTCCTTTTTTCTGCACTGTTTCTCATAAGAAAGCTTAAGTCTTTCTGTGTTTCTTTTAAAAAGTTTGTGAGCTCTGATTCCATCACCCAGAAGCCTGTTTTCCCCCTGTCTGGAACAAATATAAGCTCTGAGGGGACTCTCAAAATCAGTACAATCTGATGACTTCTGTTTAGAGCCAGTCACTGCAAGATGTGTTTTTAGCTGTCCTTTAGCCTGATTTTTTTTTAGAATTTCCACAGACAGATCACAGAGATGATGGCTGGGTTTGTCATAAAACTCATGAATGAGTTATAACCCATCTAGGGTCACTTGCCTTCCCTGGTTTAAAAAAAAAAAAAAACTTATGAAATAATGTTGCGTATAAAAAGGGGTTGTTATTTCTTTAATGGGAAGTGGAACTGGCTACCCTCTGTTTCTGGATCAATTCAAGCTCATAACAATAGCATCCAAAATTTGCCAGCAGTTTGATGGCATGGGTTTGTGGTGTCCATCTAGGTTTTGAGAGACAAATGCCCACGTTACAAAAAGCCACTAAATATAACACTACCGGATGTTTAATCAGTTTAAATTTTGAGCAGATGTAAGGATTGAACTAGCGTGTGAAATTATACTTCCAGGTCAGAAAAATAAGGCCATGGCATGGAAAAGCTGAGGGGGTAACTAGCCTTGCTGAAGCTATTGGTTGCACTAGAGGACTTCAGACGACTTCAGTCTTTGGCGCTTTTGGCCTCACTCCCTTTCACAATCAATTTTATTATGAAAAATTTACTGAAGAAATGTACACTAAGCACTTGTAGTTTGATGGTTTGCTATGAGCGTTGTTGCATTCTGTGCATATGTATTTTGTAAGTGGTTTTGTTCTTTTGTTTTCAATTACCTAGAGCATCTTCCTTGTCAGGATTGCCTTCTCTCTTTTATGTTTTCAGTACTATTAGTATTTTATATAATGCAAAAAACTTTTTATTATTTGAAAATACCTATCATGCATTAAAAATGAAGAAAACTAAACAAGTTAGTATTAAAGAATTACACATACACTGAACCTGTCAGTTAACCAAATTGCCTTGCACCTGGAAGAATTTATGGAGGATATAGAGAAAAGCGATTGTAGTTGAGGCAGGGTTTTAATTTTGTTATTTATGTGCTTAATTAAAGCCTGAAAAAATGTATTTGTATATAAGCTGATTTAGTACAATATATGTACTGTAACTCCAATGGCTTAAGAAAATATTTTCGTATTGCCCATCTTGAAATTTCAAAGTTACTGTCCAAAATAGCTAAGTTTGGCATAAGATACAGTGCAATTGGCACACTGCAGTTCAGCACCCCAGGGAGGGTGGTCTGGGGCTGTTTATACCCCATCACAGACTTACTTTTATCATCAGGTGAACGATCCATGATGTGATTCCAATCTTAATCCTTTTTCAGCCCAAGTTTCTCTCAGGATGCTAAGGGAACAGAAAAACTAAAGATTCCAGGCAGACACATATTTCTACCAGTCAGTGTCTGGCAATGGTGCTGGGGACATCTAACTTTTTCTGTGTCTTTGGTCATCCCCTGGCAGAGAGTTCCCTCATGATTATATTTACAAAGAGAACTTTGCCATTGTGTAGCAACGACACTGCTAGACATAAAGTGATGCAACAAGCAGCTGAACACATCATATTGAGTTCATTTTAATCTTGCTTCCTTTATACTATCCCAGCATCTTATCAGATCTGGGTTTTTTATAGCCAAGCATGCTATGTGTGTAGAAAATGTGTGAAATTTGGAGCAGATAGGTTAGTCTTAGTCCTAAAAAGTAATACACTGAGTGAAAAATGTTGAGAACCATTGATTTAGACAAATAGACTCCAAAGTGACATTTGTATTTTGCTGTCGTTACTATAAATACTTTGTCTGGTTTAGGGAAAGCTTTTCCTGGACGTTATTCTAAGAGGATCAGTCACAGTGCTTTTGACCTTTTACTGTACACTACTCCATTAACATCCTGTGGAGAAATTCTCCTTATATATGTAACTGATGCATTTTATGAGACATAAATCAAAATAGATAGTCAAAAAATAGATAGTATGGAACTCGGGAAGAGCTGCCTGCCTGAGTACTTCGTTGGCATATTGCCTATAGTTGATAGTGTCAACTCAACATATGGCCCTTCAAATGCACTGATGAATCCTCTTATGGGAATAAAGTCAAACTTGTCTGTGATGTGTTTAAAGTTTCAAAGCAGTTCAACAAATAAAGAAAGTTGTAGCTCTAGTGAGGACACCTTACAGGCTTGTATGCAAACAGCACAGCCTTCTACCACAGCCATTTTCTAGTAATTTATTCAGGCCAGTGAACAGCCTTGCGCAAGACCAGAACAATTGTTGAAATAGTTACTATTTGAACACAGCCAAACTACGTTACAAGCTGGTTTAACTGGAAGAGTACTAAACTTGAAAAAAGACAGTTGCTAAGCTTGTTCTGAAGCCATAGATGTATCCTCAAATTAGGCAGAACTTGAAACAGTGCAGAAAAGAAAGGATGGCAGAATTATGCAATTAAAATTCTCATCTAACCTCCTGAACAAGATCCAACAACCACAGAGTGTCTGAAATTATATATTCAGTGTTCATATGTGGCAGTGATAGAGTAAAAGAATTTGTACTAGTTTGGCTTTTCACACAGACACACAAAACAAACACAGTCTCCATGCCAAGAAGTAAAAGGGTGTATGGCAGAGGACTAGGAAGACAGAGGCAGCCCTAGTGCTTCCTCATCTGAATGAAGTAAAAGGATGGGCATCTGACCCAAAGGGTATAGAAATGTCTGAAATAATGACCCAGTCTCCCTTTTTAATGTTGCTGTTGTTAAAATGAAGCAAACACTGCTGCAAAAGGGCTTTCTCTCCATTATTTCGCCACTGCTTCTAGTGGTCCTCTCAGGCAATGAATAAAACTTGAAGAAGGGCAGTCTGGTGCACAAATGTTCTCGTTATCTTAAAGGGGTCAATGGTCAAAGGTGAAAAAAATTCATGGAGTAGTTATGATTAAAGGTAGGTTTTTAAATGCTTTTGATAAAGGCTTGTAAAACAGCCAAAAGAAATCCTGCAATTTTAATGTTAAGTGGCTATTGTATTGGAAAAATGCCCAAGGGCCATGTCTGGCACGGTCTTTTACAAGTGACTGATGGGAGATCAATACAGACAGAGTGGGGATGCAGCTTTGTCACTGGGATATGTAGTTAGTATGTGATTAGCCTTAAGTAGCATTGACTTAGATGTAGATGGGCAGTAAAGTGCTTAGCATCCCGTCAGCATGATAGCTGTTTGTATACAAAAGTTAATGAAAGAGGAAAACCATATTATTATTAGATACCCAAAGGGGCTTCCCACACCCATTCAGGGATTTTAGGAGAAGATCAGCCTGACAATGAGCTGTGTAGGGCTTCCAGTCCCAAAAGCATTAACTCTGAATTTGGCTTTCCTCTATGACGAGCAATCCCCTAGGACTTGGTAAACCACCTAGTTAAGTTCTATGTGCAGCCTTATCATAGGGGAAAAAGGAGGCCACTTTGGCTTTCTCAGAGACAGAAAATCCTGTAAAATAAGCAAAAATAGAAACGAAAGAGTGGAGAGAGAGGAAATGAAGAGGTATTTTGAGGAAGGTAAGATCCTCTGGCACTGGTAAGATATTGCACTAAATATCCTCTGTTCCTTACTGCAGGGGTCATTATACTTAATCAGATCCAGAATAGTTCACTAGGCATTCCTCTTTTCTTCCCCTTTTGTTCATATGCCTTATTGGTAAACAGGGATTTTAAAATGCATTTAACTGCATTTCAACCAACCAGGGGTGTGCTAGAGATGTGATAGAGATCCTGTGACTGGAGGTTTTCAAGATGCAATTGGACTGACTGCTAGATGACCTCCTGTAGGCTCCCTTTCCCACGAAAGTTGATTTTTCAAGGTCCCTTCTAACCTGGGTTGTTCTATGATTCTGTGATTTCAATGAGAAAGAAATAGTACCTTATTATTTCACACACACGCATACATACTCTCCATTTTCTAAACAAACTTAGTGGGGGACCCATTTTTTTAACTTACACATCTAAGATGTGCCCCAGTTTGCCTTTCTGGAGCGGTTTGTCTCTCCTTTTTTTCTATAGCAAGCTCTGTATTGTACCTCTGTTAAAGAGCAAAATAGCCTAAATTAAATGCTATTAATCCCCCATGATATCAAATTATAAATTCCCTCATTTGTTGCTCAAAAGAACAGACCATCACACTACTGAAGAGAGCATACCTATGAAACAGAGAACAAGAAGCTAGTCATTTCAAGTATTCTGATTAATATTTACTCCTTTATTGCTCCATAAAAAGAATAAATCTCTTTCAGAAAAAGCATCACCTATGCTATCTTCTGTGACCTCCTACCCTGCTACTCATAGTATTAAAAGGCTTGCCTCAATTTTAGTCACATGGTGTAAACTGAAATTATTTCATGGCTAACCTGATATTTCCAGGGCCGTGGTGAAGCCCGAAATCTGTGGCCTGGGGCCATCACATGCCTTTCTAATGGACCCTCAGTACACAGTTAATTACAGGGAGAATTTGGGTATCCAGCTGTGGAAAACCACTACAGCACAGCACCAGTCAGAAAGGCTCCTCGCTCAGCATCTCTGCTGCATTCAAACCTGGACACCCTTGCAGGATTCCCACTAGAAATGTAGATGACCCAGAAGAGCCCAGAAGGCTTAATGTTGGACAGTGCATGCGTAAAATTTGGGGGCTTTATAAGAACATGCATGTAAAATCATTACACCCCTTATTAGCAAACTCATCATCAACTAATTAAAATTGGGCCAAACTACTAATGGAGCCATAACCTGGGTCATTGATTCCCAAAGCATTTCTTCTTTTACTAAGCTGGAGGAGAAGCTCTGTAGTTCAAATAAGGCAAAATCCCTGCTATACTTAGTTCACCTTTTTTAACTGGCTGAACTCACTGTTGACTAGAGCTCTTCTGAGGGTATTGAACTGAGTTAGTGGCTCAGCCTTTACAACTGCGATTATTTGTTTCCTGTTTGATTGCTCCTAAATGAAATGTAAAAAACATTATTTATTAATATTTACAAGAAGGAGACACAGTTTCTTCTCCAAATAATTTGTATAAGCATACTCAGAAGACAAAACAATCTATTCTTCAAATTACTTTGTGCAATTTATCAAAACTGAATATTTTGCCTAGGCAACATTTGGCTACTTATCAAAAGAAGCATAGTTGTCCGGTCATTTTCCAATAGGAGCAGTAATATATTGGTTTCTTTTGGAGTGTTTAGTTAAATGTGCTGTCAGCTAACACTCAAGAGTAGATACACAGCCACAGCTGAGTCCTTCAACTGAACATTTCCAGGTTCACAAGTCCCAGACCTGTCACGCATTTCCTTTTTGACCCTAGACAAGATATTTAATCTCCCAGTCCTCCATCTATATAACAGCTAATATATTAGTTGCCCTTATTGCTATAAACTGCAGAACAAGAACAGTGTCCAATTACATATATTCTCAGTGCTGTATATGATAGAGATGTGCTGATAGGTGAGAGGTCTCAGAAAGCTGCTCTAACAAAAGTCAATCAGAAATTACAAATGGTGGTTTTGGCATGTAGCTTTCTGACAGTGTTTCTTCAGTCTTCTTATCCAGACCCTCCTTACATGTGAAATCTGCTAGACCCTGCAAGGGTACAAGGGCAAGTGAGACTCAACTCGGGGTCTGTTTTCCTCTCCAGAAGTTTCTGGATGCATTTGAGAACAATGTTGATATGATCTTCCAGAAATTCATAGCTTTTGAAATAGTCCTGAAACTTTATACCTTTGACACAATGAAGAATTATTAATTTGGCCCTCAGCTTCTATGGAAAGTGTTCAATTTGTTTGCATGGTCATATATTTATCACACCAAGACTTTGTCTCCGAGAAATACAATGCTTGCCAATGAGTTCTTTCTCATGACCCAAGAAGCTAAGCAATGTCTAATATTGATCAGTGGTTCATACATTAATGGAAATAGCTAAATTGAAAAGGATCCTCTTTATACACACTGTGGCAAATTGTATCTGTTTGACTGGAGAGGGCAACCTTTTATTGAACTGCATAGTGGTTCACTTTTAGTTGAGTATATTCCTTTCTACAAAGGATTTTCCCCTTTCTGAATTGTTTTGCAAAAGATGTGTATTTTTGCTCTCTGCTGACCACATTTAGTACATGTCTATCTTAATAGTGACTCTCAATTTACCTTCAACCATCCCCATGATGTAGGAAAATCCAATTTGAGTTTCCTATGTCAATGAAGTACAGTGCAATAGGGGACTAATTTATTCCTACCGACAACAGGCAGGACTCTATTACATCCTTTCCTAGACCTTTTGTCAGGGCTGAGGCTGCAGCAGGTTTACCTGTACCTCTTTTTATCAGATAATACCCACTTCTGAATTAGCGTTGCCTCCCTCAGGCCCGGGAGATGTTGCCTCATGTGATGCCATAACCATCCCTCCTCTGGAAGAATTGTACAAATCAGAAAATATTGCACCGGAGTCTCAGCTGGCTTCTTCCCAAGTCCAGATTTATTATCTGTGTCTGACCATTTTGCATCAGCATGCCTACATCACCTATGTCCTTACTCCCTTCCACTATGCTGTCTGGGTCACCAGCCAGCAACCAAGCCCCACACAGCCGCTCCCAGTGGAATAGGGGAGAGAATCAGAAGAGTAAAAGTGAGAAAACTCGTGGGCTGAGACAAAGACAGTGTAATAGGCAAAGCAAAAGCCACGCATGCAAGCAAAGCAAAGCAAGGAATTCATCCACCACTTCCCATGGGCAGGCAGGTGTTCAGCCATCTCCAGGAAAGCATCATGTGTAACAGTTACTTGGGAAGACAAACACAGTAACTCTGAACATCTCCCCCTTCCTTCTTCCTCCAGCTTCATATGCTCAGTACAATGTCATATGGTACGGAATATCCCTTTGGTCAGTTGGGGTCAGCTGTCCCAGCTGTGTCCCCTCCCAGCTCCTTGTGCCCCCCCAGCCTGCTCACTGTTGGGGTGGGGTGAGGAGCAGAAGAGGCCTTGGCTCTGGGTAAGTGCTGCTCAGCAGTAACTAAAGCATCTCTGTATTACCAACACTGTTTCCAGCAGAAACCCAAACCATAGACCCATATCAGGTGGTATAAAGAAAATCTACTCTACCCCAGCCAAAACCAGCACATATACTAACCAGCATCACTAAGCTGGTTGACAAGAAGACAAAAAACAAGCCTTATGGGACAGTGCTAATGGTAGCCCTTTATTTTGGCTGAGTGAGAAGGAGCCAGGTGAGTCTGACATTACACAATAGCCATGGGAGATTTTTCAGTTTAACAGCTTTGCTTATGAAGGGACACAACAAATGGAGTTTGTGCAAATTAAGCTTAAGGTGAGTTGATAGAGCAGTTTTATTGCTCAGGAAATGACTGCACTCTGCTTGGCATCAGTCATTGCCTCCCAATCCCATCTTTGAAAGTTCCCAACATTTTATATTTATTTACCAACACAAATTACATTGGCAGTCAGTCACTTCAAGCAATCTGCCTGGTCTGGTACAGCCAAGCATACAGGTTTTAACAAAGAAAAATAAAAGATCTGTTCTTCCTATTCAGAGAGTGACAGATATAGCCTAGCCCAAACTCTTGGTCAGCCAGCTGGCACTGAATTACATCACACTTTAAAAAAACTCCTTATTTCATTAATACTTTCAGTGGGACTATTACAGAAAACAATCATTGGCAGTGTGGTATCTTTACTTCAGTTAGATTGAATCTCTTTCTGTCTCTAACACATTTTTTGACACAACACTGAAATGTGATGAACTGAAATGGAGACATGTATCCCTGCTATGGTCAAGCTGTGTTCTCATTTTGTTTTGATTCTAAATAAAAGAAGCAACAGAAAAAAGGTCCTATTGTGGATTTGGGCAAGAATAAAGCAGCACAAGCCAGTAGAAAGATGTTCCTTGTTCTATAGGGCCTCTCATTTCTATACATTTCTCATTTAATACATTTGGTAAACTCCTATTAATACTCATTTGCCCTGTCCCATGCAGAGTTACTGCCTAGTCATCCCACAAAATAAATAAATATACAAGAATCATCATGATTCGTAATAGAGGGGTATTTAACAAAACAGGTAATTGTCAGTTTTCAACAACATCTGGTTTGTGAATACCTAGAGGCAGCACGGAGCAAGGGGTTCAGCTTAGGGCAAGGATACCTTAAGTAAGTTGTTTAAAATGTTAGCTTTCCATTTCCCTATCACTAAATCACATTAATTGTATGTATCAAATGAATGCTGTGAGCATTAGTCAAGGAGCCAGTTTCTTGCCTTTGCACTGGCTGAATGGTCCTGTGGACATCAGCAAAACTTTTTCCCTTTGAAAGATTTGGATCAGCAAACACACAGTGGCTCAAATGTATGGAGCACTAAACTTCATGCAGATCAAAATGACAGCCACTTCTTAGCATGAGATGTGAGGTTTGTTGTACATTGTCAAGCAAGGCTCATCTCACAGTCACATCTCATTACTCCCATAGCCTCTTTCTCAAAGCACTTCATCCTCTCCAGCTAGCAGGTACCAGCTCAGTTCAAAAGGTTAAACTGTTGTTTCCAAAGGATCCAGAAGAACAAGTATTGACAAAGAAGAGAGCTGTAACTCCCTGATAAATCATGCGCACCACTTGGTCGTGGGACTTGCAAAGTACAAGATTAAATTGTTTTCACATTGGCCTGTGCTGACTCATAGAAATGCAATATGGGAATCATTGTTTTAATCGAGTCACATGTTATGTCTTTTTGTAAAATAAAAACTAGGGTGGGTTGTACAGACTAGGAATAAATACTAAGGAAAAGAGAGTGGTCTGTGGAAATCAATCTTTCCTTTATATACTCCCAAATTATACTCATAAAGAAGAGGCCTCCAGCAGCACTGTCAGTCACAATAAAGCTATCACTCTGAAATTTATTACAAGTTCTCTCCTTGTGTTTTCAATGGAAAACATCCTACAGGTGTGCTTGTGTTACTACCAGAGATATATGAAGATTAATTACATGACTGAGTGATGAAATTCATTGACATATTGTCAAAGATTTAACTTGCAATCAAAGTCATGCCCTAAAAAAAGGGGACTAGCTGGAAAAGTCAGAATGGGAATAAAATACTTTCAAGGATAAAAGAGTAATCACCATTTAACTCTTAGACACAGGAATGTAGCCTGAGCTTTCTCCCTGGTGCATTAAGGAAGCTCTGTGCTTTGCATTTGTTCTCTTTTGACAAAATCCAAGTTCTACTTTTTTCACTTTGTCTTCCCAAAAAAAAGGTATGTGTGTGTGTGTGTACCAAAAGCCTCATTTCCTAAACTCTTTGGGGTCCTTACCTGGGACAGCAGCAGTCCCATGCTATTCAGTCTGCACAGAGAGGCAGAATCGGGCTTTTAGGCAAGGTAACTCAATTGTGGCTGTCAGTCTGCAGTGCTGATTAGATTTTCCTCTGCAAAGAAAAAGTGCATGCTATTTAATTTCCTAGGATGGGAAATACTGCACTTTTCTGTGCCCTGGTCTCTCTTTCTCCCACTGACCCCTCAAGAGCAGGTAGAAACGAGTTCTCTGTGTTGGGGAAAGGCTAGTAGAGACAAGATCTCACTTTTTCTAAAGGGCAATAAAAGCAAGCACACCCAAGCTGTTCCTGGGAACACAGGCACTGTCCCTGTCATGAGCTGCAGAGTAAACTTGCTTGGAAAGGGGAAGTGTTTAAACTACTTTGCCATAGGGCTAGACACATAAAATGGTAATCAACTTTGCTGTAAAAAAGCTGCTATGTGTTTTAAATCCACCATCTTAACAAACATCTTCTAAATAAGTTGCAGCAGTCCAAATGTATTGGTCCTGTCATGAGAACTGAAGGTAGACCAAGAAAGGATTTTGATTTACTGCTTTTCAAGGTCTTAGATGAACAAATACAGAGTGGTGCTTTTTATTTATATTCTTGCAATTGATGCTAAAGTAGCACTTAGGCAATGAAGTATATAGGTTGCAATTGAAAAAGGAAAAACATAATCCCTAAACATTGTATATCTGTGTCCAAGTAAAGAAATGAAAAAACTAACCAATACAGTCCAAAGTGTCTGAATCTTATTCAGCAGAAAATCAAACGTTCTGAGAGCTGAATCAGTGGTATAGAGGGGGTGGTATTGCCCTGGTGAGAGAAACAAAATGGGGTCTGCTGCAAAAGTACTTGTCTTACCACCTCCTTTCCCCTACTCCTTATACCTCCTGCCAGGGTCTGAGTCTTCTTACACACTGAGTCCTCTCAAAATCACACAATTAAACACCCTCCCTCCCTCCAATTCAAGAAAATCAGTAAATTTGTATTAGTGGGGAAAGACACTCACAGAGTAAGCCAAAGACAAGTATGCAGGTCTGTGAGACAAGTTCATTACGAGGAATATTTTAACACTGGTCAAAAGAAAGAAAATGAGATAAATGAGAAATCCTAACAAAATCTTTCTAGGTAAGCTGAGAGCTAGCAACTTTTCAGTTCTGATATTAATCTATTTTTTCTTGCATTACCTTCAAAACAGCAAGATTTCAAGATTTATTTCAGAAAAGCGATGATGGACTGTTACACTACTGATGCCAGAGTAGGTTTTTCCAGGAGTATCAGCGAAAGACATTTCAAAATAGGACTACACAAGACATTAAAGTTATGAGTGAGCTTAAGGCATTTTCTAGATCATACTATATTCAGGACCTTCATCTGTCTAAAGTCTTTTCTTCCTGTGCAACTGGTGCATTTGCAGTTTCCCTGCTCCTACGACCACCTGGAACTTGCCGCTGTTACCACTACTGCTTGCCCAGGGAGCCACAGAAGAATGACATTCTCTAAAACACAAAGTTGCTTATTTTTCAACTCATCCTTTACTGATCTAGGAGTTATCTGCAAGCAACTATAGTGACAAAGTTTTCATATGCCAGGCTGATGGTTTCCCTTTAATGAAGAAAGTTTAAAGTCTTAGAAAAATTGACTACAACCACCAGGTGAGCAGAAAGGCATTTTCTGGCAGCAGCCAGACCGTCAAATCTGAGCTAGTGACTCCAAAGACACATCTGTTAGGACAAAAATTGAACATGAAAATTGCTGATCAAGGCTTATTGTCATGGAACTACTGTAAGTATTGACAAAACTCAAAACCAAACAGACACACAACAGCTTTGCAAGACAAGATGACAGTCATCTGGCAGCTAATCCATGAAGTCAGCAGGTAAATCCAACAGGCTAAATCTCATCATCCATTTGTGGGTTAAAATGACACAGGAAAAAAATGTGAATTCTTACTGAATACAATGGGTATTTTTTGATCCTTCAAAATGGATTATGCAAAAATTCAGATCTTGTTCAATTTATAGGCCCTCTGTGCCATTAAATCAGAAGTGCATATTTTAATGTCAAAAGCCAAGTTTTTGCAAGTGCAATAGAGTTTCTCAACTCCAACTCAGCAAGTACACGTTTTCCCCATAACATCCCCTGCAATATTCCCTGCAGTTTCACCCACTATCAAAGGATTAGGCTGGTCATAGAAGACACGATGGATTCTTCCATCTCCAGTGCCTGGAGCTGCTTTTCTGACAACTATACAAAATCTGCTATATTCATTTACAGATCTTTGGTGGGCACAGCTAACATAAACAAAAGAGAACAATACATCCAAATCCAGCATATTTACCTATTATCATTATTTTACAACCCCTACATTTATCTATGCTATAACCAAAAAGTTGAAGAAAAATACTTTTTTTATATAAAGCATTGCAAAATTTTTGACAGTATTGCATTCAGCTTCACTGTTTTTCCCGTGTAGTAAAATTCTTTTGTCAGTGTGGGTCTTTCATATAGCAGAACAGAAGAAAAATTTTTGTCACATTAGAAAATCTGATTTTAAAAACTAAACACTAGCAGAGCTGCTCCAGGTCAGATCGAGGATTTAATATTGACAAACATACATGTTTATAAGCCAAGACACTAACTTATAATCAGATTCTAAAAGCAATAGATAATGTGTTACTTTTTTCTTGTGTGAGATTGAAACTCTTATGTTTCATGTCACCAAGCTTTTTCAGCTACATGGCGTTTAGAATTACCACATTTTTTAATGAAAACAAATATTTTGTGGTAATTTGGTTAAAACAATTTGGCCTTTAAGAAAAACATAATTTATCACAAAACGAGTGATAACGTCACAAGTACAGAAAAATCTGAAACCACATTAAAATCATTCTTTATTAATTTGTATCTCAAGCTGAAATCTAATGTTCCTTTAACATAGTAAAAGGTACCTGAGTTTATAGAAATTCAGGAGTTTCTGTATTGGCAAGAGAAGGCTATACTATATGCCTATACTTTTAAAACCTCTTTGGTCACAACAATGAAGCATAATCCAGATTGCGACTCACAAAGGTTCGTGTCTTTTTCTAATTTTTTTAAATTAAAGAAAAAAAAAAAAGAAGTTCAGAAAAGAGAGAAGCTGATGAATTTTGGGTTCTGTTTAAGATCATGGGAGTTCCACCAGAGACTTGCAAGTATCCAAGAATTCACTGCAAACGCAGTACAACCTCCTCTACACAAAATTAAATCATATCATCCAAAGGGATGAGAATGACTAAATTGCAAAACAATTTCAAATTTTGTAGGAAAGTGTCCTGGTTTTGCTGGGGTAGAGTTAGTTTTCCTCTTAGCTGTTACAGTGCTGTCTTTTGGATGTAGTGTGAGAATAATGTTGATAACACTGATGTTCCATTTGTTACTAAGTAGTGCTTACTCTTAAGTCAAGGACTTTTCCTTTTCTCGTGCTCTGCCACTTGACGGGGTGCACAAGAAGCCAGGAGGGAGCAGAGCCAGGACAACTGACCCAAACTAGCCACAGGGATATTCCATATCATAGAATGTCATGCTCGGTATATAAACCAGAGGAGGATGTGGTGGGAGGGGTCGATTGCAGCTTGGGTCTGACTGGACATCTGTCAGCATATGGTGAGCTATTGTATTGTGCATCACTTGCTTTTTGTCCCTTGGGTTTTATTCCTCTCTCTCCCTCTACTCTTCATTGCCATTATTATTTTTGTTGTTATTATTATTGAAAATCTCAGTTATTAAACCATTCTTATCTCAACACACAGGTTTTTCCAGCTCTTCTCTCCCTTTTTCCAGTTCTTCTCTCCATCCCACCACAGGGAGAAGGAGGGGGAATGAGCGAACAGCTGTGTGGTGCTTAGTTGCTGACTTGAGTTAAGCCATGATAGACAGTCAGGTTTACTGCAGTGTGGAATATGTCAATGACTTTGTTTACAGGTAATCAAAATTTTCCCTTTCTCTGAAAGTTTTAAAAAAATGTGATAAAAAGTTCACCTTTGGAGAGCTTGGTGTACCCTCAGTAAGTTTGCAGGCAAAAAAAAAATTGGGCAGGAGTGCTGATATGCTGGTGCGTAGGAAGCTCTGCAGGGGGATCTGGACAGGCTGGACCGATGGGCCAAGGCCAGTTGTGTGAGGTTCAACAAGGAGAAGTGCTGGGTCCTGCACTTGGGTCACAGCAACCCCAGACAGCGCTATGGGCTTGGGGAAGGGTGGCTGGAAAGCTGCCTGGGGGGAAAGGACCTCGGGTTGCTGGTGGACAGCCAGATGAACATGAGCCAGCAGTGTGCCCAGGTGGCCAAGAAGGCCAATAGCATCCTGGCTTGTATCTGAAACAGTGTGGCCAGCAGGACAAGGGCAGTGATCGTCCCCCTGTACTGGGCACCGGTGAGGCCCCACCTCAAATCCCATGTTCAGTTCTGGGCCCCTCACTGCAGGAGGGACATTGGGGTGCTGGAGCGTGTCCAGAGAAGGGCAGCGAAGCTGGTGAAGGGTCTGGAGCACAAGTCTTGTAAGGAGCAGCTGGGGGAACTGGGGTTGTTTAGTTTGAAGAAGAGAAGGCTCAGGAGGCACCTTTTTGCTCTCTACAGCTGCCTGAAAGGAGGTTGTAAAGGGGTGGGTGTCAGTCTCTTCTCCCAAGTAACTAGCAATAGGACAAGAGGAAACAACCTCAAGTTGCACCAGGGGAGGTTTAGATTGGATGTTAGGAAAAATTTCTTCACAAAAAGAGTGGTGAAGCATTGGAACAGGCTTCCCAGGGAGGTGCTGGAATCACCATCCATGGAGGTATTTATAAAATATATAGATGCAGTGCTTAGGGACATGGTTTAATGATGGGCTTAGTAGTTCTGGGTTAATGGTTGGACTTGATAATCTCCAAGGTCTTTTCCAACCTAAATGATTCTATGAATCTATGAAAAATCTCATGCTTCACTGATTATAAAGGAAATTACATCCCAAAAATAAATGTAAGGTAAATTCATTTTTGCTGGATGGAGAGCAGTGACAGTAGTAGGAAAAGCCCTAATTCTTTGGAGATTAAATCAAGAATTCCAGATGCACTTAACACATCATATCAAAAGACATCTAAATACTGCTGGTCAAGAGTCAAAACTAGACATTTTCTGATAATAGAATCTTACATCCTAGCAAGATAAAGCCAGTTGCCTTTGCTTCCTAGTGATATTCTAATAAAAAATCACCTGATCTTACACAACTGCATCAGACGCTTCCTCTGAATTTTTAATTTCAGTGGAAGTTTTCCTGAATAAGAATTGCAACATCAAACCAATAGATGTGAAACGTTTGCCCTGTCTATTTTTTGTAGCAAACAGTTGTCTAATACTTTGATAGTGACCCTTAAGGAGAAAGGTTGTCACTCTATTGCATGTTTATAAACTGCCTCCTTTAATATAATTCAAGCCTTAAGATGCTACCATAATAGTTACCTCATATTTTTATACAGGTATATTTTCTCTTCTGATCTTGGGAAATATAGAAAATACATAAAAATGTATACCAAATTCATATTAATTTGAATTCAAAGTGGATTTTACATTCCATTTAGCTCATCACTGATCAATTTTATATTGTGCATAAAGGAAGCACACAAATAAAAAAGATAATCTGTAAAACATATCTGAATTTTTTTTTTCCTAAAATTCAACTTCTTTACTTTGCAGTCATTATTGCTAGGAAGAAAATAAACACAAAGAATTTATCATCTTAATATTTTAATTGCAATCTAGAGCTCAGGAAAATATTTGGATATATGCTTTGGACATTCACAGTCTGCTTAATCTTAGTTTTCTTAACTGTATAAATCAAGCATAAAGTATAAAAGCCCTAGCAGTATAGATGTTCTGGAATTATTTTGTATGCATAGGAGTCTGTCTTCCTGGCCAGCCCAAGACTGTGGCATTTTAAAGGATTTAAGACTAATCACAAGCTTTACTATTTGCATTTCATAAATGCTGCCTTCTTTCACTTTCTTTAGCATAAGTATACAGCACCATTTATGAAAGTAAACACATTTTAAAAGTCCTTTCAAAAAGTAGCATCCATTTAATAATATTTCTTCCTCTTGTAAGTCCAAGAAGGCAGAAATAATGTACAGTGTCTGTAATGTCATTTGATGAAACTATTATAACACACGTAGAAACTATGGCAAGTAGGCATTGTGAAAATCTATACACAGCAGGACATACCATAGCCAGGTATATTATTGAGTCATTGGGAAGTGTTTATTTCAAGCAATTGGAAACTGCCATTGCATATAACAGCATCACTGGTTTTAAAGTCACAGACAGATGCAATTACTAATTTTAAATTTTCTGTTCCCTGAAGGAATCATGTCATTAAGGCTGCGTCAGGTAGCTTCTGATTGAAGTATGTTTGATGATGTTCTCAGGTGGTGAAGTGTTCATATGTCTATACTGGTGAACTGTTAGAAAATTTCTCCATATCTGTGGCCTCTCCCAAGTAGCCAGAATCTTTCGTAGCCTTTTCCAGGCATGGTTTGCTCTCCAGGGACCTTATGCCATAGCTCACATGCAAGAACCCGGTTTTGGAGGCTCAGTAGTAGACAGTTCACTAACAGTCATTTAGGCTGTGGTAGTTGGACTCCATGTCAGAGAATATTCTTAAACATGTCCTATTTACCAGACTAGACATAATCAATTCACTCTAGATCAGAAATAAATTTTGTTCCAGTGATACTTCTAACATTGACCTGAACCCTAGCAGTTCTGGACATTATGGACACAAGCCCAACTCCTCGTAACTTGTGCACACGGCCATGGGCAAATCATGCCCATGAGGAAAGGCGTGGTAGCCTCTTTGCAGAGATTTGAAAGAAAAAATTCCATGACAATTGTCCCCCTTTCACATTTTCTTGCTCCAGTTATTTCTGGCCTTTGCAAGCATTCAGAACAGCCTGGAGGTTCAATTACATAGCAGGACCAAAGCAGCTCAGAGATTGGAACAGTCCACAGCATTTAACGTGTTTGGTACCTGGTTACAGAATTACTGTTGTTCCTGTGCATCCATTCCCAAACCACAGAGTCTTGCAGTTTCTAAGCCATGGATTCTGCATCAATGTAATCTATCAAAATAAAGTAATAGCAATAATTATCAAATTGATTGACATGAAAATTGTAGTACTTTTTATATATCTTCAAAGATTAGGGCTGGCACTATACAGTGTGACTAAAACTTCAACATATATACCAACACTTTTCAAATGACAGATGCAGGACAAACTCATGTTTTGGGTTTTTTTGTTTGTCAAGATTTGTTAAATCATGAAGGTTTAATTTTTTTCATTTGGGTCTTATATGTTTTCATGTTAAGACAATCATTTTAGCTAAAAATCTAGACTTGGCCATGGAGATCTGGAGGAGGAAGATTCCTGAGCCTGGTGTTAGTCAAGGTCTCAATGGAGTGACATCACTTTATACCAGGTGAGTATCTTGACTAACTGTTTAACAGGATGGTATAAAATAAGAAAAAAAAAAGAAAGCAAAATGATAGCCACGGTTACATGAAGTCTTGCTACTATTTGTCTGTTAATGAATGTAGAGAATGCATTTCTTGATGAGGCAACTTGTGACTAGCCTGAATTTTGCAGATGAAATCAGTATTACTCCTGGTATGCAATAAAGAAACTTGCTGATAGTAGTAGTATGAAAAGAGAAGCAGCAGGAAAGGAAAAGAAATTGCATAATTTGTAGGAATTCTAAACATACATCAGGGTTTAATATCTGAAACTGCAGTGCAGATGCAGATGCAGCACTTAAAATTTAAACAAATACTTCAGAGGCTTCTAGATATGTTACGGTCTGTAGTTAATTTTGCACACATTTCTACATAGTCTCAAAGAGTAAAAAAAAATTATTAAAAAAATCAAAACTTCACATAAACAGAACCCAACTGCTTCATCACTCATCTCTGCAGCAGTGGCATATTTCCCTTGAGTGTTTCAAAGCTGTAGGAACAAGGTAACTCCACAAGGCAATGTATTTTATTGGTCAGCAATGTGGGGTGTATATCTACACATCCTGCTTCAGACACAGAGATGCTGGCAGTGACCAGCCTCTACCTCTGTCACAAGGAAGGAGAGAGACTCTAATTTTCTTCTCTCTTCTGATGTGAAGTACAAATTGGCCATGTTGTTCAACATGATAACCATGAATAATTTTTTTTGTAAAATTATTGTGAGAGAGTGTGTGTGTAAATATATATTTACACCTATCAGTATCAGTCAGGCAATTAGAAAGTGCTGTGATGGGACTATTTAGAAGACTGATAAACCAACTTTAAAGTAAAACTTCAGTAGGCTGACATTCTTCAATGGCAGTTTGTGCCAATGGTTAATTCTTACAAATTATCACCACATAGCTTTACATAAACAAAACTATTAGTCCACTACATCGTGAATTAGCTGTGAGTATGCAATACCATGGAGCTGATGCACTAGTGGCTGCAGTACTTAGTGGTTGATGGTTGAGGGGAGGTCAAGGTGATCAGACTTGAGACCCTTTTATGGATAAAATTTCTCTGGATACCTGATGCTTTTTGTAGCTTACTCCTCTCCCAAAAATGGATCCCGTCTGTTTCCAGTGCTGCTTATCTTGGTTTTGGCTTTGCTACTCCTCCTTCTCCAATACTTGTGTAATCAGTAGGATATCCTGCTATTTGCTGTCCCTTGTGCTTCTCTTGTTCTTTGTTCTTTATCTTCCAAATTCTGCTACTTGAGTTGCTGTTCACATGTTTTCCTACACTTCCTACTTGCAACTACACAAGTTTTTGTTCACTCTTCTTGGACACATTGTTAACATACTTAAATGAAATACATGTTCTGTTTGGCTATGCCATGGATGTTAAATATAAATATGTGTATTGTTGGTTACACTATTCTAGTATGCTTCCCGTTGAGTTCAAGGCAAGCAAATACGAATTTTATCCTAACTATATCTACACTATAATGTGTATCCTGACTCTAAGTATGAGAATAATTTATAGGTGTCGCAGACTCTGGTTTGGCTACAGTGCCTACAGTTGCCAATTGCTATGGTGGTGACCTCAGGTAATACCATTCTCTGTGGCAGAAATAAGCAATCAAAGAGCTGACAGCTAGAAGAACAGAACAATTATTACACTTCCGTAGCGTGCTTTAAAACAAAATTATTATACTTGTAACACCACTTCCTTTAGCCAGTACAGTGTCACTCTAGTGGTGGTCTGCACATTTACTGAAATAAAATCTGTTTCAGCAGCAAAACAGAGATTATGTGAAGTTGACAAGGATATCCTTATACAAGGATTCACTATTCATAAAACGAAGTTATTCTCCCTTGTGCTGCAGAAGCTGTTAAATTAAAGAACACAGTAGTTAGTATCTTTGATGTAGAAAAAAAAGGCAAGAGAGAAGAGAAGGATAAGCGTTATCATCTGCCTGCTAAGGGAGAAACAGAAATAACAGATGCAGGAATAGACTGACTTTGACTTAACTAAAACACTTTTTTCAGCCTTAATGAAATGATTTTCTAGCCCTAATGTGCAACGGAGCTAGCAGCAGAGCCTCTCTGCTTTGATACAGACCAACAAGTAAGAAATGACATGCAAGTATGTTTAGGAAACCTGACGTGACAGCTGGTTACCTAGTCTCTCTACTCCACAGATGTACTACTGCACTGGGGAAGAAAAGGCATCAGTCATACTCTTCAGCCAGAAGGCAGAGGAGGATCATTTCAGGAAGTTTTCACAGCTTCTCTGAAAAAATATGGAAGCCATGCCAAGAAAAACTAGAACCTGGGAAAAGCCCAGAAGAGCCTTTCTGCAAAGAAAATTCACCTCCGGGGTTACCAACGGTTCTTGCTGAGAAGAGCCTTGGTAGGAGCTGTGCCAGGAAGCTGGGGCCACCCCAGCCCATGGGCTGAGCGGGCCAGGTCATCCACAGTGCCCTTCAGCTAGGGCAGGCAATCAGCGATGCTCAGTAATCTCATTATCATTTCTCTCTTCTCTGCTTAAATAAACTCTCTTTAATCAGTGACACAGACTGAAGATGTGTATCAGTAGCAGGAAGCCAGGTAGTGTGAGGGGGATGTCAGGTGGGGGGTTGTGAAGACATGTGCAGAAGCACAGTGGGGCAGCTGCAGCCCTCCCATCTGCCCCACGTTAGCTGAGTCTCTAAGACCTCCATTCCCCAAAAAACTCTGCTGCAGGGACTTGTGGTTCACGTCATCTTATGCAGGTGTGAGATTCCTATTACAAGCAAGAAAATGACAGAAGGTAAATTTGTCCCCGATACCAGCACCTGCCAAAGAATGAATGAACACTGCATGTGTCCTTGGGCCACCTTAAAAGGCTGCCACTGACAGTGGTAGGAATTACTGACCTACCTCCAATATACACTTGGCCTTCGTGGAAGGAGGGATGTGTAATGCATACTTTCTGACTGCTCTATCAGTGATCTCAGTCCTGACCCAATGGGTCTAGTCTGAAATTAGTGGGCTTCTAATTGCTTTTTAATTTAAAGCAATTACAAAAGGGGGCACTACCAAACGTCATTTGTACTTGTGGGATCACACATGACATTTAACTGGGAAAAGCATGTTGGGCATTTTTTTTTTTTTTTTGTTAGAGACCTTATTCTAGCCAAAGCAAATGCTGGAATACCTGAAACGCAGAATTTATATGGCAAGATGTATGGGCATTTTTATCAACAGACATTTATTTTATTTAGAATATTGAAGTAAAAACCAGACTCAACTATTTAGACTGGCCTGAAACTTATGATTCATGCCCTTAGCTTTGTCGCATTGTTCTTTATTGTTTTAGCCACTTAAAAGGAGACCATTGTTAAAGGTTAACTGAGCCAAAGAGGCATCTAGAAAGAAAATAAATTCCTGATGCCCCTTCCTTCAAATTTACAGCAGTGTGGAACATGACCTTGAGAAGCCATGTTAACTGACACAATGATGACCATAGGTTTGCGGTCATCGTAGACAGAGATAAGTTCTGTCCAGCAACAACTTGTGAGTCAGTTCTCACTAGAGTAAGGTTTTTCCATGACTGAAAAAACACTTTGTCCCTGCCTAGACACACTGTGTAGTCACAGTCATCATTGCATTAGTTAACGTGACTTCTCAAGGACATGTTTTAACTTGTCATGCTGTTCCAGTGAAGTCAAACCCACTGAGAGGGACATCAAGAGGGTATTAGCAAAGTATGGGGCCAGCTCCATCAAATCAGACAGATTCTCCTGCAGCAGTTCGTACGAGAGAAGAGACATCTCTGCGCTGCCACTTCAAGCCCACAGTGCTATCTGAAGTGACATCTTCATGTTGCAGCACAAAGCCCGTAGCGTTATGTGGAGTGACATCTCCACAGAACTGACTGAAGCCCATGCTAATTACAGCTAGATCTCAGGAAAAGGGTTTTGCAAAAACATTACTGGAAGCCCTCTGAGGAAAGCAGGCACCAGAGCCCTCTGAGGAAAACAGGCACCAGCTAGCAGTGCTGAGCCCCAAGTACCAGAAAGTGGTTACTTGGGCTCACAAAAAAATAATGTGGCATTTTTCCCCTGAGTTATAAGAACAGATCACCTTTGATAATAAAAATTCACTGCTCTGTTTATCTGAAAGGAGAAAAGGCACTTCATTTTTCCTCTTGCAAATACATCAGGGAGAAAGTAAACATCATCCCTGCACTTACAACTGTTCAGCTTTGCTTAAGCAAAAGTAAACATGCGGCTTTCTTCCCTGAAGAAAATCTTGAGTCATACCTGATTTCTACCAGTTCAAGGCTGTGCCTGTATGGCTGTGCCTTTAAGCAAGTGATATTAAGCTCTCACTGGTCCTGGGATCAAGGCTCACAGATTCGTGTCTATCCTTTACAGCTGAGTAGCTGCCTTTCTTTGAAGGTCTCACCAGGGTTGCCTCTCCAGTTCTGGCTTTGATGTCTGTTCTTCCAGCACCCCTACCTCTGCTCCAACAAAAGAGCCCAGCAGACAGAACAGCCAGAAGTCATCCAAAAAAGTACTGGAACAAAGGTTAAGATTTGGGGGTCATTAAAAGATGTACAAGGTGGGTGGGAGGGTGGAGTGCGTGTGATAATGCAATAGCATGTTTCCATCAGCTTGGCTTCCAGCCCTCAGAGGAGAAAGGCAAAGAGGAGATACTCCTTCCCAGTGCTTCAGTGCTGTTACTTCATATATTTGTAGATCATTACAGGAGGGCCAGGAATCTGTTTTTGTGCACTAGCCAGTGTTCTCAGATGGCCAGATTTCAAGTGCTTGACTCAAGTTTTACCTTAGTTAATGACCCTTATACTAAAGTTAACGTTTTTTGATGGTTTAAGGCACTTCAGAAGTAAAGAATGAGTTGCCTATGTACACCTTGCCTGAGTCAGATGTCAGCTACTAATAATTTGGTTTTAGACACATTTTCAGTCTTGAAGCAGTTTGATTTATATCTTGCATTGGTTCAACTAGCACCTTTACTCATAGGTTCTGGTTTTGGGGCAGGTACTTTTAATAATTCTAAGCACAGGGAAAGGAAGAGTTTTCCCCTTTTCAGAAATTCTCTTCCAGAGGCTGTTTACAGACTACATATGTACTTTCTTCTGCTATACTAGTGGAAACTTTCTCTCCATCTGGGGATATTAAAAATTGTTATATTTACCAAGAACCTAAGTTTTGTTTTTCATACAAGGGTCTGGTTCAAATTGGCAGTGACAGAAACGTTACCTATTATATAGTATAGGGGAATTCAAACTTGTTGCACCAGTTACTCTCAGCACTGACCTGATGCAATTTAAGGAGCAAGGTGAATACCCATCAGTAGGAAAATGTCATTATTCACCACGAATAAACAGAATTACCTGTTCTTAAACAGTAAGGTCATCTGTTTCACATTCTATCCACCTTGGGCTGATTAGAGCAAATTAGATTCTGTGCTAATCAGCTGAAGACATGTGCTGAAAATGTAGAAATCTGTTATTTGATTTTCCAGCAGAAATTCTCAGAGAATTTGTGTGCCTGATGAAGAATGCAAAGTATTTAAACTTGGTAGGGCCCAATCCTGCAATTTTTGGGGGACTTACCCTGAGTGGTTTCATCAGGTTAAATAGGACCCCTCACACAAGTAAAGTCTGCATAATGGGCATAGCGAGAAGGTGGTTTTACAGTCTGTCAACAACATCTATGCAGCTACTCACTACCAGTAAAGACTGTACCTTATCTACCCTAATTTTGCAGAATTTAGCAATTAGTAGGTTTAGTTGAATCTTTTCAATCCCATCAGGAATGAAGTGGCAAGACCAACACTGGACAATTATCACTTTATATTAGAATGAGACTCCATTTAGGCATGAAAGGTCAGGGGACAGTTAAGTCAGTTCTTTTTTAATTTAAATTTCATTAGTTTTGCACATTACATTTGTCATGGTTATACTAAAATAAGTCCTAATTCAGGTCATCTATGAAGAATGTGTGAATGAGAGTCTAAGTAGATGGTTTCTATTCTTTGCTTTGCTGTTCCTTCCCACATGAGTTTGGGTAAATCATATAAATGTCTTTTTCAGCTGCTAAATGACAAAAATAATGTGTAATGTCCTCTGTGAGTTTTACTTCGCTCATAGAAATAAAATACATTCAGACTCTTATCTATACTCAATAGACCCCTATATATATACACCAAATAAATGTATTTATTAGGAGTATTTTGTCATTTGTTATGTCATTATTGCAATGTATTTCCATGTGCCACTATCTCAGGACTGTATCCATTGACTTCCAAGAGATTCACATCTCTGCTTCACAGGTGACTGCCTTAAAATCAATATCCATTTTTTAAAAATTATATTCCCACAATATGTTGATTGGAAAAGTCTGGGAGGTTTTTTTGTTTCTTTGGTCAACTTTCCCACCCATATGCGAATATTTACGTTTATTAGCAATAAAAAGGGATAGGAAAGAGAAAATTTCTATGTCATTTTGTTTTTTCCCTCATGTTTAAGAGCAAGAAACAAGCAGGGAAGTCCTTATCATATTACTGGAATCTGGATAGAAAAAATAATTCCATGCTTACAAAGTCTTAGAATCCTCTTTATAGGAAAATGGCCTTTTTTATGAAAATGGCCTATAAAATACAGGGGAAATCCATTATTTCTCTCTCAATATTTGGATAGCTGTGGTCAATGCTTGCAGGATTTGCAGTCTTCAAAACAGAGGTTAAATAAAAGAGGAAAAAAAGCATATTGCTTAGTTTTCCACATACCTTGAATCTTCTCGGTAATACTGCCATAACTCAGGAAACGGTGATATTTTAGGCTCTGTGTTTTCAAAGCCTAAATGGGTTGAAAACAAATCAATACAACTTCAATCCAGTACCACTTTCTTAATTTTTAGGAAAGGCAGAGACCCACCTAAACCAGGTCTACCAAGAAGATGCTACCAGTGACTTAAACTCCATCATCCAATATGCCACAGTGGGATTGCAAGGATTTCCTACAGTCACCTCGAATGCATAAGAGTGCAGTAACTTGGACTGTGCTACTTGCTTGTGGTCATACCAAACCATAAAACTGTCTTATGAATTGCAATTAAATACATTCTGTTCAGGCCTGAAAGGCAAACTGACAAAGCAGAGATTGAACAAGTTTATGGTTCAGAAGTATAAATGTTGCATGGACACATATTAGACCTTTCAGCTTGTGCCTAGCAGTTTTATCCTACTTTAAAATTTCAAATTAACAATTGCATTCTGTTACCTTTGCTGCATCAGAGGTGTGGGGGAAACTCTCCATTGCGTTTAATTGCACAGTGTATGAATACAACATCTGTAGGCTGATCTGTGCAATAGTGTCCCATCAATAATCTGAAATAGTAAGAGTCTTTTTAGTTCTAGGTAAAGATGCTCTAGGTTTATGCATCTAGGGATTTCCTTCATTACAGGTGAATTCAGGGCCACTCTGAGGGTCAGCGCCAGGAGACCAGACGCTACGTAAATTCCCAAAATGGGAATGAAAAAAAGAATTAGTGGCACAGTGACTTGTTACTGGATGAATTTCCCTCTAAACGGGAACTGCTTCATTAGCACATACCCTCTCCTTATCACAAGACTAAAACCAAATAAATCAAACCCTGGCTAGACTTAACCAATATTTTTTGTCATCATAATGTCTCTTTTTCAAAAGAGTTACATGATTCAAGTTCAGTTTAATAGCGAGCAATGAAGAAATTACAGTTGTTTCCATTCACACATAGCTCTAATGGGAAAAGCTTGACAGTAACTGCCGTTGCAAGAAATTCTTAACTTTTTCAGGAAAGGCACTAGTGTTCCTACATGGGTAATTACATCATGATTCTGAGATTTTCCAGAAAAAAACCTGAGACAATATCTTTGTCCCCTAAATTGGAGAGGACTAATTGGGAAAAAAAATCTCTTCAAGTTAAAAAAAGATTTTTTAAAAGTGAGTGATTGTGATGGAAAGAATAGATTACATCATTCATTTCCATAGCAACAAATCCTGTAAAATAACAAAGCGACTAAACTTGTAAAAAAACAATAATGTTAGCAGAAGTTATTTGTAATAGCTTACTTGTTAGTTGATATAAAAGTCCAGTGGAAAGATGAGACAGATAAATAGAAAGATTTGCTCCTTCTATTGAGGGTTGGTTCATTATTTGTCTTTTTTCTTGATTTTTTTACGACCCACGATATTTTGAACTTCTTTGGAACAAAGAAATATCTCTTTGCCTCTTTGTTAGCATAAAAGCAACTCTCTCTTTTTCATTCACTCTTCCTCAATCTCTCACTCTGCCTCTCCCATGGTCATCTTCTGCTTTCTTCTTTTGCTTTTATCATTTCCTCTATCCAAATAAAATTTTTAACACAGCCAACAAAGAGTATACGTAACATTGGAATTAAAACCAAGGGGGTAAATCCCAGAATAAGAATCACAAAATTCCAAAATGCTGATTGCTGAGGAAATCTCACTGACGGCATGTATCAGCAAGGACTCCTTCAGTTTTACTTTTCCACTCAAATGCTACCATATTCTTCTTTAATCAAAGCTGTATTTAAAAACTGAGGCAGTCTAAGAGGAAAAGACTTATCTATTGAAATCAGAGTCTTCTTGAATCTTCTACTGTATAAAAGCCTCTGTTTACCAACAATAAATAGAAATATGTTCTGTAAGTAAACTCAATAGATTTCAGCATGACTGCTCTCAAAGTTGCTACTCAATAGTATAAAGGATAGTAGGTTCAAACTTGTTGGGAAGTCCTGCACTGAAATAGCTCCTAGAAATGTTATGAACTTTGTTTTATAGCCAACAACTTTTTTTACAA
Organism: Falco biarmicus; assembly: GCF_023638135.1. NCBI lineage: Eukaryota > Metazoa > Chordata > Aves > Falconiformes > Falconidae > Falco > Falco biarmicus. The sequence continues at coordinate 69,243,409 of NC_079290.1, forward strand.
GAAATGTGGAAAACATTAGCTAAAATTGTGTTGGTCTGTACAATTTTATTCTGTTAAAGACAGGTTTTATGATACATTTAGCCTTTTAAATGACACTAATAGTCTCTGGAGACACACGGTCTTTCCTGCAGTTCAACAATTAAGTCTATTTCAATGTTATTTGGATAAGTTGAAACAATTCAGTTACTGTATGTCTGCTCAGTGGCATGTACTGTAAGGCTAATGGAAACCACGTAGAGTTAACTAAATAATAAGACTTTAGCCAGCTTTAGACATCTACCTAACTTGGAGGGAAGTTGAAAACTGAGGGGGTGGAAGAGGTCATTTTATTGGCAGAGAAAGGAGTGTATTTTTCATCTCTCATTCCACACATATGCACCCCTCCTCCCATTCACCACCACACACACACTTCAAAAAAAATACCCTAAAATTTACACAGGTCAGAAGTCTGAGTTGATAATGAGCATGATTAATCACAACTGTGTTTCTGTTTTTCCTTTCTCTTTCTGCTTTTGAAATGTGTTGCTTGCTAAATTGTTCTAGCAAGGTTTTTAGATGTATATGCATAAATACACACATCATGCAGTCCTTACATATATATACACACACATGTGTGTATATATATAGATAGATAGATAGATAGATGGCATGTTCTAAATTGTTCACACTTTTGTGTAGTAAGTGTATGTTTATATAAATTATCTTATGTTGCTATGGCTAGACTGCTTCCGCTACCAAACTAGCTCTTTTAGACCTAGCTTAAATATCTCTACAGTGAGCTATGATGTAGACATATCTATAATCAAATTTTTACCACATGATTAAAAAAAAAAAAAAAGTGAGAGGAGGTAATTAAGAGGGCTCCAGATTTAAAATCTTGGCTTTATTTCAAATCCCAAGCCTTGGACTAATCAGACATAAGAAGGATAAAAGGTACAGAGGGAGTTAAATTAATCACCAGTTGAACTGGCTAATAGCTCTCCATCAACCTGTGGGGTTGAGTGGGAAGAAGAAGCAGAATAGTACCAGTATAAATCTACTTTCTACAAACCTCAAATTTCCCAGGACTTTTAGATCTTGAGAATCAAACTGAAATTCTTCTGTTAGGGCTGATACAAAGTATGTCAGTTATTTCTTTGGAGTCAGTTAAAACTGTTAAATCTGTGAGGCTGCTGAAGCACATAATGAAAGTTAGTGTAGATAAAGATGATAAAACGTAGGTTAAACCATTGCCTGGTCTGTACGTGAACGATGTGAGGGGACTTGTCTGCTCATGGCATACAATTGGAGATACAGATGAGAGAATAACAGCAATCCAAGGTATTGTATTGGGTCTGGCTGAGCCCTGCAGCAGCCCTCCCAGTGCTGTGCTTGTACTGGTGGCTAGAAAGGTGGTGATAACACTGCAGTGTTTGGACTACTGTTGGGCAGTGCTTGCATGGCATCAAGGCTGCCTCTCCAATATTCACACACACACCCCAGTAGGCTGAGGGTGGGCAAGATTCTGGGAGGGGACACAGCCAGGACAGCTGATCCAAACTGTGCAACGGGATATTCCACAGCATATGATGTCTGCTCAGATATAAAAGCTAAGAGAAAGGAGGAGGGGGGGGGGGGGGGGGGGGGGGGGGCGGGGCGGCATTTGTTATTACAGTGTTTGTCTTCCAGAGAAACAGGTGAGTGTACTGAAGCCCTGCTTCCCAGGAACATTGCTTTCAGATGGGAAGTAGAGAATAACATCTTTTGTTTTCCTTTTTCCATGCACACAATTTTTGCTATTGCTTCATTAAACTGCCTTCATATTGACCCACAAGTGTTTTTTTCATCTAATTTTCTTTCCCACCCCTGCACACCCCCTACCCCATTCTGATGAGAAGGGGAGTCATAGAGTGGCTTGGTGGTCACCCGGCATCCAGCCAAGGCCAACCCACCATGGGTATGAAAAATCCATGCACCATGTAGCCATTCAGGTCTTGAGAACCTGAAAAATGTTTTTACAAAAAAATCACAGAAAACAGATGTTTTTTTCCAAACTATTTGTGCTGCTAAAAGCTTGACTTTACACACACACACATGCAAAACCAAAATGTTGGTGATAAGTGTTCCAACATTGCTGAAATTACTCAGTCAAAACATTCAACAGCTATGTCTGCAACCTTCTTATCCATCAAGACCAAAGGTAGAGAGCTTTTTGGCATGGAAATTTTGACAAAGGACAACTCCAGAGGATTCTTCAACATTAATTTGTCAAGGATGGATTTAAAGCTCACTTTCTACAAAAAAAAAAAAAAAAAAAAAAAAAAAAAAAAAAAAAAAAAACCAAAACCCCAACCCACCCAGTTCTACTTACACTGATTGAGTGGGTCTACTTACACTGGTGCCTCCACATTAATGTCAGGTCCAGGGCCACAGTCCAGATCTATCAACACAAACCATTGCACATGCACCAGTCTCCAGATGAGATGGGCTGCATATATCCAGAAAGCCAGCAGAGCCTACCCAAAGCTGCCAAGTAGTAGCATACACCTAAAAGTGATGGTCTAACACCAAATTCAGTAGGACTGGAAGGTCTACAGTGCCCTTCCCAAAAGCTTTGCTCTTTTGAAGAGATTTGCTGTAGGGATGACCATCCTGTAAACAATTACAGTAAGAAGGTTTCCTCAGAAGACTCCTGACAAAGTATGTATCCAGGCAAAGCCATTAACTATACTGAACATTGAACTTTGCAGTAGTCAACACTGCATTTGACCTAGAAATTATTAGGATATACCATTACAAATGATTAGCTCCTTCGACCAGAAAATGTCTTTTTACTAGAGATAAAGGGTAGCAGGTTATGAAGACTGGACTCATCCTTCTGCATTTATTTAAGAGTTTTAAAGGAACAACAGGAATACAAAATAAGGTCTCTGGAAGAGCTTTTCTTTGATCTAATACAAACAGACTACTATTCTGCAAGCTGCAAAGGTACATTTTAATTACCACAGTGAAAGCAGATGTAAAATCAATAAGGTGTTTTATTTCTCTCATTGATATGTATAAATACTTACTTTACAGCAAGGTTAAGCTGAGTTTTCTGTCATTAAATGTAAGGATTGATGCAGACCATTCAAACTAGGTTAGAACAGCAGAGTAGCCCTCCATGTCACACCATCACCTGAAAATATTCACCCAATGCTTCAGAAGCTATTTTCTGGGCTATTCAGAAATTTCTGTCACCACCCAGTTGGGTTTGAAGGCTATAAAGGACAAAACTTGGTTACAAATAACTGGGTCAGCTATTCCAGTATTTATACAACTGTGCTTGCTTGTCTTAATTTATGAAGTAGTTCAATTACTATAGAATTTCTCGGGGATGTGTCATTTTAATAGAACCATTAATTTTATGCTCAGAGGGTGTATAGAAATTGATGGTCAGTTCCTGTTTTCATTTTCAGCGGAGATGGATCCAATTCAGAGCCCCCCGCTGAAACTCTCTCAGACTTTGAGGAAAATTCAAGCTGCATTCACAAGTATCAAAGGTCTAGGGTTTTGTATTCATTTAATTATTTATTTATTTTATTAGGGGCGAGAATCAGTGTCTCCTATTGCCCTTGACTGACTTCAGGCAGGTTGTCTCTCCCCTCATAACAGTTCTCATTTATCTAGGAGAAATCAGAGGACCCCTTCATTCCCTAATGTCACTCTGTTAAAACCATTGATGATCATTCCTACAAATCACTTTTTACTTCACTTATAATGGAAAGAGGCTTTGAAAAATTTCACAGGAAGAAAGGCTGGCCCAGCCGCATCAGTATCCCACTTGAGGCATTACTGGACCCTGCCTCTACCACAAAATGCATCTGAGACACTAGACAGAGCAAGCAGCACAACATTTCAGAAGACTTTAAACATTTAAACATGGCCTACCTAAGCACTGAAATCAAATGCAAAGTTTTGCATTTAATGTCTTTGTAGATTTTATATCTCAGTTTTCTTTCTTAGAAGTCATTTCCCACCCTGAGAATGGTACTGGGAATATGCCTTCAATGCTGAGAGGCACACAAGTGTGTTATTAATAGGTGTCAAACAAGTACTACTGATTCAAAGCCAATTCCACATTATTCCCATATTTTTATGTCTTCATTCAGAAGTTGGTTTAAAAAAATATCTCACTATTTACAAGGCTTTGCAACTGCACCTTTATGCACATAGTACCCAGATGACGGTCCAAACTGTTCTACAAAAATCTGTATAATATTTCTTCTGCTTTTTAAGAAGTACTTTCTGTATTTTTATATTTCATTTTAGCTTGGTTTATGACCTGTTTTCACACATTCCTCATGTATTCCATTGTGAGGGCTCTTGGAGAAATCTGCAGGAAAGAGGTACTTGCAGTGTCTGTACAGTGATGTGCAGAGGGACCCAAACTACAAAACATCTGGTTATACTGTACAGACAGGGGAACCATGGAGGCAAGTTTGCCAGTAGCAGAATGTTAGTCTTGAATAAATTAGAAGGGAGAGATCATTCACAGGCTCTTCTCTAGCAAAATTATATGAATATCAGATTAACATGGGGCAAGAGCCCAGTGAGAATAGAGCCCTTATGATTCAAAATGCAGAAATATCAGAGGCAACATGTCACAGAAACAGAGAACAGCAAGAATAAGGATGTTATGATTCTTTTTGGGGGGTTTTTGTTTTTTCTTCCTGCAGTCACAGAAGATGTAGTGCCTTATCAAGGCATATGCTTTAAGGGGCCAATTTTGCGTCTAATGAAGTCAATGGAAAAAAACATTGAGTCCAATCATACAACATAATGCTCTTAATGAAAAAAGTAATCTCATGTTAGGACCCACTTTTGAACCCATTTAACTTTGATGGAAATCTCTCTTTTGATTTCAAAAGCATCAGCTTAATATACCAAGTATTAGGAAAGGAAGACAACTAGAAGATCTCTTTACATGGAGTGCATCCCATCTATTAGAAGTTTAAATTAAGATCCTACAGATATCATCAGACTGCCCATGTGTCTAAAATAACCAGGGGCTCAGACACTGGCAGGACACCTGAACCTGTGTATCTTTATGTTTAACTCTTTATGCCAATAAAATTCTCTCTGACATTTATGGACCTTGCCATTTTGACTTACTGTATGTTTATGCTAAAATCCCAAGGAAAAGGCATATTTTTTTCTCTCCCTGTATACTCTACCTCAATAAGGAACAGTTCATTTTACTCAGACTTTTCTTTTTTAATATCACTGTAGTCCCAAGACCAGGCAGAGAAAATATCAACCCAAATATTTAAGGCAGGAGAGGTTGGGGGGAGGGGGGGATGACATGGAGGAGGGAGGAAGACTATGAAGGGAAACCACTGTAGCTGCCCTTTTTTAAGCAATAGCAACTGTAGGGAACATGACTCCCCTCAATCCAAATTCAGAAAGCACAATTTGGGGAATAAAGGGATCAGTACTTTTGCTGTTGGGGTAAAGTTTACCTCAGAAAACAAAAACCCAGAAGTTCTGGTGGATTAAAGCATGAGGCCAAGCTTGTTTTGTTCCTGAACTAGACAAACCTTTTAATCAAAAAGGGTAAATTCATGGTGGCAGGCATCAGGCATGACTTTTTCTCTAAAGCAATAGGAATAAAACAGCCCATGAGAGAAAGCCGATGAACTCCAGTTGGTTTTGGCTATTGATAAGATGACAACCTCTACCCAGTGCATGCTGGGAAGGTCAGGAACGCAGGGCCACCAAGGCTGGGCCTCTGCACCAGTATGCTAGTGGGGCACATCGGCCATGACAGGTACCCACCACCAACAGGGAAGGCAACGGCATAGGCACATACTAGGGTAAACATGTCGCTTAGAGATGTGTTTCAGTACTTTCCGCTCTCTGGTACAAACCATAATAATCACCTAACTACTCAGAGCAGTTAGATTATTTAATGACACATTGGAATGAAACTTGGAGTGTTGCAGGTCAGGAAATGAGGTTTCTTCTGTCACTACAAAGGAAGAGAGCCACAGAGCTTTTGTTGCAGAAGACAGCAGAAAGGGGAGCAGGAGCACTCATTCCACATAATCCCCCAAGCTGCTGGTGCTGGAGTCAGAACAGGGAACCTGAATTTTAGTTGCAAGGCTGTTTCCCAGATTAACAAGGAGCAGAGACATCCCACTGGCATTCAGGTCCTTCAGCAGAAAGAGCAGAGCACCCATGGGTGTGACTTAACCTGGCCTACACCACTTAGAACCTGGAGCTACCCTAAACACATGTAGAGTTAAATTTTCTATGCTTTTCTTTTTAGATGGAAAATTTGGGGGCAAGGACATATCTTTCATACACTTGTATAACCACACAGCACTGAAGAGACCCACTTAACATTAGGTCAGGGTATTCATTCTTTGATGCATATTTAATGCATCAGTTATACATCAGTGTTAGATCAGTGTATAAACACACATATGCTCTTGGACAAAAGCATCCATGCATCAAAACTCTGCATCCATACTTTAATATATTTAATTAAGAGAGTAACCCATTATCACTAATTATGGTTTGTATTTTCATAATACTGTTTTATGGTTATTACCTATTCCCTTTAGTTCTATCTATCTGTAAGCCTTACATGTTATGACATTATCTGAAGAGCTTTCTGCTTCACCCAGAACCAAAAATCACTGCGTAGGCTGATCTCAAAGCTTTGACACTGCCCATTCTGCATTTTCTGGGCTGAAAACTGACAATATTCTCACATTCCTCCTTGCAGATAATCTGATCAGGGGTTTCACATACAATTTCACACTTTGTGAAATGTTCACATGCACATGCACCCAACTCCTCAGGAGGCTTTCCCAGCGCTTTCATGGTGCCCTCCATGACAGCCACCACTGCGGGGTGAGGAAAGGTGGTACAAAGATACAACAAACATTTCAAGCATCATATTAACTGCTGCTAAGAACATTGGAAACAATGCATCAATACAGGCAGAATAGCTCAAAAGAGAGAAATCATACAACCTGTACAGATATAGACCTCCTTCAGAAAAAAGGAAGTTTTGAAATGGAAGCTAGATGTTGAAGAACGTCGATCTGAGATCTTTTGGGATCCCCTGAAAACTTTTCATTCAAAGAACTGTCACTGGGTCTTATTGAGGGAAGTGAAGAGACTTCATCTCTGCCGGTGTGGTCATGTGACCAACTGGCACAGCCTGCCTCCTTCTGAGGAACAGCGAGCCCAGCACCAAAGGTGGAGGGCACCACCTGGTTGGCAATTTGGCTGCACAACAGCTCATGGTTTCCCCATCACAGAGCAGCAATGGGGTGCACCACAGCCAGCTGTAACAGAGTTACCAGTGTGCAAGTATGGGATGATGGGAGAAGAGCCATGTTAGTCCAGCATTTATAAATTATTTTTAAAGCATGCTTTATTTAATTGTAAATATTTTTATTGATTGGAAAGCCCGAGGGTGAGAACAGCCTGTCTTTTAGTTTATAACAGCACCACCAATAAGAGGTGGTATCACTAAATAACTGCAGTGTTTTTTATAAGAGGGTAGAGGGTAGAGCTTTTAGGCTAACACCTAATTAAACTATTCACCAGTGCTTTTTTCCTCTCTGTAATTCTAATTCTTTCTCCTTTCCAATCGCATTTCTTCTCATCTGGTTCAGTATCCACTAAGTAAAGAAAGAAACATGCTTCCACAGTGAAAAAAAAACCAAAGGAGAAAGATGTTTTGATCTCATTTTTCACAGGCTCATGCTTTTGTGGAGACTCTCTTGATTTGCAGCGGTTTGCGCAACACCTGTCTCACATCCTCCCAGGTTTGGGAAACCAGTGTGGGGAGTGCAGGCAGAAGGTCCCCTTCAGGCACAGCCATGACTGACTCCTGGTCCTTGCTGCAATGCAGAGGTGAATCCCACCCCACACCATGTCCACACACTGACCTGACATGAAACACTGCCCTTAGTTGATTTTCCTGAGCACTGCTGCTGGTGCGGTGCTGGCCACAGAGGCTGCGCCCATGGCTCAGTGTCAGAGCAGCAAGGCACAGGCTCCTTGGGCATGCCACAAGAAGCAAAACTGCCTCCACAGAGATCTGCCAGGTCTGGCAGATTTTTGACATACGACACACAGCTTTAACCAGGGTGGCCACTCTGTGAAATATAATGGTTTCCCCAGTCCATACTGCTGCCTTCACCCTTTCACTGGCCACATCTGACATCAGGCACAGAGAAACAGGGTAAGATTTCAGCTGTCAGTTCCACAGTGCAGAAACATCACAGTAAAAAAAAAACAATAAAAGTGTAGGGCTATAAACTTTTTTGGTTTAGGGGGATTTGAAGACCCTGTCTCCTGATGAAAAATTGTCATCAGGAACCATTGGAAGATATTTTAAGGACTCCAACCAACCTATGCAGACTTCAGTGAAATTGGCAAAAATAATTTAGAAATGTTAAAACAGATCCAATATACGCCAGTACTCAGAAATAATAATGACAATTTTTGAGCCACAAATAAAGCAATTCATGTTAACATATGTATGAAAGTAGGCAGGAAAAAATCCATATGTAATTCAAGTCATTCTGCTTCACGGCTGTAATAAGCACAGAGGTAAAGCCAGCTCGTTCCACTGCAGCTCAGTCTAACACATGCTCAGCCTGACCTTCTCATCTTCTCACTGCTAAAGTAAATATTATAGAAAAAATATTCAAGGGACTAAAAAGAAAAAAAAAAAAGAAAAAGAAAAAAAAAGATAGACAAAGACACTAGGAAAGAAAAGAAGAACTATTGAAAGCCTGTGCAGACAAGTATGAATCAATTATTCTAAAAAGCAGATGTAAAATGAAGCTGCTTAAACATATAAGGCACTTCTACATTGTATTCAAATAATACTGAAATTATAGAGCTGTCATTTGCAGACCTGTCGAGGGTGCCTTTCTTACCACATTATGATTTAGCATTTCTCTTGGAAGGTTGTAGCAATTTTGACATTAGAGTCATTGGACAGGAAAACCATAAAATGTACACAAAGCACTACCTCTCTGGGTATTTTTGTGGTCTTAAAAAGTGCTCCAAGAACTGATTTTCCCACTAAAAAGATTTAAGAAAAAAGAATGACCTGAAAGTATTCGTATAAGTGCAGAAACGCTAGTCTCGAGAGGGAGAGAGCACGTCTGTAGAACAAATGTAACTATGAAGATTTAAATAATTTGATGGCACATAACCTAATCTGACATGGCAGCAGGTTATTTTACAAATTGTGAAGGACTCTGCCCATCAGCGTCATAATAAGAGCCTCTTTGAGAGACAACTCAAAGATATGGATTTTTCTGGAGGCAAATACCCAGGTGATAGAAATGGCAATTGAGGAAGTGAAGTAACTCCTAACAATTCACTTTCTACTCTGCCTAGCTCCAGGTGAGGCAGCATGTACGGCATTTATACCCAGCGCCCCTGTACAACTGATGGTCAGATCAAACCTAACACTAGCAGTATGGAGGTGCATACGGCACGGTTTCATAAGTATCTAACAGATGGGTGCTGGGCATCAGTTGTCAGGGTCCTGTCCCACATGCAGGTGGATGGAGAAGGGCTGCATGTCTCCCCAGGGGTGCAGCACCACTCCCCTCTGCCCTGTGCTCACAGGACTCCTGCCGGGCTATGTTGCACAGGCTCCAGGAGCTGGCTTATGGATAAAGGTGGCTCTGTCAGGGGGCCTGAATATCCCAGAGGTAATTTCTGACCCTCACAGGTCCAATCAGCAGTTACACACTCCCTGAGACAACCCAGGGGGTCAATACTTTTTTGCACACACACATTGAAACTTTAATTGCACTCGGTATTGTGTCTACAAGCTTTGCTGTTGCTTTTTAACAGATCAAAAGTATATAGGGAAGAACAAATGCTGAACCAGCTCTGGACAAGAGCAGATATATGTATACATGCATACCACCAAAAGACATGAACTACAAATTGCTGATGAACTAGAACCAAATGTAATATATTTAAGGGGGTATTTTCAATCACTTTCTCTGATTGTTATAATTTGATGAGGTATTCCTAACCATTTAGCTCTAATAAACTCACAGATCATGAACAATGGCTGTATTAAATCTATTGTCACTAGCAGTAACACGAGGAGCTCACCGGCTCTTCTCACAGCATTTGATTTTATTCACTCAGTCTCTCATTCCACATCAGCTGCCATCTGGACAAAATTCAGAAACCATGACACCAGCTTGAAGAATAAGATGCTGATCAGATGGAATGGGCTGGGACTTTGTCTTGAGAGCAGAAATGTGAATTGTTGGTAACACAATCGCTTAAAAGGTTTGTAAATTATGTGCCTTCAGCTCAGCATATGGCTCATGTGAAATATGGACTTGTGAACTTTTCACAAAACTTGAGCTTGGATGATATAGTGGTGGCTGTTTCATAAACACGTGTGATAGATAAGTACAACTTTACATGTATACACACAAGAGACAGTGTCAATGGCTTTCAGCACCCTTTTAAATAATGATACTATTTTATGTTTGCTTAGCAGCATACAGGTATTTATTTCACCCAAAATATCCCCACAGAGCTCACAGTGCTGCTGGAAAAGCCCATCAAGAAAACCTGGGGTCTTCTGGATGTACTGCCCTGGTGGAAACCAGCCACTGTTACCGTTCTGCCCAGGCAAGGGATATGGACGTAGGTCCTCCTTCAGCTGGGTGCAACACAGCCCGCCAGCCCCTTCCCCCCAGCAGAGCTGTTAATTTCTTCAAGGATGGGTATGGTCAGCACTACATATCTTCTGTCCTAGGAGAGGTGACTGTCTCGGGAGGCTTGGAAGTCAGCAGTGAATCCCACCCAAGCAACCCTGCCCTCTGCAGACCAGGGACTGGAGAAACTCCTGACATCTACTCACTAAGGACTTGGAAGAAGGATAAATACTGGTTTGCATGCACAAATATGGACACTGCAAGTGTTTCAAGGCCACTTTTGTTGATTCTTTGGGATATATGTCTGTGTAGGTTTCTCACATGTCATGAGGAGATTCTGAATACTGATAGTCAAGAACCAAATCTGAAGAAACATGGTTTCTTACAACTCTCAACTGACTTCAGCTTGTGCTGCTGAGACATTAGTGAATTTCTTTTCATTTCTTTCCCAATTTTGAAAAAAAAAACCCAACTTTGCAGAACTTTCAGGGGGGGTTATACAGATTTTTTTAAAATTAGTCCACCACTCTAATGTCAAGTTACAGTGCTTTATAGTAACCAGCTTTGCAGTGCTAAATGGTCTTCTGTAGCTTCATCCTTCTGCCTGCCTACAAGAAATAGTGACAAATTACAGTTGAGGGGGGGAACTTGAGAAAGAAATATTCCATTTTTAATTGCCTTTTCATTTTCTTTTTATAGCCATGCTTAAACTGTGAGTTATCAGAAGCTGTTCAAAGTCTTTCTTTTACCATTTTAAAATATATTCCTCCTAAAGCCAGATGAAAAATACGGTTAATGGGGTTTTGTGACTCCCACAAAATCCCCTACAAATTAAGGGACTTTGAAAAAATGTCAGCTGCCCCGTTCCCAAGAAAGAAAAATTAAACAATAAAGACTTATCGACTTGTTCCTGAGAAGATAAAGCACTTATGAATGAGACCCTCTCATACTGTCTGGTTTGTGATCAGAGTCTGCAATTTCCAAGATTCACAGAAAATATTTTGATTAGCAAAAATCCCCGCTCTGATGAAATGAGTTTTAAGATTTTGTAACTGAATCCCATCCTCCCTTCAACCTGTTTTCATGCAATGTGCTGTCTTGTTCAGTTGTGCTGCTATCACTACAATTATAACCAGTGCCATAAAAACATCACATTCATGCAGACCAGCTGATTGTGCCAAGTTCAAGAAAGGACAGCAGGATAGAGATGACAGCAGCTTCTGCTGGCTCTGCTCCAAAGTCCCTTCAGGCTTGTTGTTTTTCTCTTTTGCAGACCCCCAGGATTTCACTTTCTCTGAAATATTAATGCCATCCTTCTCTCTAAGAGGGTCTGACTCCCAGTCTACTGACACCACTGAGGGTATTTCTATTGACTTCAACAGGTCATCTACAGAACTCTTCATCTTTCATGTCTTCCTCTTTTACACTAATTCTGATCTGTCTGCCATGTGTCAGCTTGAGTGAAATCCTTAAACAGCAAACTCTGGTCCCCCATCACATATCCAATACAAACGCACCACATACAGATAAACTGTAGGCTTATAGCTGCCGCCTTTGCTGTGCATATGGCTTTTACATGGTCTAAAAGACCTTAGAGCAAAGTGGGGGAAAAGCCAACTGTGGAAGACTTCCAATTTTAAATTTTCTGGCCTGTGGAGTCCTGCCCTATGCCATCTAGAGAGAGGGAGATAACACAAAATGAAAAGGAGGTCTCATACTACCTCTTTCTTGTCCAAGGACAGTAAACAAGGCATCTTTCTAGAATCTTGTTAGATTACTATGGAAAGCCCAGGTGGATTTCCTGACTTCAGTTCTTTGGAAATTGAGAACTGGTTCACCTGGAAAATAATTCTAACTGTAGCTACCTAGATATATTAATCCAAATTGAAAATGTGGCTTAAAATATTTAATGCCATTAGGAAGAGTAAGTTGAAGAACCCAGCTCTTCTTACACTGTACAAAGGAAAACAAGATTTAAAATATATCTTTCTTATTCCCTTTCCCTCTGACACTCCGTTTCCCTGACATTAGAAATGTGAGGGCAATTTCATCAACAGCAAGACAGTGGTCAGCTGCAGAAAAGAGGATCGTTCACTTCTCCGTGTGAGCAGCAGCAAAACCTGCCCTAAAATATCCACTGCAGAGTTTTTTTAAAACCCTACATCATAATGAAAGACAAATGAAGCATTTTTGTCTCACTCATTTTAATCTTTAAAAAAGCCAACAAATAAATCTAATAGCAAGACAGTTGAACACAGTAGTCAACCATTCTTCAGGTTCCTGTCCTGCCCACTGTTGTATATTTTTAGTATTCAGCCCATTTGGCTAACTAAGCAGGGACAGCACTAATTGCTGCAGAAGGTTGATGTGGAAGAAAAGAGTCACATTCTTCCTTTAACGTGGTGCAGTCTGCCATGACTCTGCAGAGTGACACAGCGAGCTCAGAATAGCAACCAAACCAAGTGAGTCTTCCTAATGCCAAACAGGGATCACAGAAAATGATGGAGTGTCTCTGAATTAAAGACAAGAAGCAAAAACTATGCAAAGTCTGGAAAGCCAGCTCATGTCAAAGGAATATTTGCTTTGATTTAATTGATGATAAAAGAAAACCCAGGAGAAGGGTGAGTTTGGATGACATTCAAGTGTGTGTCCTGTGTTAGGAGGAGGGTAGAGATACCATCTGCTTACATTACCCTTCATTGCTAGAACCACAACGGGTTAGTACAACTATGAAAAGAGCCTTTGCTACACAAGAAGAGGCCATGGCCAACAAAGCCAAAGATTTGCTGTTTCATCAGCTGCTGGCCTCTCCACTAAGGCATCTCCTCTGGACCTGCTGGTGAAATGCAGAACTAAAGGCAGTGGGGGGCAGCAGGAGGAAGCTACCTTCTCCCTTAGGAGTGAATTTTTCCTGTACTCATTTTCTTCCGTATAGGAGAGAAATACTGAAGCAGTGCAGTTATGTGTCCCTTGCTCCAGCAAAAGTGACTCTGGACCCTCTGGTCTGTTACTTACATGTTGAAAATGATTCATAGAAATTCTGAAAAATGAAGGTGTGTCTTTGTCAAAGGTGGTATAAACAAACAAGGAACCAGGAAGACATTTTCTAAGCTCCAGGAAGAGAAAATTCTGTGTCTCTTCAAAGAAAACCAAATTTAAAAAACAGTCAGGCTTTCCTCATCTCATAAACCACTGGATAGCCACATCTCTTTCTTACCAGTATGAGATACGGGAGGCATACCATCACTTTCCTGGTCAAATGCTAAAGAGGCATTGTATATAAAATGCACAGACAAGCAGAATAGGTTTACATAATGTTAATACAGACAAATGACATGTACAACATATCTAGCTGCAATTTAATTAGATTAATTAGATCAATATAATTAGCAGTGCTATATTACGCTATCAAGACTTAGCCTTGCAAAGAACACTGCTAAAAAATGGTTTACAGTCTTAAAGCATTGTAACAGCGCATGCAGTATCCATGCTATCACGCATCAATATCACCACTAACACACTATTAATACTGGGAGTTTATAGGACACTCAGGAGACACATAAAACACTACCCTTGCAGAGGAAAATTTTGATAATGGAGCCTGTGAAATTATTTCAACTGTTGAAAGGAGCTCACTCGAACTTAATTCCAAACTACAACATGGTCATGATTATATAGCAAGTTAATTTAACCCATTGAGGCAGGAGCAGACATAATGAACAAAACAGATTGATTCAGCATGACTTACCAATGAGCATTTTGCTTAGAGTTCTCCATAAGTTTTGTACACATAATAAATCACAAGTGGCTGTTTAACTATTGCATCATCTACTTGGACATAGACTAGATGTCACACTTGGTGAAATCTCATACAGTTGTTATTGCTTTTAGTAGTGATTTTGCATTAAACAGGGCTGTGGGATTGTGTTGGACATCTAAACCTCCATAGTGCTAAAAAAATGTTAATTTACATCTGCTAGTGTGCTCAGTACACTTGGGCTCATAACTAACAAAGAAAGTATGTATGTGTAACATCTCGAATCAACTACTGTGACTTTCTGTATGCTAGAAATCATAGCTCTTGCAAGGAGAAAAGAAAAAAGCCCAGCAACTCCAGCTCACTCAAAATAACAACAGCCACTAAAATTTAGCAATACAAAGTGATAAATTCACCAGAATTCATGTTTATGGGTTTCTCCCACGAAACAGAGAAGCTAATCATAACTAGTCCATCTGCACCAAATTCTACTAAGAAAATAATCTGGTACATAAACTACTTAGGTAGTAAAGGGTTTTTTTCTCTTTGCATTTAGACACATGTAAGAATAGATGTGTTCATGGAAGAGGTGTAGTAACAGCCTTAGAGTCTGCTATTTATGCACAAGATCCACAGGCAAAGCAGAAATGCTGGAATGCGTATTTCCATTCTCTAGCCTTTGCTGGTGAGATGTGGCTCAAACGATATTTCCAGTTGACCATGCAGTACTGAGGAAATAAAATCAGCCCATTTCATAAAGACCAGCTAGCTCAGTTGCTACCATCCTCATCTCCCTAGAAGACTGATGAATCTCAGGACAAAATGGCCTTATCTCAGCCTGTGTACCTTGATTGGCCACAAGAATTAGGTCCCAGCCATCCTTAAGCTCATTAAAAGAGTAAGTGCAGAAAGTTTAGATGTGGCTCAGATTTTCCTAAGAACAGATGCAATTAAAATATATGCATCTCCCTATAACTGTCGAAGGAAGTTATCCTATTTTCCATCATTTTGGGGGTTCTACTGTGCATTTTTATCAATGCAATTTATGCTAGTGTTACTCCATGTCATTTGTCCTTGATCATACTTTTTATTTCAAGAAAAATTTGAATGCAATGTGAATAGCCCCTCTGCCTGTCTGTTGTGAATATACATTAATGCCTAACTGATAAAAACAGCATCATTCTGGCTTTATCTGTCTTCAGTATCACGTTGGATATGCACTACCTGATTTTTACTTTGGTTAGTTTTACATCCTTATTACCTACATTGTAGTCTTCACTAGATTTACACTGCCAGATAAATAGAATAAAGCACAGAGGACTGAAATAAAGTGTCTTGTGTCTGGAAATAATCATCTATGTTATGAAAATTATGGAAGTTGAAAACGAACATTATGGCTTTCCAGCTTTTTTAATGTGAGGCTGATTTTAGCTTCTCTGATAGAAAACTTTGCTTGCTCCCTTTTTGTGTGATATGTTTAGAAGAAAGTAGGACTATTTTCATGTGTGAGCACAATTAGTAAAAAGTAGGTGGGTAGTCCGGCTGATATTAAATTAAAAACTTGGGAGCAGAAACCATTTATGTCAATTTTCCATTTTGTCACTCTCCTTTTCAAATAGCTAATTTATGATACTCTGTCACACATTAGTGTTTTATGGCATGTATATTTTATGACAGCTAAATGATAAATTTGTCTGAAATGAAGCTATTCTTTGAAGAGTTAATTATAACCTGTGTAACATATTAAAGAAAATCAATATATATTTGGAATGAGTCACTATTGAATCTTATTCCAAACAGAGAAAACGTATTCTAAAAATCAAAGTTCCATTTTAAACTCAGTTTTTGCTAAAATAATCTAATTTGAGAGTTCATTAGTAGAAAAGGAATACTTTGTCAATATATCTGTGTAACAATGCTTTTCTAAGGTAACATTATGTAATCTGCTTGTATGACGTTCAGCTGAAAATTTCACGTTTAATATTGTTTGACAGCAAAACAATGGGCCAGACCTATCTAATTGCTGAACAACCTGACATATGTGATATTTGGACTTTGAAAAACATCACCAAATTTTGGGTATCTGTTCCAATCTTTCAAGCTCTTTCAAATAATTAAATAGAGATCTAAGAATTTACTCTGAGAATTGCTCAAGGAGTAAATAAAGAAAAATGCATTACATTTTTCCAGTCATCTTCAGAGGTAGGGTTTTAGTCTCAGGTAGGTACCAGTAATTTCTGCATACAGGGTTGTCATTGTTTCTTACTATCTATAACATATACTACAAGACTAGTATCTCAGTTCTGCAGCTACAGCTATACAAAGTATAACGAACTAATATTTTAATATGAAACAACCCTAAATTTTGAAGGTGACCTACCTTTTTCTAACAGTGATGACAAAACTTAAAAAAGAGACCTCGAATATTTCATTTGTACAAAGTGAGGGAAAAGATTAAAATAATAAAGGAAAAAATATAGCACTAAAAGAGAAATATCCTGAAATAGAGAAATAGAAAAACAAGGTTTATCATATTCCTTGTTTTTACAGTTCCAAAAAAGTTTGAATTAAAATAAGGGTATGCATAAAGCAATTCATTCTCTACTCAGGGAAGTGAGTTTTTTAGTTACATGTGGATGCTAGCTTCACACATGATTATCTCTAGGTATCTAGCAGAATCCGGTCTCATTTGATGATTCTTTGGTCAGGTAGGTTCTGCAACTGCATGTTCATTTTAAGAAAACAGGTTTTATCACTGTAGCTGCAAAGAAGCCAGAGGTAATGTAAACCAATCCATTGTTTGTAGGATTATAGGCAGATTACGCCCAGGATTACAGGAGCAAATCAATATGTCATGTGCATACAATGAACCCAAATTTGTGGAGTTTCTGATTTTCATCCCTTGAAGCAATCCTTAGTTGCTGAAAAATAAGGCTAAATGTTCAATTACAATTGCAAAAAGAAAAGAGGATAATGGACAGCCTTGTCTAGCTCCCCGGTGTCATTTTAAAAAGGGCGAGTTTAAATTGCTAGTATGCACAGACCTGGTCAGGATATTACACAGTATTTTTAATCCAATTTTTATGAAGGTCTTTCTAAAGTGAAGAGTGCAGGTTTGGGTTGGGGTTTTTTTGTTGTTTTTTTTTTTTTAAAGAACAGTCAACAGATATTTCCATTTTAATGAATCCAAAGAGTTTCCTTGTCAGTTGGGTGGACTAACCTATATTATCAAACTTTTGTGGTAAATAAACACAAAACTTCGAATAATCCTCAGTGAAGCACAATGGGAATAATCCAGACTGATTTATGTGGAAATCATTTGCAATGAGCTGAAAAAGTGTCTCACCAAGCCTCTGCTCCCCTTTAAACCTTCACTTAATGCTTACAAGAGATTTTTTTACCTGTATATGTGCTTTGCACGCAGGAGTGTATTTCAGCACTGGTAAATAAATTTAGTCCGACATTTAAGACCAGTATGAAATACTCCAGATAGATAGGAAAACCAGTTCACTGGAATTGTCGGGTTGTGTAATAACAGACTTTTTGATTCAAATGTTCAGTTGAATACTTCCAATAACAGTTCGGTTGTGTATGTATGATTTCTCACTGAATGTTTACTGGCAGCTCATCTAAGCACATTACTTTCCCCACTGTTAGACTTTAGCAGCATTTATTATTTCTTATTAAGTCTAAGGTTATACTTTGATCTGGTGAAAGTTCCAATAAAGTGCTTTTGTTTACAAACTTTATCTTCTGTTTAAAGCAACTTGGAAGATTAGAGTGTCTGACACTGCTCTTTGAAAGTGTTATTTATGATTTCTAGATCATATGTCAAAGTTTGAGCCTTTAGTTTTAATAATTGACGCAGTTTGGGATACTTCATCTTATTCTTTACACAGAACATGTGCCAGCAGTTTCTCATTTGTATTCTCGCTGGTTTACGTTATATGAAAGCTTTTCTGCAGCCGTGGCGTGTTGCCGTTTGTTCACTTTTTGTCAGCTAATTCAATTGAGTTTTTTTACTACACATATTAGTATTCATTGATTTTTGTAATTTTAAAACTATTATTCAAAATTACTATTGTTGTATCTCTTCGTTTTTGAGGTCTGCACCATTGTTAATTGTGTTTTTTAATGATTCCTGTCTTGGATTTTATAGCGTATTATTACCATCACAGAATCAAGTTTCAAATTAGTATTTTTGTCTGAAGAAAAGCACTCCTTTTTTCAAGAAGTGTTTGATTTGTTCATGCAGTTTCTTGCTTGTAACAATTGTAAAATGAATTTTTTCTGCTACTTCTACAGCAGGATAACTACCCCAAATACCTTACTTTAGTCTGAAAGTCTGTGAGACAGGGATGACACAGATTTGCTTGGCCCTTTGTGGTGAAGATTTTCTATGGACAAGAACCCGCATCCACCTCCAAGACACATATTCTCAAGGTCTATCACCTGCAGCATCCTCACCCTAGTGGGCACAGGACTGCCTTTCAAATGCTACAAATGCCAGGCTGGTTTGGAAGAACAAAGTATCAAAAGAGAAGTTGAAAATGTGTGTGTAACAGTTGTGTGACATTTTCACTTTGGTCTCCTTTTTCTACAAGAAAGATCACAACACATTGATCTACGTTCCATGTCCTGTTCACGGTCAGCCCCCCCCAAAAAAAAATGAAATGCTGTAAACTGGAGACAGCTAACAGGCAAATCACTAAAATTAGTCCATCACTCAAGGCAAATGAGCACATGCTTTTTGCTAGCCCAAAAAGAAGGTCTTCCTCAACATTGCCACCTGTGTACCTATGACCGATGGCACTCCCAGCTGAAGCTTGGGTCTGGGCATCATGCTGACCATCAGTGGGGAAAAGCCCTCAGCAAATGGTGAGGTTTTTGAAGTATTGCTTTTCCCTGCCAACTTCACCTTGTCTTATCCACAAAAAGCTGGATCCTGTTTCTTTTCAACCATGTATTTATTTCTCACAGGCACTCACAGGACATCTGGGCAGTAATAGTGATGACCTCTGCAAAAGCAGACAGGCAGCTGCATATGGGTGCTCCTGATGACAGATCCTACAAAGATGCTGGAAAAGATAGAGGACTGAAAACTACATATCCCACAAGGGAGGGTCTTCTGTTGTCTGCCCAAAAGTAACACACAGAGCCAGCTCAGAGCTGCACATTCAGCCCTGGCAGGTCCAGTAAGTGAATCAGCTGCACCTGAGACTGGTGGTGTCAAAGGCCATTGATGGATCAAGCAACGGTATTGTAGGTGTCTTCTCTTGCCCAGTGTCCGTAAGAAGTTCATCCACCAGGATCACTAGAGCTGTCTCCACACTGCACTCCAGACTGATACCTACTTATGAAGAGTGCTGGAATTTGGCACCTGGAGTTCTAGACATTCCTTTTGCAGTATTTTCACTCAGACACAAAAGTTTAGATATCTTGAGTATTCATGTTTTACAAACTCGTTGAGGTGAAGATAGATAGCAGAGGGAGGTCTAAGAAACTTTAAGTACCCTAGCTTTCAATCATTTCTCAGCTTATCTTTAATATAAAAATCTATTATTTCAAACTTTAAAACTTCTGTTAGAATTTTAACTTTAAAATTGAAGCCTTCTTTCTCCTAAGAGATTTAATTTCTTTATGGATTGTTGGATTAAAATGCAATCTTGCTGTTGGACTTCTCTCTATTTTTATGATCCTTCCTTAAGCACAATTTTCTTGGTCTTGTACAAGAAAGAGAGAGAGAGAGAGAGAGAAAAAGGCAAAACTGTGCTTGTCTGGTGGTCTTACCTAAAGAATATTTTCCAGGAATATAGAAAAGAAAGTATAGTTATAATAGTTTTTGCAAATAGAGAGAAATGGTGATGGGTTATTTGCTACAGTGGTGATATGTACAGCAGTAATTGCTTGGTATTGTGAGAATCGCCCAAAACTCTTGTACTAAATTTCAACATATCTCATGTATTAACTGCCCTCAGAAGTTACAACTACACACTGAGAATGGGCAAGTAAATTTACAAACTTGAGATAAACCATCCTGCCCATAGAGTATGAGAGGAATTGGTAAGATCATGAATACTCTTAAGTTGGTTATCATATACTGATGTGCTAAATTCAAATTCTAAATCAACAGAAGTTCCCACAAAATCTCTAATTAAATGCAAGTAAGGACTGCAATTTATTTCTGCCATGCCAAGACAATACATATAGCTGATATAGCTGCAGATGCAGTGGTAACCAAGGTACTGATATGCTGTTTACAAATATTAACAGGCAACCATGAGAGCACTAGGAGAATGCTAGATGTTCAATTAGCATAGGACAGGGTCTATATCCTACTTTTATTAACATTAATATAACCAATTAAACCAGAGAATTCTAATAAATAGCTCTTGTTTGGGCAGGATATTAACTGAAGGAAAAATATATATGAAGGCTTAAGGTTAGGATTTGATTGAAGATTTTAGGCTACTGAATCTATTTAGTAATTACGTGAGGACTAAAGGGAACGTTTTATCTCAGAATGAATATGAGTTATTTGCTGGGACAAAGAGCCAAAGTCCCGGGTGTCATGCTTTCATCTACTTACGGCAAATGGAGGGAAACTTGGCTTCTCAGCAGTGGTCAGTAATCAAATGTGAAAATTGAGTCAAGTTAGTATTTTCTCAATTACAAAGCTTTTTAATGTATTGTTTTAAAATAATTGAAAATAAGCATCAGTGGGAATAAAATTCTCATTTAAAAAATGTTTCTGCAGCAGGAATGTCTGAACAAAATACAGCAAATAGCTCCATTCTTAACACTCTCACTCTGTCTATTGTAAGTGCTGATGTAAATTACACCAGGGTTCAGAGCTACATCATTTTCTATACTGTATTTTTCTGTTTTCATTCCAAGGGCAATTTCACATAGGAAGAGTGAAAAGAAAGACCAGGAGGGGCCAAGGATTGCATGGAATGAGGTTTTCCTCACAATTCTTCCCTCAGAGTACATATCCCTAGAAAGATTTTTAGAATTTGCTATGTAAAGAGAGGATTCCTTAATTCCAGGTGTAATTCTGCTTGATCATTTACAAATGTATACTTACAAGTATTTATGTGTGGAAACTTTGCAGTGGCTTGTTCAGCCAGTAATATTATGTCCATTATTGCAATACAACAAACAAAAGCAGGCAGTGATATCACAAACTGTATCTAAAAATGATGCAAAAGCAAAAGACGTCCCAGCTTTACATCTCCAGAGCATGTGCATGACAGCACAATCTACAGGAAGGGAGATGTTTGTTTCAGCTGAGGGATGTCAATGCTTTCATTGAATCACCCTATTTCTCCATTAAATTTCTTTTCCAGGGTTCATGTGTTTTGATACTTATTTTTCCCTTTGAATGTCACTTTGAAAGAACACAGAATCCATGCAAAATCTAATTCTGAATTTGTACTCAGAATTCAAATTGCATGAACTTGCATTTCTCTTATATTAGAGCACAATTCTGAAGGTTCAAAAGGACTTGGATTTTGAGTGTGTTTATAAAAAAGGAATGGAATGAACTTTCCTTCCAGCCCCAGTTTCTTGGGATCAGTCTCTCCAGTAGAATAGTTAAGAATCTGGTCCTTCACATCCTGTTGATAAAAGAGGAGATATAAACTGGCGTGATCTGCATATTTGCTACTAAAAGCATCCATCCTACTCTTAAGCTACGCAAGCACCAGTGCCATGGTGAAGCATCAAGGATAGCTTTGCCTAGGATACTTGAACAACTTTTGGATGAGGAAGGCATCCAAGATCCTTCACAGACAAGCCTCATGGGGAAGAGGTTAATGACAGTAAGAGGAGGTTTTTTATAATATTTCCATCTGAAATCTGGGAAGCATCAAACAGTGCTATGCAAACTAAGCCAAAATTCCAGAGACAATCACGAAAGTAGGTTGAGATCTGTCATCTGATTTTTGTCTCAAGGACCCATAATCTGTACTGAAAGTTTCCAGAGCTTAGCTGTGCTGAAAAGTCAGGCACAAGCTGACTGCATTTGGGCATTTAGAATGAATGTACCCAAGAAGAGGATGAGTTTTGTAAACTCAGCTGCTTAGGCAGAAAAAAATTCCAGCCATGACATTTGTATATGAAAGCAATCTCAGGCCAAAAAAGAAACAAGAGAATCAAGCACAGCATGACTTCTGTCTGAAAAGAAAAGTATTCTCCAGAAGGGTAGGCAGAGGTTTCAGATTTTTTTTAAAGTATTTTAAGAATCTATTTTTTAAGAAAGTAAAAAAAATAGTACATGATCCATATACACACACAGCAAAATGGAATTTTAAAATTATTTTGGAAACCTCTCACTTTTGGATATGGGGGCATGTGACTATTACAAACCTTCAACAATCATATAGCTAAATTAATCAGTTAAAAGTTCTGATTAAAGAAAAACAAGCTGTAACTGAATTAGACAGAACTGCTAATATCAGACAACTGGGACATAAAGTAGCATAATAAATTGATCAATTTAATGACTGACTAAAACTCAGTTCTAAAATAAGCTGCAGGACAAATAGGGGTAAAAATCCTTCCTGGCTACACAGTCATTTCTTTATGATCAATTCCTTCATCTGCATTGCATAGTGTCACACAAACTAGTTGAGATTAAAATCTTGAGGCTCTGCTTTTTGGATTTGTCTCAACTGGCAGCTTATTCAAGGTTATTAATCAGATCTGATTCATAATTCTCAAAATGTCATAAAGAGGGCTCACATTATAAAAAAAAAAAAAGAAAAAGAAAAAAAATCACATATATCATGCAAACATCTATCTGGGGATGACTCAGTCTGCTGTAGGTTGTGCCACAGCTCTGTTGCAGCGTGTACCACTGTTTGAGTCACTGATTCTAACCAGACTTCTTTGAACCTGATTTTCCCTGGAAAATCTACAGATTTGTTTTCCTTTCTTCCCCTCCTCAGAAGACCAAGAATTCAGAAATGAACAGATCTCTCATAAATTATTGTGACCCTAGCCATACCTTCAATGCTCTACAGTAATAGAAAGTAATTAAATCTGGATATAGTTGTTTTAAAATTGGACATTCGCTACAAGCAACAACAACAACAAAAAGAATCAGGAATCTGGGGCAGATAATTTTTGTTTGCATCAAGCATGAATCAGTCACCAAAGGACTTCAGAACAAAAAGACCTTTTCTCATGTTATTTCAGCTTCTGGACAAAATACTTTCTGAAGGGGATACAA
Source organism: Falco biarmicus (assembly GCF_023638135.1). Lineage (NCBI taxonomy): Eukaryota > Metazoa > Chordata > Aves > Falconiformes > Falconidae > Falco > Falco biarmicus. The sequence continues at coordinate 69,267,092 of NC_079290.1, forward strand.
GGAATGTGGGGAAAAAGTCAGTGTGGAGATGCCATCCGTGCTGAAGGCTTTTCCAGAATCCCGTGGGTTTGGTTACATACATTAAACACAATTGTCAGACTAAATAAGGAAGGTAGGCATGTTATGTTGAGTCAGTTCAGTCAGAACCTCAGGACATTAAGAAACTGAGCTGAAAACAGTAGAGCCTGACCTGGACAGCTGAAATATTCTACAAAGTAGAACATTGTTTAAACACCTTTTCTGAAGGCAACAAACAACCCTCTGGCATAAGTCCTGAATAGAGCTCATTAAAAAGTGTTTCTCCAACCGGCATTTTCCAGGAAACTTAGTTACCCTTTAGTGGTAATTCAAATAGTAAAAATCTTATACCAAAATTCCAAACATGCTGATGTGAAAACAATCCTATGCTGCCTATACGTATATGTCTCTCTCTGTGTGTATATATATATATATGTGTGGTATATATATAATTCAGGCATTGTCTCTGCTGTTGGTCCACTTTGCAGACAGCTTTCACCCCCAGAAAGTCATTACAACCTTTTCTCTAGGACAATGCAAAGGTAATGTGCTGGAAAACGTCACACACTATACGTCTTTGGCTTCAGTGTACCAGTGAGAAACACTGAGTTTCTGGGAAGCCTGTCCCTGAAAGAGAATGCAGACAAGAAACAATAGCCCCACAACTCTCACAAAGCCTTATTTCCAAATGGAAATACTTTGTTCAGAAATGTTCATATACTTCTTAAGAACATAATCCAGAAATCACAAAGGATATTTCAGAGTTGCCTTATATGAAAAAGTCACAGACATAATTTTATATTGTTTCATTTTTTGGAACAAATTAAACTTCCTAAAACATAAAATCCACCTTTTACCTGTCTATTATATAGTGTAATGAAAGGTAAGAAATAAATGTTTTATTATTGTCAACTTGAATATGCAGCTCATGCCTTTCTTGCTCCATTTTAAGAATAGTCAAGAAGGGAAAGAAAAAAAAAGAAAGAATATAGCAGAAGTTGACTAACGCTCTATACTAAAAAGGTTAAAAAGCACATTTTGGAATCGTCTGGGTGAATATTCCCTGAAGTTTTATTACATAATTCTAAAGCATACTTTAATTTTGTCTTTCATGCTACAGGTTGTAAGTCATCCAAGTCCTGCTTATTTCAGAATGATAATATAATCTTCCTTTAAGTATTTTCTAAGTAGATGTAAAATCTGAAGGGTTTTTGTTCTAACAGTAAGTATTTGTCAGACTATTTTGATTTCACAATTCTACTTAGTTTGCTTAAAAAATAACCTTGTAGTTCTCCAATTTGGGTAAGTCTAACATGCAGTCTACAAATTACTTTTTTTCTCTTTAACTAGCACATTAAACCGCCTTAATGAGATATGTTGCATCTACCCAAGGTCTTGCATCTACCAGTGTCACCAGATTCAAGACTATTTTTTTCCATTTTCTCCAGTACTTCATGCTGTTGTTGTCAAAGAAGGCCAGGATGACTTTCCATCACGGAAACATAGACACTAGAGAACACAATGAGAGTCCTTGGAATAAGGCTGTGATGCCCTAACATCGTTGTATTACTCTTAGAAAAGTCACTTGAAACTTGTATTCTGTTTTTCCAGCTGAACAATGGAAAGAATACACATATATCACTACACCATTACAACAGCAAATTCTGTACATCCCCCTTAATATGTTATGTTACTCTATGTTAATTATCTAATTTACTAATTACTCTATTATAATGAATATTATCATTACTAGCCCTAATACATTTTTTTAAAAAGTGTACCTATTTTCCTGAAGGTGAGCGTGGAGACTGAGGAGTCAAAAACATGGAGAGTATTGCCATTACAACTGGCTGCAAATACTTCTGATGAAATAATCTTACAAAAGAAAACTAAAAAGTGTCCAAAGAAAGATGTTTTGGAAACTTACATGGAGTTTTGCCAAAATTTGGTTTCAGAGAAAAACTAAGACAAAAGTTCCAGCAATGAAGAAAAATGTACTGCTTGAATATCTTCCAAATGAGTAATTTCAGATATTTTTTTCTGTTGCAAGCTTGTGTTTTTCAATATTAAAGGAGCAAAAGGAAAAAAGGTAATAAAAGGATGTGATTTTTCCAAAGTGATGTACTTTGATTGATAAGCAATATTTTGATGTGAGTGGAAGATGGGATCTGGAATTTTTCAGTGCAGAGAAATTTAAAGCTTGCATCTGTTACATTTTCTTTCCTTTCACTGCATTGCTTCAGGCAGGCAGCAGAACAGCAAAATTCAGGTTAAATGTGTGCCACTGAAAGTCATCTTGCACAAGGTGAACTTCCTTTGCCTGCAAGCTTCACCAACAAAATCTTCTGCAAAACAACTTGAAGTGGCCCTTCTGATGTTTGATAAATGACCAAACAGGTGCATATGTAGTTTTGTCTACAAAAACCTCAGTAGATGTTCTCTCCCAGATCCAACTGCAGACCATAACACATTCTGGGAAAGGTCCTGAACAGGTAAAACACGTCCACAAGGTACATAAAATCTTTCACCCAGTAGCATTGCCAGTGGCACAGAGAGTTTCTCAAATTATTTTGGTACAGTTGTAAAATGGAAAAACATTTATAAACTTCAGTGAAGTTTGGGTACAAATTCAAAAACTGCATTTCTTCCAGTGCATAAAAAGAATCTTGCAAGTCTACATCCAAATCACTAGGAAAAAAAAAATAACATTAGGGATAACACCTGCACAGATTTTTGGCAAGCATCAGTACTTTTGTCTAAGGACATTTTTGGTCTAAAGCTGGCTGCTCACTGCTTCATAACAATTGACAAATTCTTGGTTCCTAAAAGCAACCAGAACTGTTTTATGAATTCTTTCATTTAGTAGGGAGTTCTCAGGACCTCACCCTGGTATTCAGTGTGGTTCTGTCTTCCCTCTTCAGTTTATCTTTATTTTTATGCATTTCTAAGTCTTATAACCTTTTTTGTCTCTCCCCTCTCCTGGACCACAGGAGACGTTTACCATCTGTAAGCTGTAAAGTCCCTAGACAAGAGAATTTCTCATGGAGGGGTCTCTATTTTGGGAGGGCTAGGGCATACAGGAGCAGCACTTATAAATCCAGTGTTTAGAAAACAAAGAAGAAAGTAGAACAACCAGGGATTTTGTGCAAGTGCACAACTGTTGTGAATTCCTATCAAAGTAGTAAAAAGGAATTACCAAAGTAGCTATTAAATAATCTCTCTTCAGAACTACAATATCATGTTTTGAATAATAATCATTCAAGAGACCAGAAATGACATGCATTTTAAAAACAGGGAGGAGGATAGCAAAAGAAGGAATTTAAGTAGGTAACCTAGCAAAAATCACGTAGTGAGAATCCAGTTGAAGCAGAAAGCTAAATTGGCAGACCTGTTCTGAACAGTAGCCTTCAAAAGACAAGATATCAGCACCTTGTTTGGAATATTTTGCTGGATACATTCTATTAAAAATGAGATACTCTACTGTAAGTATAAGATCATGTGTTAAATCGTTGTGTCAGTACTCAGGGCTTCTGTTTCATTCCCCAAAGTACAATATCACAGATATTATACCAAGTCTGTACAGTACAGATTTCCATCACTCAGAAATGCTACCTTTTATACCACAGCATGTAAATGAAATATTTTACACTGCAAAACTAACCTTAGGACTAGTGCAACATAACCCTGATTCACTGCTGTCTGCAGTGCTACTGAAGGTAGAAATCTTAACTTGCACAAATTAAAAGTAACATGATTGATTTTACTAAGCACCTAGACAGGCACTTAAATAATAATTCCATGATTCTAGAAAGATTAGCAAAGCAACACCCAAGTCAAAATGAAGAAAATTAGAAAGCTCAAGTTGCATAAATATTTCCTTATGAATACCTCCAGTTTTCTTTGATTGTATGCTTAAAGTCCACTTTCCAAGAATTCTATAATAGTTGCCTGTAAAATATTCATTTTGCATGCACTAGGGATTAAGGTAAACAATATATTTTTCCTAGTATCTTTTAATTGGTAGTCATGGTGATACCCCAAAACATATATTATTTTTGTTGGCTTCCTGATTTTTTGAGTTTGGCAGTAGCAAAATAACACAAACTACATCAGAGGACATTAATTCCTAAGCAGCACAAGCAGGGCTAATTCAGCTACACAGGCAATATAGTTGCCAGGAGGTACCATGGGAATCCTTGGCTATGCTCCTAGGGCCTCTTACTCATTCCTAGGACAGCCCTGGTTGATGTTTCCTTCCTGTGAAATCAAAGACAGAGATCAAGGGGAAAGCAAAAACTCTTGGTGTTCTCCTTTTAATATGGTATGGTTTATCCTCTCACAAAACAAGAAATATATCAAGGGGAAAAGTAGGTACCTGAAATTTTGGATTAGCTGGGCACTGAAAGTCAAAAAGGCTGATGAGGAAAAGGAATTTATGCCCTGCATATGCATGCAATTCATGCTACTTTTAAATAATAGGGGTTTGGAAGGATGTTTGGAGTGGGTGTTGGCTTTTTCTTTTTCTTGTACTGCACATAACCTACCAACAGTGCAAGTCAATATATGGTTATCTGCTCTCAGGCCATGTTTGCACATGAAAATCCATGTTGGAGTAGGCAATATACGAACAGAACAAAAAGAAAACCTTTTCCAGGTAAAACCATATCTACTATTTCACCACTTTCCCACAAGATGCTTGTGAAAGACTGTTCCTTTCTTTTCCCATCCTTCCTTGATTTATAACAGGTATAGTCTAGGAACATTTCCTACTTTTTTAGTGTACCACTTTGGCTATGTGTGCCCAGCAGTCTACTACATCTCTATAGTTTTTCTAACCTGGTATGCAAGATACATAAACTTAAAATAAATCCAAAATGTAGACAATGTGAAATCAGTTTCAGAAAGCTATGTGGTACTAGAGCAATTCTGGCCAAAATCTTGCTGAGGTTCACTCCACTGTAGTCAGCACTATACACCACTTGCATCATCAATGTATATCTTGAGATATTTGTGAGCAACAGTGTCACTCAAACTTTTCAACTCTGTTGCAAGTCTTATCAAGAAAATTTCAGTGTTTCATCTATAAACATGATTAAACTACAACCAACATGTAGTAGGTGCATGCCAACGTATCTTTATGCAAACTTGTTGTTCTGCTGTTCTGCATTTGGAGCAGCGGCAAGTGCAAACATGGTTTATGTTTCCAGCCCCTCAGAGTAGCTGGGCTCCCACACAGCCTGAGCAGATCACGCCAGAGGACAATGCAAGTGAAAGCCCTCAGACCTGCACCTCTTGGTCTCAGTAAAGACAAAATTAGGCTTGTCAAAATCATGTGTCTCCTTTGTTCCTTTGGAGTATACGTCCCCCTTGCTGCTTTCCCAGCGCACTGGCAGCCTAACGCTGGCTAGCCATGTCCTTCCTTCCTCTCTAATTTCTAGAGGTCTCTACTTCTTTTCTCATTCTAAGATGTCTATATTACATACCATCAGGTAAGCCAAAAATATTCCTGGAAGATCATGGGAGGCCTGCGTAAGGTCTACATGCCCCATCTTCTTGTATCTAGACTATGTCACCCTGTCTGAAGAATGTCCCTGGTGTCCTGTCATGGTGCAGAGTTACTAGGTACTTAGCCCTGTATGCCCCCAGCCAGTTTGGTGTAACAAGAGACATTCCCCAGAGTCAGGAGAGTGCTCTGGACAGCACTTCTGGTCAGTTTGTCCTCTACCAGCTGATCAAATACATTGCCTTTCCAGTTCCTGGTGGAAGGGTTTCTGCTAGAAACCTCTACGGTCCTCAAGTCTTCCACTAACCAGGAAACATACCCATACAGAGAATCCAAACCTTCACCTTGCCCCTCTCCTTCCTCTCTCTTCCTGCTTCCATGCACGCCAAGCCTATGAAGACACATTTTGAGCACAGGTCATCCAACAGGCTAAATGGCTCAAATGTAATGCATTTATGCAATCGCTTTCAGACCACCACACACAGTTGTCTTTTTCCAAAGGGTACAGGTGCTACAAAGCAGGACAGAGGCCATGAGAGAGGTTTCCTGTCTCGGTATGTCTTGGCCCCACAGATGCTGAGCCCTGTAGGACCAGCCTGCTGCTGCTTCTTCCAGTCCCATGGTTGAGGAAACACTGTTAAGTGTGTCGTACACCATGACACGTTCTCCCAGCTCCAGGCCAGTTCTGCTGTCTCTCTGATGGATGCTTTCTGAGTCCTGGCTTTTGTGGCACCCACGCAAATAGGAAACTGAGCTTAAAAAATTGTAGGTCCATGCCTCCATAAGGCTCCTGAACAAGAAAGCATGGGCTCCAAGTCTTAGTGAACGCTTACCAGTAAGGATCACTGAGGCCTGCTGAGCTACAGCTAACATCAGTCCAGCCTGTGCTGCCTAAAGATATATAAGCATTGCCTGATTTCAGATTTCCACAAGTACTGCTGGTGACCTACTAGAAAAAGGAGGCTGCCTTCTCCTCCAGCTCCTTGGACAGGTGTGGTTAGTATACTCTGCATTACCAATGTACTATACTGTGTGGGCAGAAGTCATTCTTTTATAAAGGAATGCCTTAGAATAAAGAAGCAATCCTATATGATGTGATGGCCTGCAACAGGTAAGGACCAGGCATGATGAGACAGAAAAGCCTTTTGCTTTCTGTTTCCTCAGCATCCTTGAGATGCTGAAGATGATATACAATAGAAGATCTGTGAATCATGAAGACGGAGGAGACTGTGGTGAGCCAGTGTTTAGGTTATTTATTTTTTTTTGTGCTAGGTCTACAGGATAAACCAGAGAAGTGGGAGAAGCAAACACACACAGCCCGCTGTTATGGGGACAGCACACAGTTCCTTCATCATGACCTCTTCAACTAGGCACATTAAGAGCAAGGAAAAAACTAAGTCCTTTTAGAAACTGTATCCTTCAAGTGTATTAAACAAATTACTAGCCCTCACCCCAGTTCCGAAGGAAATCAATGCAAAAATAGAAATGCTGACTTCAGGAGGAGGAAAAAAAAATCCCAAAGTAAAACAACACAAAACTGATATCCACATTTTTGTAGTAATTTTGGAGAAGTCAACAGTTCACACTAACAAATGTAACATGCAAATTTTATGAATAGGTTAGGTAGAGCCAAACCTTCCTTTTTTGGCAAATAAACTATTATGTATCCAAATTTTATTTCCTTCCAATCATAACAAAACAGTGCCAGTACTGAACAACCTCTGAAAGCTCTCTGAGTACAATGACAACAGAGAAAGAAAAGCTTCCTGACACAAGCTATTTTTTCTGTGGACAGAAAAAGAGTTCACACCATTTGAACTTTGATCACCAGCAGACCTGCACCATTTTGCCCCATACTTTTTATTGAAATAAACTAAAATATCTTCTTCCTTATAGCTAGCTATCTCATAAGAGGTAAATATCTCATACATCCACCTGTCAAAGTCTTCATTCATTGCTGCATTTTGGAAAAGCTGCTGCTTTGCATTTTATTTTGTACTGATTCCACTGGTTTTTAAGAGTCTGGACAGGAAAGGAAAAAATGAGTGGAAAAAACCTGCAACTATCCCTGCAGCTGAGATCCCCCCTAGTCTACTCAAGACTTTAACAGGACATCTGCTTTTCAAGTCAGTGAAAACTGTCTATTACCTACAAGCAAGTTAAAATGGCAAAGGAGCTTTGAGAATCAAAAACGCAGCACCACAAGCATTGGCTAGTGCTGGAATGCAAAGCACAGTCCTTGGGAACAGATGGTTTAATACATCACAATAAATCTCTTACCAGCCTTTGCAACATAGTACTTCAGATAAAAATAAGTTTAAGTTACAATCTGTGAACAAAATGTTGTCCTCGGAGGCAGAAAGGAACTGCTTTTGACTTTACTGAGAGTTGCAGCTCCATTTCAGAAAACATTTAATTAATTTATGTTTTTAAAGGAGCTGATCAAAAGTTCCTTCTCACCGTATTTCATAATTATGAAATTCAACCCAAAAGACTACATAATGACTCAACACTAACAACCCCCTCAGCTAATAAAATGCCATTCTGCATTTATCCTTCTCACCCAGGAAACCTGGAACAGCAGCTCATGATCCACCTGCTTCACAGACATTAGAGAGTGCAGGACAATTATCAGAGCAAAGTAAGAATGTCATTTGAGCTACAAAGTGCTCACGTTACATACAGCTGACACATCAGAATACCTGCCTTGAGTAACCGGATTTGCATAAATGAAAGAGCTACAGACCATGACTGTCACAAAGATGTCACATCAATTGGACTGCGCTTCCTTCTTCGTTAGGATTGCATGGGGGGCAGTCCAGAGAAGGAGGAATAATGAGGGGAAGAAAGAAGGGTTAGATATTTTGGATGACATAATACAGCTGCGCTTTCCATTTTTGACAAGTTGAAGATTGTATTTTCAGAATTAAGAACTTAAAGGGGATTGGGTACAAGCCGGTAATTTCTTGATCTAAGGAACATTAACATTCATTTCTAATTCATATAAGTTGGCATGCATCTTCAATTGCATCTGCAATGTTTATTCCATCATTTGCTTCGTTTCACATGAGTTCTTTCATTTAAACAATATTCTTGTACAGTAGGGGTGATGTGTCCTGAGCATCAGCAGCATCTTATGTCTCCCTTGGAGAAGTTAACAGCGGGCAAAGAGTTTGTACCGCATAATTTATCATACTCATGAATGCAGTTCATGAACAAACTGCAGTTTTTACAAGTTCGTTTTCTATTTGAAGCTGTCCAATAAATGTTTTGTGCAAACCAATTTCAGCCTACAAATTGCTCATAAAATGCTCACTGTGAGTAGTACTCCCAGTATTTGCTACTTGTAATTCAGTAGACAGACTTTGTGATTGGTCAGGCCGATCATATGGCTTTGTTTTCTTCCCTGAACATTGAACTAATCCTACCAAACCCCAAGCAGAGAGGAAATCTGAGGTTGACTAGGTAATAAACCAGGACACAGTAGGTGTAATCCCCAATGGGACTAGCGAAGATATGAAGGTCAGTAAGGATAGACTACTAAATGTTAAAAAACAGTGTCAGCTTGGATGTTAGCAGTACAAGAAAATGAACTGCATTTCCCAGTGAGGAGCTGCAAGTTTATTCTCCCTATTCTTTATTTAGGAGGATGGCCCAGACCAAGAGTAAATTCAGGTTTGATCTGGCCAGAATTACCACATTTCCCATGATAAATAAACCAATTTCATCAACATTTTAAAAGTTGCATTTTTCACTACTTGACATATAACAAGACTATGCCTTTCCCAGATTATTTATTTCAACCATCACTTCACAACAACCAGGTAGGAAAGCAGAAAGGTTTGTGGAAGAACATGAACACTGATTTTTCAACACTTCCCAGCAAAAAAAAATACCTAAAAATATTCTTTGACCTATAAGATGTGTTGATAACTGTCCCCTACTTCAGACTCCATGTTCTAGAAAATATAGAAATACCAAGCATGCCGTATGCCCTCCCACTCCTCAAATAGTTGCCTTAGAATTGAGAGAGAAAATAAAAATGTTATTTCTCCATACTACGCGTAAGTTTAATCACAGTGCATTTTTCTTCCATTTGCCTCAAGGCAAAACAGAAATTTTAGAGAGGACTGAACAGTTACCGATAGATCATAGAAGTAGGCAGAAAGGCAAGAAAAGGACATAAAGGTATTATTGGCAAAGCAGAATAAGCAAAGGGGGACTCAGTAGGAGAATTAGCAGAAATGTAGGTCAGAGCTAAGGTCTTCATGTCCCTGGAGGCTAGCAAAGAAAGTCTGAAACTACAGCAAAGTCACACAGAGGAAGTGTTTTTCAAGGTGTGATTGTGCATGTGACCATTGGTGCTGAAGAAACTTCAAAGAAATTACTGTACCATAATAACTGTAATTTCTGTAACAGATATCACAGGAATTAAATTCTAAAACACTTCAGCACGTTCAGTTCCACTCAGAAAACAGTATTAAACAAGGTCCAGAGGTTTTTTTCTTCTAGCCCTGCAATGACTGTTGGAAGAACAGAAAAACTCAAGGCTAGTGAAAGGAACTCCAAGTTCTAGGCATTGCTTCATTTCAGAGGGGTAGGGATTTTTGAGATGGGGTGCACTTACATTTTGCCAAGGCTTCAACAACTGGCCACAACGTTTGTCACTTCAAACACAGCAGTGGTCCAGAGCTTCCCAGAGCAGGAAGTGCCACCACTCACAATGCAGACCTCAAACCCAGAATCTGCCCCAGACTCAGGACTTTTAAACATGTGATATCCTGCCAAGCACGGACAGTTAGCTATCTGCAAACGTTAGGGAAAGAAAACGTGTGCTGAAGAGTAAAAACAACCCATGGAAATATTTTTATGTGATGGGGTGAGATTTGGAGGTATTCATGACAGTTTTCCAATCATCAGTGATGAAGAGGAAAAATCAGCTCCAGAAGAAAATTATCATCAAAAAGCTTGATAGTCTGAAAAGCCAAAGTTGAGAATTGAGGCAAGTGTGAAGTAGAGGTAATACCAATTATTATTCCTCCATCAGTTAGTGGCAACAGCATTAAGAAGCCAAATATTCATCACCTCCCACCACACAGGTGACCTGTAATTTTGCATTCATGCATGTCATCCTTCAATTGTATTTTGCTTTTCAATAGGTAGCAAAATATTGCCATCATGTATGGGCACATACCGTAACGCTTTCAGTGCTTATCTTTGCACATATAATTTCAATCTCTAGCATCCAGAGAAATTAAATGAGGTCATATGTAAAATACTAAGTGATATATGTAGACCAGAAACACTTAGATTACATCAATGCCAGTAAAGGATCATGGTAACAGCAATAATAAAACCATTTGTCCAATATCGTTGGATACACACATTTTCAACTCCTGTGGATGGTAGCTATTGTTCAGAGACTTCTAGAATAATAAAGTATGGTGCATGTAACTCTGTTAGGAGGCATAAAATAGGGGCAAGACAGATGATCTTTCCAACTTTCACTCACTGGATTCTTCTCAGCACTTGGTTTCCATAGTCTATCCATTTCATCTGGTCACTTGGGATGTCAGCAAGCAGTGATGATACAAGTATACAGTCAGGTGCTGCTATTTACCAAGCACCATGCTACACCTATTGCTTGAATAAATCTGAACAGCATCTTAAAGCAAAGGAGACACTGCTGCAGTAACATTGACAGAAGACCTAGCTATTAAGCTGTCTACAGAGTCTAGTATCAGTGAAATGTTTGACAGCCGCAGGGACAAATATGTATTAGCAACATTGCTTAATCCATGTTTCAAGGGCAGAATTGAAACCATGCCTTCACCCTATGCAGGCACAGATTGCTGGAAGGATACTGTCATAAATAATAGTGCTGGAGGCCATACCATTATGCACCTCCTCTTCTCCCTCATCCTTCCACTTAGCTCCCCTAGGCCAAGTATATCTCATAAAGCAGAAGATGCACAAGCTCCTGGAACATCACAGAGTGTAAAAGAAGTAATCACAGCATACCTATAGTTCCTGGGTCTTCCTTTATCAGCTCAGAGTGGGGCAGTACCTCCCAGGAAAAACTCAATTTGTCCGTATCATGGGAAGAATCTGTCCATTATGAAAGGTCTATAGGTGTCATGGGAGACCTTTTCATATGCTGGGAAGTGAGAAGTTGACTTTCGAAAAGATATGCTCTAGTTCAGACAGGAATTAATTCAGCAGAGCCTATGGCCTGTGTTAAGCAGGAGGTCAGATTTGATGATCACAATGGCCCCTTCTGGCTTTACAATGTGTAAAGACTATTTTAAGGAGGGGAAAAAAGACAAAGAAAGAAACCAATACCAGTATTTTTAAACTTCCAAATTCCCCACCATGCAATTTATGCTCTTTTTCAGATATGGCATTGAGACATATCGAAAAAGTGTGCTTAATAAACCACAGCATAGAGCACCTTTTTCTTAAGGGAATAATTTGAAAAGCTTAGCAAGTTATACATGCAACATGCAGGTGACTCTCCAAATTAGCCTAATGGAGGAGACTGCAGAGGAATCTATCAATCAAAATTCTTACACAAAGGTGAAGAGGCATATTACCAAGTGTTGTGCTTGTATTCCTATTCCTTTTTTCCTCACTTCCCAAATATTATATAAGAGATTTTCTCTGCTGTCCGCTTGAATAATTTGGCAGAAGATAAGAATTGTGCAAATCTCTGTTCTGTGAGAGCTTTTCCTGAAGCTTTGATTCACCTGGGTTCATAAATCTCCAGGTTTTGCTTTGAGGTTTAAGGACATGTGAGCTGCAAAACTGCAAACTGATCTCACGTTAATAGCATGCAAAATTGCAAAATTACAAAGCCATAAATGGATTTATATTTGCAACTTAGGAGCAATGGGTGGACTTACCCGTTTGTAACAAAAATCTACAGCCAGGCACATTTTACTGTACATCCACAGCACATGTGCACACAGATACACATGCAGCCGATTTACTTGCTGACAATTTGTGAGTGAATCCAAAGAGTGAAAGCTTATACAAAGTGAACTATTTGGAGAGTATTCTTTCTCAAAGTATCCTTCATCTTAGGCTTCTGGATTATTTCACTTTTATTTTCTCTTGTAGTACTGAATGCTAAATCAAATAAAACCCACACCATGTGAAACAAGAAATCAGACAGACTATTGAGTCTGAGGCTTGTGTTTGCACTAGAATATGTAAACAGCAAATATAAATCCCAGATTTGAATGCACGCATTCAGGTAAATTCAGCAGGTATGGTAAAATTGAGTAACTTCTTTTTTTTCTCTGCTCTAATTTCATAAGAGAGGAAGCTGTTTTCAAGAATAAGTCAGGAAAGAACAGTTGTACTAATATCAAAGTATTATGTTTCCATACTGAAAGCAAACTAAGCAAAATGCAACACAAAAATGGTAAATTTATCTTCATTTGAAAGGGAATATTTTTGTGAGGATGGTTATTACGGTGGCCAAAAGGGACTATTTCATTTTGATAAAAACAATTTGACAGGGGTTGGAGAGGATAAGTTATTTACTATACCTTTTCCATTCCGATTTCACCTGTGAAACAAAAAGAGAGGGGTCTATCTCACTTTTGACAAATGTTTGACTTGTGAGAAGTCACTCATACCAACTTCCATTTGGTTACTAGCAAGGCACACATTGCAGACAAGTATGTCTCTTTTGTTATCATGATCATCGCTCTTTATTCTGGGTGACAAAGAGGAAAGCTTCATTGTCTAAAGTGGTAAGCTTTCTCTTAATGTTGGGCCCCACCAAGTCTCCAAATGGGCAACATTGAGGTTATCTGCAACTCTAAGAAATCACAAAATGACAGAAGTTAATGAAACAAAGTTGAGGAACCATGCACATCCAGAAACGAACCATTTTTTGAAAGAGACTTGGGAGCATAAGGATGCAGACAATTTTGAAAATCCCATTCTGAAGGACATCTGTCCCCATGAGGTACGTACAAGTTAGGCATATACAGCAAGATCCATGATAAGGCTATACACTTTTCAGGTTCCTGGGCCATGCAAAATGTTCAGCTGAACTGTGCAGGGGCTCCTTCACCTCCTAACATCCTTAGAAGACATTCTATAAAGAATCTTCATTGTTTCTGACTATACAGATAGGTGCGTCCTCCTCTCCTGTGCAGGAGTGCCAAAACAGCTTATCTTTCTCTTTAGGCATTGCAGCTTGGAGGTGCATAGCCTGTTATCAAAATTCATTACCCCTGTGGTTCCCTGTGTCACAGATTTTGCAAGGTTCACTTTGCAACTGTCATGTGAGGGTGCAAGGACTCACTTATGCTACCTGGTGCTAAGTGTAAGGGAAAAAGGTACTTTGTAGGTGCAGATGGGGCTGACAGGCCAGAAAACAGCAACTCCCCTTGACCCAGCTCTCTGCAGAGGGAGAGATGAAAGTAAACACTTCTTACCTGCAAATACAACCCCATTTCCCACCACCCAGGCGTACATATACTCTCAGCACTCTAATCTCAAGGTTACCTGAACGCAAACTCACAAGCGGACTACCAAGTCTCCTCTAAGCAGGTTTGCGGTATATCTTCTCTGGCAGTCTCAAGCAAGTTAGTCAAAAAGAAACTACTTGGAGACTCCTGCTGCAGCCAGATAGCTTTATGAATACCCATCAGCAGAAACTTAGCACTTCAGGGCAAGAAATGTGTGTGTCAGAAACACATGTGACTGGGAAACTTTATTGCTTCCAGGTTTTGGCAACAGAGCTGCTGCAATTCTGGGGGTGTCAGTGAGGCTTTGCCCATCATCATGGACACTGAGAGACTTTTAAGGGCCTACATCTAAAGCCTTGCCTTCACTAGCTACACTGAGAATCCTAATGCAAAGGCAATGATCTTTCCTGTTGTCATTTTAATCACTACATTACTTATTCCCACTTGGAACAGATCTAGTAAACAGAGTAGTTAAAAATGACTTTGTCTTCCTATACAAGAACTCCCAATGGTTTTGGACCTGTGAGGCAATAGAGATAAATATCTGCTAAAAAATCTCTTCAAACCAGGAAGCATTAGGAAAAAATCTCAGGAAAGCCTAATCCCTCAGTATTTATAATTCACAAAAGTTTGGCTGAATCTCCAAACCCCTGGAAGCTTATGTGAATTGGAATCACTGATCTTTTTAAAAACTCAGTCCTCCCTCAGAAGCATTTGAAACATTCTCATCTTGCTGCTTATTAAGTAAAATCAAATAAGCTTTATGTCCCCACTGCCACTGACAGCACGCCTAGAGCACAGATAGGCTTCTAGCCGGCATGGGTGATGGCAGATCTCTTGGCATGGACTTAAGACCAGGTTGTGGGATCCCACCAGGGATCTCAGATATATGCTTATATCGCTGTTCCCTACCAAAGCTCGTACCAGTGTGCCTTCATGCCTCTTGCTAAAACTCAGTAAATTCCACACCTTCCTGTCCAAGTTACTCAATAAATATGGATCACCAGCAGTAAACCAGTTATTTTCTGAAAAGCAAGGAGGACTGGGTCTTGGCAAACCATGCTCTACTATCACTGGCCAGCTTTGCTTTCCAAGTGTGGCAAAGTTCTGGCAAAAATAAATATATAAATAAATAACTGCAGCAATCAGCATGAGGGAAGCAAGCAGAGGAGAAGGCTTTGCCCAGCAGCAGGCTGAGAGGGGCTGATAATGAATGACTGATGATGATTACATGTAATTTTTCACTTCCTGCAAAATGATAGATACTGGCCAAGTCAGTCCCACAGTGCCAGAGCACCTAGAGCCAGGCTAGAAAGCTGATTCCACTGCAGACCTCTGCTTCCTTGGCGGGTGGAGCATCCACCTTCAGGAGGTGAGCTGTCCCAGACACCCACAGCGTGCATTGCATGCAGCAGCTCCTGGGCCACCACTGTGGGCACCATTGCCCCTTGGCAGGAGCAGTCAAGGGAAAGAAATGGCAGGGGGATGAATTCAGAAGGGGAAGGAGAGGAGGAGGAACTCACGTAACAAAAGTGGTTATGATTAATGGATCAGAGATGAGAGGAAAGTTTACATATGCACTTAGGAGGAAAAGATGTTCACAGGCTTCCTCCATGGCAAATGCAGGCGAGAAACAGAGGAAAGAACTATTAATCAGTGGTACAAAGATATTTTTTTTCCCTCGGGAGAAGCCCATCCAGTAAACTGCTCGGAGCAGCTGTTTCCAGCTTGCCCTTTACAGAGGGCTGCTCAGCAGGCCCAACCGCTGTCTGCAATGAGTCCGCACCCTTCGAGCCCAGCTCCTCCTTCATCTCCCAGCACAAAGTGGAGAAGAGCCCTGAAGACAGCACATGAGTAAAAACCTTCATCTTCATGTTTCAGCCACTGTTGTTATTCACAGCACACCTTACAAGCATGGCTACCTGCCAGTCAAACAAATACCACTCTACCGAGTCCCCTAAACAGCCATCTGATCCTTTTCTAACTGTTGTTTAGAGTTGTTTAGGGGTGCCCATGGAGGGATGATTAACAGCCCCAGGCGCTGTGCAAGCACTTGGAATATGCATTTCTTACTAGTAGGGACATTTTTTCCTTCATATTTTTATTGGTTGTGTTTTATTAGTCACATTGCTCTTCAGACTCCCTGCAGCATTGGCAGCAATGCCATTAGCTCGAGATGAAGGTGCATGTCCTCCCTTCATGGCTGAGGTGAGGTACCACAATAAAAGCAATATCAATAAACAGTACATTGCAGAAAATTAATAAGCAGTGTACTGATGAATTGTTGGCAGTCAGTAGTGACTACAGAGCAGGTAACACACTTAATACCAAGTCATTTCTTGTTTTGGTTGCTAAGAAAGTATTTAGGAGTCTGATAGAATGTAGTAAAACAGACTGGAGAAGGTATACAAATATTAAGTGAAGTCCAAGCACATTAATTACTTAGTAAGTGCTTGTAATTATCTGACAACTGGAGCACCTTGCTTGATCTGACATATGTAGGGTTACTCCCTTTCACCAGCCACAAGAAACATTGTGGAAATACTGGAGCTCTGTGATAAAATATCCTGCTCTCTCACCCCAGTATCTCAGAGATCCACACAACAGAGCAAAGCCTCACAGCATCCCAGCAGTTAGGTAAGCTTTTCCATAACTGTTTTACAAGCAGGCAAGGAGAAGCAGGGCCTCCTGGAAGGTCTTAAACTGCACACTGAGGTGAAAAAGAAAAGCATCATCATGCACCAAGGCTCTCATACAGGAATAAGGACATCTGGTTTTTAATTCTTGGCTTTGTCTGAAGATTCATTTTCCATATGTAAAACAAGGATGATACTACACCTTTATCATATGCACATAAGTCCCACATGATGACGATTAACATGTCATCCACCTAAAAGGCACTTCCATGTCACAGTATAGTAAGCCATGAACATCACTGTCTATAGAAGCACAGTCTCAGGTGGCAAATTCTTCAGAGGTGAGGACACCCTTTCCTTACCTGCAGGTGCAGAACAGGGTACAGAGCAGGGCTGCCAACAAAGACCACAAGCACACACATGGCATTTTCCACATACGATGGCTGAGGCACAAGAACAGAGGAGACTTTATATACCACCAGCAGCTTTGCAAGACAATGCTGCTACAGCTAACTACTTTTTTTTTTCTATTTCCAGAACTTTTCTGGAATGCTTTATGGCTTGCTCCTTTTATTAAGTTGTTTAAAGGCATGAAGGAAGAAATTATGTGAAGGAAAGAAAATAAGATTAACATATTTCCAAGCATGCTATTAAAAAAATATAAAATCACCTGATCCCTATCAGAACTTCACTGACTAAATTGTTAAAAGAGGGGGAAAACTGTACAACATCCCATCCAGATGGTAGTTCCAGTGCTCTGTGGTCAGTCTGTTTATTAATGAACATCTGTTTTCCTTACAAAAGAGGGTGGACTTTCTACTATAAATTCTCCTTTCAAATATTTCTTGTAAAATGACATTAGAAGTTATCCACTGTCACATAGATAAGCCAAATTTATTTTTAATTTCAGAAATTACATATTAATTATAGCATTTCTGTCATTTACTAGATTATTGATGAATGTATTGTTAAAACGTACAGCTACTTGAATATTGAAAAGAAACAAAAATATGACTTTGTCTTTGAAGATATTTGGCTCCAGTCCCTTTGGTTGTCCTTTCTTTTTAGCTTTCTGCAGAACTGGATGAATGCTGCTGGTAAAGATGATAATGACCATCAAACTTCAAAGCACTATACATATAGTGCTAGAGTTCCCTAAAACCATCAATAAATTTGAGCATATCACTGTCTCATCATGGACACTATCTGTGCTTTATTGAAATTCAAGGTAAGGTTTTTCTTAGTCATAGCCATATCTTATAATTTACTGAATGTTATACATTGAATTACATAGAAAGACTGAGATTTGGTAATCTAAAAGGCAATTAAAATTTGGAGACAGACCAGAGTTGTAACTACAGCACCATATGTAGGACAATATTTTAATTACAAATGAGAACGTGATAGGAGATTTCAGTCCAGTCTCAGCATTTTGAAACACCACAATCAAAGGACATTGAAAGGGAATGATTGGATGCAACCATTTGAAAACTAAGGTTTAGATTTAAATTCAAAAAGATTTAATTGTTTTTTAATGATATTCAACTTCCAATAACATAAGGATCTGGAAACTCATCTAGAACGGTTTTTTCTCTCAACACAATGGCTCTTCTGAAACTCTGGTGCGGAGCAATAGTACTCTTACAATATCTTTCCTTTTATGCTCTGACATTACTTTAATAAAGAAACAAGCTTGGAGCTGACATACCTGCTTATGCAGAAGTTTCAAAGCCATAGGCAATTGATTTTTCTTTGATTATTTTTTTAACAGAAAAATTTCAAGGTTTTGAAGTTGTAAGGAACACATGTTTATGCATGTGTGTGTGTGTACAAGCATGTCTTTGTTTCTATGTTCAGCTTGATACCCAAGGTACATGATTTATCTGCAGTTCAATGGCTATTATTATGACAGGTCAAAAAGCTGTGAATAAATGGCATATTACTTGTCTACTGAAAACCACAACACTGAGGTCAGTGAAATTGTGCTGCTTAGAAACAATAGCTCCTTGCTAGTTTCAAACTATGCAGCATAGCTACCACCAAACTCAGCTTTTCATGTCCATCACTGGTAAGCACTTCAGTTAAAAAATATGAACAAAACAAACCAAAAAACCCCAAGCAAACAAATGCATGAGATAAAAGCCAGGCTTGAACCACATGGTTCAATCGTTACGTTGTCTGTGGTGTTCCTCCTACAATCTGCTCCTTCAGAGAAAGCATGGACATTGCCATAAGAAACAGGGGGAAGCAGAACAGTACTGAACTCAGGAAAGGAGACCTTAAGTATGGGGATTGGCTTTTATCATCCGAGGGTGTGGGTTCCTTTTTTTTTTTATTGCTTGATTTCTGTCACAGGTAATCAGAATTGCCACAGCAGGAGTTAATTGACCTCATACAAGCAGGGAAGGATTGACTCAGGTGTGGCTGTAGCTAGAAGCCCCAGCAGGCTCAGACACTAAGCAAGCCTCAAACACCCTGCCGTGGCAGCTGTGCAGCTCCCACCTTCCCCTTGCAGTTGCCATCCCCTCCTGCCCTCTCCTCTCACTTTGGAGAATTGCACCATCCAACGACAAGCTGCGCAGCAGCAGACAAGAGCTCTGCCAGTGGTGCAAAGTTGTTGCCAGAGCAGTTTTGGCATCCAGTCTGAAGTTTTTAATAAGCACTTAGAGATCCAAATGCCCCAACCTACACCCATGGAGACTTCAGGAAGCAAAATTAAGCCTGGGATTTCTTTTATCTACAAGCCATGAGCACAAAAGAGTTTTTAAATACCTGGCCTTAAATACTTCTACAACATCCTCTTTGAGGAAGGCTTGCAGTTGAGTCATGGAGCAGAAACTCCTCTCAGGTCTGTTCCAAGTCCATTATGGATAACACAAGTTGTATCATTTTTCTGTGCCTTGTTGCCACCTTTGGAGTCTTCTGTTCAGGCAGTAAACAGGTTCCAGAAGGAATCATCTCTGGCTGTGTCTGTGTTGCTCTTAGCTCAGTGGAGCTCAGCTAAGCCAGTATTCTATCTGTTTCTCTGCTGCAACAGCAAATCTCTAATTATAAGCTTAATTGAATGGCCTCAAAAAGGGGGCAGAGCATCATCTTTTATGCATATACATTTAATAAGAATGGGACCGCGAGACAGAGCATCCTTCAGAAAAAAATCAAACACAATAGGATATTTCAGGATTTTCAGGGACAGTTCATGACGCATTTGCACTACTGTGTGTGGGAGACATGGATTTTAAGTCCCAAGGTTCTTTAAAAAATCCTAGCCTCAGTCATTAACAGTTTTGTCACCAATCAAGGGATCCCTTTCTAGCCCTAGGGGAAGCCAATGTGATCTACTGGTTAACACAGTGGCCTGAAACTGTACAGATTTGCCTCTAATCCCAGCCCTGCTATTAGTTGACTGAAACGACCTTGAGTACATCACCTCACTCCGCAAAGCTTTTATTCCCCATATGAAAATGGAGACCCTGACAGTTACTTCATTTTTAAAGAACTCTGAGATCTACTGGTAAAGATGTCTTAGGTAACAGCCACATATTATCATTAATAACTCACGCTTTTTATGCAATATTCTCTGTGCCAAAGATGGAAGTCATTCAATTTGCAGAACTGCCATTAATTGCTCTCTTGCTGTTAAAAAGGAAGAATACGAGCTTGAAAAACTCTTGCAATAGGAGTAGTGGGGGCAAAATGAAGACCAGCTTTCCCTATTTCGATTTATTATTGGTGCAATTGCCTACAACAGAAAGAACGTAGGTCTGCTGACCTGAGGAACTCCCTCCCCGTGCTCTTTCAGGAGTGTCCTAAACACTCTTAAAAATGCTCCTTTCAGTTCCTCAATCACCAAGTCTCTAATTAAGCTGAAAAATATTTTGACCCTTTGCTCAATTTCAGTATGCTTACTCACCATAGTGTAATGCATTTTAATTAAAAGTAGACTTTAAGATGTGGGGTTTTTTTCCCTTTTTCACTGGCACCTTGAAATTACAAGGTACCAGGAAGCTGCAAAAGTAGCCTGTTTGCTGGAGGGAGGGGGTTAATGAAAAAGGTTGACAAAAAGAAACTCTTGTGTGTGCAAAGCAAATGTTGAGTAGGTAAGTTGTAAGCACTTCTCTTTATTCCATAATTATAAGTGAAATGTTCTGTAATGTGCAGTAATAACATTCAAGCCATGCTATTTTGCAACTAATAATAATATAGAACAGCATGGGGCATGATAGCTAACAAAGTTTTTTCCAGCTTAATGTATTGCCCACATCTATCTGCCTTATTTTCCAGTGCCTTGGCTTTTCAATCCAGCCTTTATTCTGGAAATTTGAGACTGAGTGGAGCAGTAGTTACTTACCTTTTTAAGGAAAGAGTTTGAAGCGAGACTGCTGAGTAGCTCAAATCATTCCCATACAGAGCAGCGTATAATAGATTTCTTTTTCTTGTTTGTTTGTGTCAAATAGAAAAGCTGGAGATCTGACTGCTTGAATCTTTTAGTCCTGAAAAGCCCTAAGTTCTTTCCACACTTGCACAATGTTATGCAAACAGGGAAAAACTGACAGAAAAAAGCAGAGGTCATCAAGACCCAGCAATGTGCATCAATTTTGCTCGCAAATGAAGGAATAAATTTATCATTGCAGAGGCTGCATTAGTTACCATAGACTTGCACCATTTCCAAGATTTCTCGGGGGGTAAGAATACTGTGTACCAGAGCCAGCTTCTCCATTAGGCTTTTAACCGCAATGCTTCCTTGTTTTCCCGAGGAGGAGTTAGATTTAGAAGCATAGGGAGGGGAAGCAAGCACACACACAAACCACCAACCCGCTAGCTAAATTAAACTAAAACCTAGGTGAAGCCTCAGTGGGAAGCCTGCTGCACAAATTGGATCTCCAAATGCAGAAAAAATTAATTATGTGATGTACAGCAATGAAGTAAGCAACACCTTGAAGTTAACCTGGACAGAGCTATCGATTCAGAAAAAAAAAAAAAGAAAAAAAAAAAAAAAGCACCTTACTTCATCCTCTGTTGCTCTAATGTTAGTTTGGACTGTTGCCTGATCATTTCCAGCTAGCACATAGTTCATTTGCAGCTGTTCTAAATGTACACTCTTCCTCAACAGTTCAGACAAAAACTGATCCCATCTGAGTTAGTATGTTGGTTTTGGGGAAAATACTGTGTGTGCAAAAAAGAGTTTGTTGTAAACACAGCAGAACAGACTTTGCCACCAGCCTGGAGCTCTGAAGTGAACGGCTTTCAAAGCCTCTAGGGAAGCAGGTAGAATTGCTCAAACAGTTTTGCCTAACTCTCCTCCAACAGTGCCAGTAAATCACTAGCAACTGATCAGCCTTCTTCTAACCAGAGAAGTCCCACGTTGCCCCGTCCAACAAAGCTTTCTGCCATCTCCACTTTTACACGCTGTGTAAATGGGAATCCTGTCTAAGAAAGATGACTTGGGCTGTGCACGCGAGTGATGCAGGGAGCACACAGCCTACCTAACTGCAGCAGCACGCTTTGAGTTTTTACAGCTATTGTTAGTCTGTTCTGCAGCCTGAGACAGGCTTTTGAACAGCATTGACACCCTTGTTGCTCAGAAGCCCTTTGAGAGTCACAGCTTTGCTGACCAAAAGCTTTCTGTTTCAGATCCACTGTGCTGATCACAAGCAGCACCTAACTCAGTACAGCTCTGCACTGAGGGCCAGTGCTGCTAGTGCATGCTACTACGCATGCCTCTGTGGTCCTTCTGCCTCTTTGTTCAGCCACACTCATGCCTCCTGCTTGCTTTTCTGTGCCACCTTCCACTGCAGTGTTTTAAGTATTGACCTTGAGCTTCAAATCCCTAAATAATTTAGATCTGCTCATCTTTAGCAACCACCTCTTCCTAGGGATCTGTTCAATGGAATTGTCTTGACTGACACTTGAATTACCTGGAAGCAAGCTCGGCCACAGGACACTCACGTGAGGAGTTCTTGCTTCCAGATTTTTTATTTCCCTCCTTGATTTAGCAGAGCCAAAATTTATTGACCTTCAAGCCATGCCACAAAACCTTACTGTTGTTCTTGGCTTTTCCTGAGGAGGCTATGGAAGCAGATCAAGGCAATATGGAACTTTCTGCTGGAGTACTTTTTCAGACGCTGAGCTGTTAAAGTCTCTGTACTTTATAATGATTGCTCTTGTGCCTGAAGTTTCAGTCGACTGCCTTTATATAAACGAAAAATAATCAATCAATATATTGTTCTTTATGGACAATGATAAAAACCCATTATTTGTTGGTGGCTCATCTTTTTTACTTCAGCTTCCACTGTTTTACAGGAACATGAAGGAAATTAAGACACATTTAAAAGAAAAAAATTACTTTTTGCTTCTTATTTGGCAGACTAGTCAGGACCAAAACATTGCACATTGGAGGTTCTAAATCAACATTCTCTTATCCTGTCCTCTACTTTGCAACAAGGACGACAAATCAAAATTTTCCACTGTATTAATTAGGAAGAAAGCAACTTTATCACAGAATGAAAACCAGGTCTTCCCCTCCCCACCAGCCCTACAGAGTCCTCTCAGCTGACTCACAGAACAGGCCTGGAGGAGCATGATCTCACTTCACAGAAGGTCCCAACAGCTGACACCTGGTGGATTGAAGTGTGTCAACACTAAGGCATTATTCTTTAGGGTAAGAAAAAAGTTACAGTCATGAGACTGGGATGAGGATAAAGAACTCTAGGTGATGTATTATTTCACATTATTTCACTTTAAGAAGAAACAAAAATGTTGACTGATTCCCTGAAAAGTTTTCCTAGAAGTCAAGTCTGTTAGCCTGTGAAATTGTTTTAGAACAGGGAAGTAGTCCAGAAAAACATGAGGCCCATTGAAGAATTCTGTTGCATTTATTAATTGTAGGCAAAAAGCAAACTGAGCTGGATTCACAAAAGGGGTTAGACTCAGCACTGTAAACTTCAGGTTTGCCATTTTTGCCATTAGTCTTGGCACCTAATGAATGGAAATGCCAGCTGTGGGTCAGGTGCCAGCAGTCATCTATGGATGGAATTCAAAGAAGGCAATGCAGGCTGCAAAAAAGCCTAAGACAGCTCAGGTGAATTTTGCTCATAAGCAAAAGAAGTGGCATAAGACCTGCTCTTCAAAAAAAATTTAAGGGCTTGACTTTAGGCTGAAGCTTAGCATTTCTCTCCGTGTGGGATTTGGTGCCATGTAGCACTCCATGGATGTCCCAAGCCTCAAATCCTCCCTTCACTAGAGTGGAGTTTTACTCTCCCACATCCTAGTTGGCTGCTTTAAACAGCCTATATTAATTAACGCATAAGAAGAATAATTATCTCCATATTATGTTTTCTGAGCACTATAATGTATTCAAAGCATGCCTACCATATTAAATCCTAGCTGCAGGTGCAGCATGTGAGTCCTACTAGGCTTAAGCACAGGATAAGCTCAAAGTGCCTTCACATTATCAAAACAGCTGCTTTTGTGAACAGTACAGAAATAATAGCCAAGTATCTGCATAACAAATCTGAGGATGTCTCTAGCATCAAACAAGAGCTCTGAGGTTTAACATGTCAGACATGAGTATCTAAAGAGACATTTAGTCACAGAGCTTCTCCCCTTCCCAGGTTATGATGGTAGCAAATGAAAGTGTAAATCCCTGAAACAGAATTACTCTCCCGGCTTGTACTTTCGGCTTCAACATTTGACCTTGGATTATCTGTACTAGGAAATTTTCTTTTGCTAAAAAGCTCTCTACACTCATGAGTCACCTATGACCTTCTGTCCCTCTGAACACCAAACTATCTGACTGTGCCAAACATCATGATCGTATAGTTTGAACTTCAGTTTCTCCAGCTCAGCACTTTCAGCTCCAAATGGGAAGCAAACTACTAGGAACAAAGAAACCTGTTTTCCCATCCCTGAATCACTGATTAACACGGGACTTTTATAAAACACATTGCTTCTTAGAACTGGTTTGAGACCTGGAGCAGCAGTACATTACAGGGCATTAAATATGAAGTGGACTAAGAGAACAACAAGCATATGACCAATGAAAACCTTGACGGTCTTAATATATGATAGTACATCATTATGATTTCAGGTAGCCCGTTCAATTAAACACAGTTAAGTGCTTCAGTGACAAAAAACCAGAGAAGTTAGTCAAAGTTGTCATTGACTTTGATGTCTATTTTTAACACACTCAGTCCCTTGGTGCCACTAAGTTGTTGCAGGTTAATTAATGACTGCATAAATGTAAAGAGCTTTACATTTCCTTTCATTTAAGGAACACAGACTACGTTTCAAGGAAAAACAGAAAGCTCATCAACCTGAGTTATCCAAAATGATTCAGAGCAAAATATAGACAGTAAGGCAAAGCCCATCATTAATATAGTAGGGCAAGGACATTGAGTACGACTTTGTTCGTAAAGGGAGGCATACCATTCCCAGTGAATAAAGTTAATCATTTCTCTAGGCCTTTTTTTCTCTCCATGAGTTACCTGTTAAGTCCCAGTTGCTTCAAGTTTGCTTAATGTAGCCCTTGGATTCTTCATAAACATATGGCACAAATATTAATGAGTCACTGTTGCCCCAATGTAATTGGTCATCTAACCAAATGGCTCTGTTTGCATTCCTTGATTGGATTACCTCATTTTCTTCACAGAAGCGTCTAAAAATTGATTGTAGCTTGGTTTCTTTCAGGAGGTTTTTCATTACCAACCCCACCTTCACCCAAACTACCTAACCCAACTCCTCTTCCTTAAAATTATTTCTTAACCCTTATGTTCCTTTGCAACAAGCTTATTCTCTGTCCCCAGTTTTAGTTACCAACCTATGATAAAGAGCATGGTTATGGTAGCTTTAGCTTAAATGACTCTCATGAATGTTATTTGCACACTTATGAATAACACTTTTTCCTTCCATAACTTCAGTTGCTCAGCTAAATATTAACAAATAAAAGACTAGAAGAGAATGTATATTCCAGTAAGACAAGTACATATATATTTCTTTTTTTGTCTTTCTCTCTCTCTCTCTTTTTTTTTTTTTTTTTTTTTGTATATTCATCCTGCTGGAGGCAAAAGAAACCCCTAGCATCCATAAAGATCTGAACCACACATGACAACAACCATTCCTCCCAGAGTTAAATGCTAATACTTTTAGATAAACAGAACTTATTTATAATAACACCATCTGCGGGATTCTGATAATGTTGGGGGAGGAGATTAATTTATCTTGCATTTTAAATAGAGATGGCCGCTGGCATCAAAATCCAGATCTAGCTTTTAGCCACCCAGTTATCAGGGAATTTCACATTCAGGGTACTGCATCCCTCACCAGAATGTCTCCATAATACCAATGGACAAGCACTATGAGATGACATAATGGTAGCATGGATCAGTTCCTTCTTCTCCCCAAAGCAGGCAGCATGCCCAGATGGAGCACAATGCAGAATTCCCCCAGTAATGGAAAGATCTAAGTTAGGACTGGATTTGATTTCTAGGTTTTTAATTAGCACATCATATGATATGACATAAGGGTCCTACTATTTTTTTGTGATCAATTGAGATTATTACTGTACTTTGTTGTCCCAGGAAAACAGTATGCAGCTTCACTTCTGTACAGAGGCTTGCAGACCCAGCAAATCTCCAGTAAAAAGACTACATAATACATATATCCTACTCCAAACCTTTTGCCATGTACTTTCCCTTTCCTCATTTCATTCAGGGTCACTTGTATAGCACTAGCAAAAGAAGTGCACCTAGGACAGAAGCCCACCTGAGCCACTGTACTGCATTATCTCTTACTCAATATCATACTTGATAAGTTGCAAATTTTTATTACTCAAAGTACTGGCTCTTGTAAACTCGGTAGCTACCACAACCATAGCCACTGAAACAAAAGTGGATGGTATGGATGAGTACTAAAGGAAGTCCTCTATCTTCAATCAAGGCAAGGTGACCTGGGGATTAAGTGTCCCATGCAACACTGTGGAGACACTGGTTCTGTGACACCCTACAGGCTTCACAGCAGCACCTTATGGGGAAAGGAAAGAAACTTTGTGACTTTAGATCCTAAGCCCTGCTCTCTTGCGCATACCTATCCCTTTACCCACCTCAACAGTGACAGTAGATGGTATATCTGATGAAAGAAATCTGAAATGCCACAAAAATACATGAAGTGGATAAAATCAACATTAGATTCCTTCTTTAATCTTAAGTTTTTAATTCAAAGTTACTTCATCATTTCCTAATGGACATCCAGAAAAGGAAAGAAAGAAAACACAGGATGATCCCCGCTATGGAAACCAAAATCAGTACTGCTAAGATAAATTTAAACAAAAGTCACTTATCATATACCAGCATTTCCTTTCTGTGACCTTTTAACTCATTCACTACATCCCTACCACAGCCCTTTTGATTAGAGAACTCAGATTCAACCTGTAAAGGCTGGGAGAAAAATGGCACCCTTCAGTAATGAATGACTGCATGTGCACAAAGCCATCAAATGAACAAAGAGGCATCAACAACCCAAATTCTGGCATTTTCTGACTTTTGAGAATCTAAGTGAAGTTGTAAACCAATATTATTTTCATGGTTTTTTTCACTTAGTGCTTAAGGTTTGCAGGTGTGAAAAAATGGATCTATAAATAAGTTGCATACCATTCTTTACATTCATCTCTTAGTTGGACAAGAGGGTTGCAGAGGAAAAATGGTTGCTGTTCTTGCCAGACAAGACACTGCACACTTGTATATATAATGTACAGTTTGAAAACATAGCCGAGCCAATTTATGCACTGGAAGCAACATAACAGTGTTAGTGCTGCCAGCACCATCAAGGTGAATTTGCTCCCAGGTGTCTGAATCTCCCCCAGGTATCTCCCTACAGTGCTCCACGCAGACATACTGCACAGACACACACACACCTTCTGCAGCATGCTGCAAGGTGTCTGAGAAGCAAAGCTGGTAAATAGATGTGATGCTGCAAGAGAAGAGATTGAAAGATACTTGACAAAGGCTCCAATACATGTGAGGCAATATCAGGTATGTGTGAGCACTATGTGTGAACCTGATACGTGTCAGGCAGCATCATGTAAGAAGCAGTGGGTCTGTGTGCCTAAGGATTCTTCAATAAGCAGCCAAATATATCCGCACCTCCTGGCCACCCCACGCCGGATGCCCACTCCAAGCCTGGGAAATAGCAGCAGTTCAGGAGTGTGGGCACCAGGACCACCAGTGCTGCTGCAGAGTAAAGGAAAAGGATCTGAGAGAGCAGCAGCACTCATGAAGGCAGTGGGGACCGGACGCAAGCGAAGAAGATGCCTGTATTTGCATTCTGTTTTCTAAGAGCTCCGCACCATTGTGCCTTTACCTCCCTTGAAAGCGTGGGTTGGCAAAGGGTGGCTGCCCCTGGCTGGTCGCCACAGGAGAGGGGAGCAGAGCGCTGCAGAGGGGCCTGGCTCCCGCAGCCCTGGGCAGAAATCCACAGGAGGCTGCGGGGAGGTGAGAAATCACCCCAACAACACATTTCACCTGGCAGTCCGACATTGTTTATCAGCATAATAAAAAGTGCCAATACTTACCACCTGTCTAAAATATGCAGTAATAATAAACACAGTTACAGGGCATATTATGGTCAATGATTAGATATTAATTTATACCCCTGAAAGAAGGGAAGGAAGGCAGAGGATGCGGTGCCTTACAGGGGGCAAAGCTTGCTGTGGATGAGGCCAAGGCCTTTTCCTCTCTGATGGGAATGAATAGAAAATTGCATTGATTTTTTTTTTTTTTTGGTGGGTTTTTTGTTGGGTTTTGGTTGGTTTTTTTTTAGTTTTAAAATACTGTCCCTGTTTATATGATCAAGTTATAGAAACAGATGGGCAGGATATTACCTTTCTATTCCTATGTCAGCTGGCACTATCTGCATGAAAGCACATGTTGGTTTTGTACAGAATTAAAGATAAATTCAGGCATGTGTATGGGGGGGTCCACAAACGTCAGGGCTCCCTGGGGGGCCAGGAGCGGTGTGGGGACCCGTGGGGGTCTGTCAGGGCAGGGCACGGCACCAGGGCCTGTCCCACCCCCAGCCCGGAGCCGGGCCCTGGGGAGCACCGGGGGGCACCGGGCAGCGCGCGCCTTCCCGGGGACTGGGGCAAGGCCTGGCCACGCTGCGCCATGGGCCCGCGGGTGGGCCTGGCGTGGGGGCCCATGTCCGGGCAGGGCAGGGCTGGGGCGGCTGGAGACCGGCCCCTCTGCAGCATCGCTGGGGCTGGGGCTGATGGCCTCAGGGGGCTGAGGTGGGCTCCTGGGCCCTGGCAGGTGGGGGGAGACCTGGAGGGCCGGGCAGGGACAGGCAGGGCTACGGGTGCCCTCAGGGCCACAGCAGCCAAAACAAATGCCAACATGCAGTGCTCGTTCGCAAGCCTCTGCCTCACTGACAAAGCTTTTCCCTTCTCCCCCCAGCTCCACTCCGAACTAGAGCTTTTATGAGGTGGGTTTTTTTCTTCTCGCTTTGGGCTGTTTCCCCTGTGGAGAGTGAGTAGCCATCCACAAGCTGCCATCGCCACCAGCACTGTCCTCCCAGCAAAGGAAGGGAACTCTCAGGATAAGCAGTGCCACCTAAAACACGACTGAAACTTTGCTACTTCTAGAGCAAATTTGGATGTGTGGGCTCACTGCCTAGTAAAAATATATAAATTCTCTGTGCACAGAAGCATTTTTACCTACAAAGGACAGAGAATCACCTTCCACCCATGAATAAGAGCTTTGTGAGTACCTCTGCATGATAGAAACTCTAGGTGGTTGCTACCAGTGATGTATTTTAATGGATTTATTCTTTTTTAAATGATTTGGAAAGGCAACAACTATCTTTCAGGGCAGGGTTTTAGAGGGTTTTTTTCTGCAGTTTATACAGAAACTTTCAGTGGTCAATCAGGCCACCCATGTTCAACATAACCTCACAAACATCACCGATTATCTGCGTAATACAGAGAACTTATGCTGTGTTTTGCCTTTGGTTTAACATCAGCTGTAAAAACACTGTCATTTGAAAAGGCCAGACTATGCACAGAGTGGGAAGGGCTGGCAACGAGTCACTCAACAACTGCATGTTTTTCTATATTATGGTACTGGTTAAGAACATAGTTGGCTGGGAATTTTTCAACAAAAGACTTTTTTTTGGCCATGAAATATCAATTAGCTCAAACTTAATTTAATGTCAGGGCCATCAGCGCAGTTCACTATTTTCCAGAAAATTATATGACTCAAGAGCACATCATAGGAAATAACTGTTAGCTTAACTGTAGTGAAAGAGGTGAATGTCTTCCTACCATGTTTATAGCTTCCTACAGATAGCCCCCTGCTTGTAACTTTAGACATATTATGAAAAGGGGAGGTAGTCCTATATTTAGAAACATGGTTATGCACAGCAGCAACCGAGCACTCCCATGCCTATGTGTGAGCCCATCTACGGTAAGACTGGGGTTTTGCTTCACTGGGATTTCACTTGCCTCATCTTGCAGCACAGCTGAGCAGGGAAGGCAGACGGAGGAGCACACCTTCCCCTGACTTACTGCCCTCCTGCTGGAAGACAGAGTCCAAGTGCTCATGCACGGGAAGGAAGAAGAAAACCAGTAAAAGGTAAAAGTCCTGCTGGGTGAAAAGCAGACCTCCTTGGGCCACCTGCAGGTTGAGCAGAGGGGCAGCTACAGCAGCTAAACAAGTGGGGGTGCATTAAAGGATGACTCAAGCTCTTTGTCCCATGCTCCCAGGGACCCACAGATTAATAGTCAGATTTCTAGCCATGTTTTGGCTAACTCTAACGCAGTCATGTGTAAGTTTTAGCAGAACAAATAACTCTTAGCAGTCATGTTAAATATGACATAGTCAAGTAACTGTGGCCAGATAAAAATCTTCCTGCAGTGTCTGAATCAAGAATGTTAATTAGGACATTAAAACACAACTGAAAGTCTCAGGAGAGAAAAACTCTGGGATGTTGCTATTTAAATGTAAATTCAAATTTTACTGATGGCCTTGCAGAAAGATTGGGAGTTTTCTCTTTCCCTTCACCTTTTTGGTCAGAAGTACTTGTACTACAAGGAACACTAGTGAGCAAAGATGCAGAAAAACAATTGTTTTCCTGTGTGATTATTTGGGCAGGGATTAAACCCATTCATCAGTTGCCTGTACATTTGTACCATCTTTCCCTGGCATAATGTGTAGAATCATCACTAGAAATTATATGAAGTCTTACAAGCTGGTGAATTTGAGGGCCAATGAGTGTTAGAAATCCCTCTTGGAAATCTTGGCATGCCATGTGAAGTCAAATGAAAGATTTCCACCTCACTCCCCCCCTGCCCTTTAGTTGTCCCAAGACTTATTTAGAACCAGCCTCTTTGCCTACCAAACATTAATGTTATTTCCCACACGTACACACATGTACCCCCACGCTGCTGCACTGGTGTGTGCATACGTCTCTCCAGCTGTGTCCTGGAGGTTCCCGGGAGCCTGAAGGGAATGCTCATGAAACATGACTTTCACAGATTCTCCGTCCATCTGGAACACTAGGGCAGCATATGGTGGGGCAGCACAGTAACTGTTTGCGGACATGTCAGACTATTTTTACCTTGTGTATTACCCGATTAAGGTAAGAGAAGACGTGCCGATATAAGCATTTCTCCCACATTAACACTCTCCAATTTTAGTTTTCAATTTAAAAAGAAAGGATGTTTTGGCCAGCCCTGCAGGGATAGTATTCCCTGAAAGGTACAAGAATGCTCACAGAAACATGACATTGCTGATACAATTATACCAGCTTAGCACAGACAGAGATAAAAAAGGAAAGGTGTGCAAGGAGAGAATGTTTTTTAATATAAATTGTAGGGTTATCCCTGGGGCTGGAGAAAAAGGTACAGTTAAAAAAAAAAAAAAAAAAAAAAAAAAGATTAGGAAATAATAACTAAAGCTGCATGCTTTATTACTTCAGGTAAAAATATCTTATGAATAATATAATCATTGTCTCTGGTTATTGGGTATGAAAAAGATAAGTGTAATCAGTGTACTGTGATACAGGAACATTAACACTTTCACATTGACTGGATACAGACTTAGAAATGAGTTAAGAATCACTGGGTCATCTAAGTGGAGGATTATTCTACACACAGGCCCCTAGGTCAATTTAAATTATTTAATTTATCTCAGTGACTGCAGGGGCCTAACCATCCCTGTGCCTGCATTTTTATCTTGCAGTTCTGCTAGCATAGGTTTAATTCTGGGAATTCTAGATCGGAAACACTGGGCTAGCAAGGCAGTGTACCAAAATGCAGGCACTGGCTTTTTTAGGGTTAATAATAGAACCACAAAGAGAAATGACTCAAATTATACCAAGGACGTTTTGTTACCCAGCAGCCTTAATCATTTCTTTTTTTTTACACATTATTATACCAAGGGTCCTTTCAGTGCTCATTGGCTTGTTACAAGCATTAAAAGAGGGGACGATGCATTGCAATTAATTCCATGTCTTACCCTGAGTCTCACTATTTTCTCTGACTAGAGTTGGGAGGAAGCAGACAGATGCAGCCTACCCCATTGCTGAAATCTGTCCAAAAATTACTGGGAAAGAAGGTGAAATAAGTTTACTGGCACGCTACATTTTCAGTCATTTCTTTCACGGACAGTTGGGACCACTGTAGTAATTTACCCACAGACTGTATTTAGTGCCAAGGCATGCAGAGTTTTTATAACCCAGTCCCACTGCCTGTGAACACCAGGCTGGTTTCACTAAAGGGTCAGTATGTGTAATACTTCCACTGATGTGTTTTGGAGCTGTGAAAATTTAGTACTTTGGCCCTTCTCAAGTGAATGATTTTAAGATAACTCTTGGTTAGTAGCATTTCTCTAGAAATTTCAGCTCTGGTGGTTTTCTACCAAAGAAAAAGAAAAAAGAGATTACAGCAGGGTCAAAAGAAAGACCCCAAAGCACTGACGAGACAAATCAGGGAAGAGTTAGTGGCTAGAATCTGTACGGAATTATTGTCAAATATAGTCATGCTTCAATTTGAATTTAAATTAAGTCAGCTACAAAACCAACTGTAAGATCATCTTGACTCCACAGACAGAAAAGATGAAAAGCCTGCTCTCAGATAAGGTACAACCCTGTTGAAGAAAACAAATCAACGACATCCATGGACTGATACAATATGCAGCCAGGCTGTGAAATTCCCAAAGGCCTTGTGCTCTTATTTTCTGGAAAGTTAGGAAATTCATGTTATCCATTTAGTCATACTTTACAATAGATCAATAGGTTTAAGCTTCTCATTGGTTTCACTTTTTGATGTGAAGCTGATATTTTCATAGATATTAAGGTATTTCTCCTTGTGTGGTGCTCTGTGAGCAAGCAGATGGTAGGATGTTACCACGTCTTTGCTATCCCTTCAGCTGTGAAACCCTTCAATTAAAGTAATCGCAGTTTAGTGACCAAAAATAAATTTTTAAAAAAGGGGAAATCACCTGCACTGAACATCTTTATAGGATGATATTTAAGGATAAAACAAGTAATGAAGGGCTGACAGCTACCAGACCTCCTTACATGAAGAATTACACATTCAGTTTGGACCCCAGCAGCAGCTAAAGAAGCACCATCCAAAGCAATATTAAACATGCTGTGGATGGCTGCCTATCAGGTAGGATTCAAAACTTGGTACACATTGTTTTGCAGCTCCAGAAAGGAAACTATCCCCAGTGAGGCAAGTTGGTTCTCTAACATTTTGCTTTTCGTTTACCCAGCTCTCATTATTTCAGTTCATTTTAAATGCTAAGCACAATAACATCCCAAACCTGAAAGAGAAACAACAAATTTTTTGCCTGTTTGCTGACTGCAAATCTGAGCTAGCTCAACACTGTGCATTGAGTGATTCTCAGCCTTGGCTTGCTCGAAACAAATTCACAGGTTTCCTCTCAGGAAGTTTGTTTTAAGCCTGTTAAGTTTAAGTTTAAGCCAAAACATGATGCAAAGAAAGAGTTAAATCTGAGGGGTTTCTTCCCAAAAGTAGAACAGAAATCTCAGACACCTCTGCAGTGCCAAAGAAATTCAGATCTGGATAAAGCTTCTGCAACTTTATGTCTTGGCGGAGTTTCAGAATTGGTTACAAATATCTCACGCAAAAAAAAAAAGCAATAAAATCACTGACTTAGTGCTGAAGTATGAAAAGAAAGGGGGTTCTTCTGTTTTGTTGTGGTTTTTTTTTTTATAATTAACCACTGAGAAATCAGCCTTTACAGTATTCCCCAAGCTAGTACTTCCACCTCTCACAGATTAGCCTAGGCTACTCTCAGTGGTTTTATACATGTTCTTTTTAGTAAGCCAAGCTTTTCCACCAGTGTGAGAAAAAGGACCGTTCTAGTCTCCCTGTAAAAGCCTGTTTACATGCAAATTTATGCAGTCTATAGGTAATGTTTCAGGGGAAACTTAAGGTGGAAGTTGTTGACTCCATATATACTGTTCAATGTAAATCTGAAATAATCATTGTTGAATGCTCTTCAATGTAAGTTAAGACCTATTTAGTGCTCATTTTTTCCTTTTAATTGGGCATTCACAGCAGCAATGATGTTTTAAAATAAAAATAAAAAATAAAAAAAAGATTACTTTTTCAGAATGTATTTAAATTTAGACGCTCTAAGAAGGATCCTACAAGATACTTCAGTCAACCAGGCAGAAGAAAACAAACAGATTCTCCTGAAATAAAATCAGAGTTGCTAGACACCAGGAAAAAAATTGGAGGAATCTGGAGAAAAGACTAGTTTAAATACAGAGTTGTGAAAGTCTTGAAACAAAATGCCATAGGCCAGCTGCAGAGCATGTTAGCTGAAAAACTTTAGTGTACCTATTGAACATTATTTTGAAAGCATCAGTAGGTCAAGTATTCTGTTGCCTCTCCAAGATGCTCTAGAGCACAAAGGGTTTTTATTTGCTGTTTTCTTTGAATTGGTCAACAGGCCTAGATGTCCACAAGTGTAAAACAACCCCTTCCAAAACATTACGGAAGAAGTGCTGGT
Source organism: Falco biarmicus (assembly GCF_023638135.1). Taxonomy (NCBI): domain Eukaryota; kingdom Metazoa; phylum Chordata; class Aves; order Falconiformes; family Falconidae; genus Falco; species Falco biarmicus. The sequence goes on from NC_079290.1 coordinate 69,301,767, forward strand.
TATTACCCCAAAGCAGCAATGCTCCTTGCCTCATTCAGTATTTCCTTTTTATTGAGGAAATACTTTGTTTTCCTTCACTGAATAAGTAGCATGCAACTGACCTCTCCAGTGAAGCTTCAGCTTCACTCCTCTTATGCCTCAAATTAATGAAGGAAGGTGACGTTTATAAACACACTGGAGCTTGTAACATTAGAAACACTTGCCTGTGTTTGCAGCTCCCCAAATGCACAGCCTCATTTGCTGCCCAGTCAAACTCAGTAGTTGTAACAGTTACCTATGCAGGTCTTACTCTGGAGTTTAAAATTCCCCACCTACAATATATATAGTTAGTCTTAATAAATAAATGACTTGGACCATGCATTATATATCATTCAAATCCATGAGGACACAAATTATGTATAATACATTGGCTGTGTAATTTATTTATTAAGCAAAACGTGAATTTTCCATGGTTGTGTTTTGAGGCACAGTTTGTCACACACAGCTAAATGATGTATTCTTATTAGTCCCACTCAATTACCAAGTCATCCCTCTGTGCACTGTATATTTGTTAATGATAGTGCCACAACACTGCATCTACAATACCTGTGATTTTAGTGATTCATAACCACTCACTAAAACTGTGAAAATGATAAATTGACTGCTGTTGATTAAATGCCGCCAACAGTATGTTTCCTATGTATTTGTAGCAGTTAGGAGTTAAAGAAACAGCATTGCTCCAATCATTTAAATATCTAATTAAGCAGAACCCTGGCTAGATAGAAAGAGCTTGTTGGAATGAAATATCATTAAAAGGAAAAAAAAAAAAGTATACCACTGATTTTTGCATGTGTGTACATAAAGACTTTTCATCTCAACCCCACTGATCATAAATATGTCATGAACAAAACAAGACCAAAAAATAAAAATTAAAAAGGCTGAATAACTTGGAGTTGAGTCCTCCCAGACTCACTGCACAGCTGCACGTGATTGATTTGATGGCTTTAGCTGATATCCAAGATTAGCTTGAAACAACAGTGAACTCCAGTAACATATAAGGCAGTCCTTGATGACAGCCCTTAAGACCAGGGCAAGCAGAGTGGAGAAGAGATGATTTGGGGAAGCTATATTCTAGTAAAGCAAATAGCACCTCTCAGCCTCCCACTGTAAGGAAAAATGTTTGCACGTTTGCAGCAAAGGAATGGCAGAAGAAAGGGAAAATATCTCTTTCAAACTTACATTAATTATCTTTATTGCTTTGCTTAATGCTTTTTTTCTCCCTTTAGATTAATCCTGTATAGAGTCCTCAAGCTAATACTGGAAGCAGAGTGGAACAAGACCAAGAAAAGTGGATGTTTCTGTGCCAACAATTTGACTCCTATCTGAGGATGTTGGAGTAGACAGAGTAATAAAAATAAAGACTTGCCAACTTATGGTCATCTTATTAAGATGAATTGGAAGGGTTTTTTTCCCCTCCCTCATTTTGAATTTGGAGCTAAGTAGACAGACATCAGAGCATATTAGGGGTTTCTGCCTTTTTTTCCCTAACCATTCTTCACACAAGCGATGCTTCCATATTTCTGTACTTAAATAGTGACTTTCACTTCAAACCACTTTGCACACTCTGTGGCCAGAAAACTGCCTGCTTAACAGCAGAAGCAGAGAGGGAAAATGTCTGGTGCAACATCTGTATCTTCTACAGTCCATTTCACGTTTTCTCTTTTAAACACAAGAACCATGCCATATCCAAAAATGCTTCACATTTTAAATCTGCAAAGAACACATATGTGCAGTTTATTGCAACTCAGGAGCAGAGGTCTAAGCCAATTCTGCCTAAATTTTAACTTGTGTCCACAAGGACAATAAATATTTTAGACATGATGCTTACACCACAAAATCACCTCCTGCAGCAGAGTCTTTCTAATATGGCATGTATAGTCTTTTTCATTTTGTTTCACTAGGTATTTTCTCTCTACAGAAAATATGTCCCCAGAATTGCACGTAACTTCCTGGTCCTGTACCCCTGAAGTCCCAGTCAGAGTTTTGTAGAAGCCAGTAAATTAGGAGAAAAGGAAAGATATCTGTCTTTACTGTAAACTGCTTTCTACAAGGCAAACAAGTATTAATTGTGATAAAGAAAGCAGCTCCAGGCTATGCAGTACTGCCATGGAGAAAATAGTCTTTGAGGTCATTAACACTATGGTTAAAGTGATATGCCTAAATTAACAAAGAAAATAGGGGCAAAAATTGTAACTTGCACTGAGTACCTCTGAAATTTAGACTAATACCTTATTTGCAGAGCAACAAACCATCCAATCCTCTTGTTAGTTAATGGGTCTGTTAAAGTCACTTTGCCCTTAAAACATTTTTTATTTGTAGAATTGAAAGTGCGTATTCCTCTTTACCCTGTACACTTACATGCCACATTGCTAAGACCACAAAGACTAGAATACTAAATATTGTTCTGTTACAGAAATCTTGAGCTTTCACCTGCAGTCCACTAAGCAGTGATATTGAATAAATCATTTATCTGAACCACAGAAGTCAGAAATGAAACTTCTCTATGCAGGGTCCACACTTACACCTCCATCAGTTGGAGTGGCTTTACCCAAAGACAGCAGAGTGATATTTGCTGCTCCATGCTAAACTTTACATAGCAGCAAAGAAGCTGCAAAAGTATAAACTAGCTATAAAGTGCAACAAAACAGCAAGGTGCTCATTCTCTAAGATCCATGTTACTCTGCAGTCACACCTGCCTAAGCCAAGTAGTCCTATAGCTGCTGACTGCAGCTTAGAAGGACCAAAGGACCAGTCTGGCCTTGAAGTTTATTATTTGGCTACATGCAGTAATGAAGACAGAGCAGCACTGATTAATTCACCATCTCGAGGAAAAGGAATCCTCTGACAGAGTCCTTTGCTTTTATCAGAAGAGGCTTTGTTGGTGAGTAAACCAACGTAAATAAAACCCCAGTTTTAAAAAGGAGCTGAAAGAATTGAATGGGGCAGAAAGAAAGAAGCAAACCCCTTCTAGTCCATGCTAGAGTGGTCAGAGGCTTTTCTTGGCACAGCATTTCCACTACAACTTCCACCTAAAGCCCTGAGCAGCGTGGAAAATCTTCATGAATAATTTCTTAGGCAGAACTCATTTCCTTCAGTACTCCACAGAATAAGTCATCCCTGAGGACAGGTACACAAAGTACCAGTAAGGAGCTGGCTACTCACTAGAGACCTTCAGATTCCCTTGGAAAAGGCCATCTCATGTCAAAAGAGCAAAGAACAAAACCAAGTTCAACAGACCAACTCAAGGACATCAGCTCACAACTGCCAAAGACCCCCACTGTTAACTTACTCAGTGACCTGCCACAAACAGAAACTTGCTAGAAAGCACAGAGGTAGAGAGAAAAGGCAAAATATCCCACAACAATAAAAAAGACGTTTCTGGGCTAGAACAAGCTGGGGAGAACATGCGTGTGGGAGTGGGTGCATGGCCATTCATGTACACTTGCATGTACATACACATCAGCCAATTGCCCATGGAGAGGACAGGGAGAAAAGAAATCCCAAGGGTGCTGGTAAAGCTGCTGCTGGGGTTAATTTGTTCCTCCAAACGAGGTTTGTGCAAGGAAGTATCTGAAGCACATCCCCCAACTGTACTTCAGCAGTAACTATGAAGCACATATAGGAAGAAAAGGCAAAGATTTTCCCCAGGGCAGAGACCAGAGAGATCAGGAACTAATGTCTTTTCATTGGGTTGTGGTTTTTTTCCATGCTTACCCCCAACCAGACCCTAAATGTGAACTCTGCATCTTGCCACAACACAAATAAAAAACTTATTATGCACCAATGGAGAGGAGATCTGGAAGCATGGTTGTATGTCTAAACCAGGAAGAAAACAGCGTCTGGGGCCAAAATAATAAAAGTATCCTGATTTTTCATGACAGATTCACACCCCAGCAATTAAATACTTTTAAAAGGCCAAATCGCATGTTATTTTGCATCTGAAAGCCCACAGGAAAAGAATAAATAAAAAGCATTGCATGGAAGTGCCACATGTTAATGCTTCAAACACAAAATTCTACACTGTAAAAGAAACCTGTTGAACCTTACCTTTCAGACAAAGTGCCTAACCAGAGCTTAACTATAAATAATTGGAGGACAAGGGAGTAAAACAACAATTTTGACAAAATAAAGACACAAAGTATTAGGTGTCACAGAAAATGCACATGTCATTCTTCCATAAATAAAGTTGCTAAGCAGATTTACTGTGAAACAATTTATGCTGTGTTATGTAAATGGCAAAATTCTTAAGCCTGCTTGGTTGTAAAGAACAAACCTGTGAAAAGAATCCATTTTTACCATCAGTCACACCATACATTTAGCAGGTGTCTATTTTACCCACAAGCCTTGCAGATACACAGATAAATACACGAAATGCCAAATGTATCAGCTATTCTAATAATGTGTTTCTCCTCGTTTTTTTCCTAAAAGAAATGAACAATTGCTTTATTAGACCTGGATGGATATCCCTTTCCAATGTCCTTATAATCAAACAGAAACTTGGCAGCTAACCAAGGTATTTACTCTGCAGAGAACACGATGTTTTAGCTACTACTTAGCTACTCCTACTGTAAAAGACTCTCATCAAGGACTCTATCAAGTGTACCATGAAGTATACTCATTACAGAGAACAAGCTTCTCAGCTGGCCTTTTGCTTACCCACAACACAAGCAACACTGAAAGGCAGGCTAGAGAACCACAGATACTGCTGTCTGGAATCAAGGAATCAATTTAAAATACCAAAAATTCAGCAAAGACAAAAATGTGAGTGAACTAGAAGGTATAAAACAAAAATCTAAACTGGGGAGGTTGGAAGGAAAATGGAATATAGAAAGAAGTGAAAGGATGATAGGGGAGGAATAGGATGATGGGGAGCAGAACAAGATATAAGTGAAAGAAAAAGATTCAAAAAAGCAAGAACAAAAGAAGTAAAAACTGGAAGTGAAAACAAGGAGCTGAAGGCATAACATTGAAGCATTAGAAGCCAAAAGGTTCATTCACTTTCCATCAAGCATTAGAAAATGAATTGGGAAATGAAAGCTAATGAACAAGGTGAACTGAACCCTGCTTTTGTTTACAGGTATGAAAGCAGGCAACAAGTGTTAAATGAGCAGGGTGACTAAAAGTTACCCCTTGCATGGCATGTCTGAGAGTCACATTATAGGTTTCAATATTTATGATTAGATTAGTCATCACTGTGTGTGCTTCCCTACCTTTTCTGATATTAGCTCTGCTCCCTCAGTCAAAAGGGAAAATCTCAATTAAAGCTTTCCGTCCCCCCAAATTAAAAAAAAAAAATAACAGGAAAATCAAATTATCTTACCATTAATTCCTGCTACAGGCTCAGTATTTATTTGCTGTGCACATACACAGGAACAAAAATGTCAAGTGTTCACGTGTCTCTGAAAAGGGGGACTGCCATCATAATTGGACTGTTTTGAAGCCAATGAAAGGATAGGAAATAATTCTTCCATACTTGCTTGGTCTATACAATGATGTCAAGAAAAAGAATGGGTTGAAGGTAGGCAGAAGATGCATTGCTAATGCAATGAGAAATAAAATGCCTACACTTTAATTGGTCACGCTGTCATCACACATCTTTGATACTAATATTTGAATTCAGAACTATCACTTGTTCATCTGCTTACCTAGACCATGCAAATGAAGAAACCAGGCAGCACAGAGGCACAGACATAAGGTGCTCCTCTGACTGCCCACTAACATCTGACTGGGGCACACCTATAGAGCCAGCCAGTTTGCCATACATCTAAGAAATCAGTGCACCTGCTAAGCACAGATAAACAACATTCAAAGAGTAAAAGCCATCCACTTTGGTTTTGCTTTGAAGTTTCATGGCTAAAACAGACAGAAAAGACTTCTTCCCACCAGGAGTGTTTTTCTTCCATTCTCGTGGCTGTCCTCTACCATTCGCCATTATTGCTCAGCCTCTGTGATCTGATCTCTGCATGAAGTTTCCCCTTGCAAAACTGAAGCAAATGATTATGCAAGGTATTGCCATAAAATTCAGTCTTTCAATCAACACACTGCACAGTTGCTAATGCAAGATTGTTTATTTAAGGGTGCTCATTTTTTAAGTTAAGCAGTTCCTGAAACTGTTGTGGATGTTAGTTCCCTAATCTTTTTAGTTATTTCCCACTGATCACTAAGGATGATTGGCTGGCAGATGGTATCAATCAGCCTGAGTGCAAGGATTGCACAGTACTGTATTTCCAAAACATGTGCAGTGAATATTCAAGGCTCTATCCTGACTGGGTACCCTAATTAATCTGTCTGATTGGATCTCGTCTTCCATTTTCAAGCTGTTCACTACCAGCAAAGGTGTCACTCAGTTCCAGACTTGCATCAAGTAAAAGAGAAACTTCAACACGTATGAGAAAGAACAGTACCAATGGAAGTTGGGACATAGAAATTAATAAAGATGAAAATTCTTAAATAAAAATAAGCTTCCTGATTTATTTCTATCTTATGTTTGCCCTCATTTATTCTCTGCATGTAAATAAACCTACTGTCTCCATTTTTCCACCAATAATTCATTTATGTTTGTGGAGCTGTCATGGTTTAAACCCAGATAGCAACTCAACACCACACAGACACTCATTTACTTGTTTACTCCCCCTTGCCAGTGGGATGAGGGAAAGAGAATCAGAAAAGTGAGAAAACTCATAGGTTGAGGTAAAGACAGTTTAATAGACAAAGCAAAAGCCATGCACGCAAGCAAAGCAAAGCAAAACAAGGAATTCATCCACCACTTCCCATGGGCAGGCAGGTGTTCAGCCACCCCCAGAAAGGCAGGGCTCCATCGTGCTTAATGGTTACTTGGGAAGACAAACACAGTAACTCTGAACATCTCCCCCTTCCTTCTTCTTCCTCCAGCTTCATATGCTCAGTACAATGTCATATGGTATGGAATATCCCTTTGGTCATGTTGGGGTCAGCTGTCCCAGCTGTGTCCCCTCCCAGCTCCTTGTGCCCCCCCAGCCTGCTCACTGGTGGGGTGGGGTGAGGAGCAGAAGAGGCCTTGGCTCTGGGTAAGTGCTGCTCAGCAGTAACTAAAGCATCTCTGTATTACCAACACTGTTTCCAGCAGAAACCCAAACCATAGACCCATAACAGCTAGTATGAACAAAATTAACTCTACCCCAGCCAAAACCAGAACCGGAGCCAAAAGTCTCTATTTCAAATTCAAAAATACAACAGAAACAAAAACTTATTGTAATTATTGCAGAAGAGACATGAATACATATTATAAAGGAAGAGGGCTGTGAAGTGAAAACCATGAGAGAAGAATCAGTACAAATTAGAAATTGATTTGCCCCTCAGAAGTTAGTTAGGCTTCTTGGGGAGGTGGATGGGGTGGTATTACTTACACGTTTTCATTTAAAATTTATTTAAGGGTATTTTCAATTAACATGGCATGCCTACTTAAACAATATGCTCATTTTTTGTATTGTAACATATTTGTAATAATTTGTCTAAATTTAAATAAAACACTGTACCCATTCAGTGCTTCAGGCTACATAAGGTCTTCATGGAAACAAAGTAGAACCTTTTATTGGCATTAATGCCTTTAAGACATTCCTAATAACAGAGATGCCAACTTTTCTATTTACTGATACCTTCAGGTCTCATCAGATTTTTCTCATCAGAAAAAATATTGAAATCATCAAATAGGTATTTGGCCTTCCAATTTGCTCAGTTTGAAGTACAGTTAATACTTCATTAAAAACAAACCCACAAAACTAAATGAACAAAAACCCCATACATTTCTAGTTTGGCTGCTTGCAATACATGCAAAGTTATAAAAGGAGTCTGTCATTTATAAAAGGGAGTAGGCTTCACTTCTAATGCAAGAAGTAAACTTCGATTTCAGGGGAAATTTACCCTGAGACAACTATATTAGTCAATACATAAAATAATGACAGTTCCTAGGGAGTAAGGGAATTAGAGATTAGTGATGTATCACAGGCTGCCAGAATTAGAAACACAGGGCCTAGGAGAAATTTTATTCTGAGCAATAAGTTCAACTAACCTGGAAATTCTCTCTCTCTCCCTCTAAAAAAAAATAATAAAATAAAAAACAAAAAAGAAAAACAAACAAACAAAAGCAGCAGGAATGAGTTTACTTAAGCCATATGGAGCAGGCTTAGCTAAATGAGGATATGGAAGAACTAGAGAAGCCTCAGGACTGTTCATTCCAGGCCTCCATTAAATGAAAAAATAAAAAGAGTAACTAGCACTTTGTTTTCTTTTCAAAGTAGTTTAGAAGAGATGATGTTTTATTCCTGGTTTCCAAGTCTTTATAATGCACTTTTTGACCATTCTTTCCCAATACAGGAACTAAAAGGTTTTTCTTCAAAAGCTAAAAGCTGAGAGGATCACCCATAACCTGATTCCAGTAGCTGTAGACTTAAGGGTCACAGAAAAGCTCCTACTTTACCCCCCAGAAAACTACAGGATGCATAAAAAAACAAATATTGAGGGCTCCATGAGTCCCATGATGTGGTCATTGCCTCCTGAAACAGGCAAAGTGCTAAACAGTACCTTGGCTGCTATATATTCAAATAACTTTCCAATATCCAAGTGAACAAAAGGTACTGGGACACAAACACTCCAACCATCATCTGCCAATATATGTTAAACCCAAGTAAAAAAAGGTTATCTGAGAATCTCAAATCACAGTTATATTTCAGTGCTTTTGTCCTTATTTTTCTTCAGTTCTGTATATAAGTTCCTATGTTGCCAGAGTAGACCTATGACATAATGCAATATGAAGTTATGCTTTGAATCTATTTCTGGCACTGTTCCATGCAGTTCTTGCTCTGTTTCCTTAAATGAGAAGCACATTAATTACTAGGATGCATTTTAAGCAAACACACTATTTTGAGTACTGCTGCCTTCTTGATAGCAGAGTTAAGTCTACACTTCAGTCGCAATCTACAGAAACGCACCACAAATTTGGTGAAAATTCACAAATTTCAGAAGCCCCAGAGTAAGGTCTACCAAACCCAATTTCAGCTACATGGGATATGAAACCAAAGTATTTCCACTGTGCAAGCTGTTACAAATTTCTGTCCTTTGTAGCTGAAGTCAGGATCTGGACCACTGAATTTATTTTCCCCATTTGTCTCCTGTGAAAACCAGTTCTGTGTAGGTGTCCACAGCAGAGACTAATCTGTTCAGATTCAGTTGTTTGAGCTACTTTGCATCAGTTTTAGTAAATAGCAGCATGCCTTCCATTTTTTCTTGCTCAGACATTTTCTTTCTTCTGAGAGAAAGCTTTAAAAAAAAAAAAAAAAAAAAAGTAAGTGCTTTCTTCATGAGTCTTCGGCCTTACGTAGTGGCCTGTCCTCCCAGTGTCCTTCCCCAGGCCCCGAGTCATGCATCACTCATCTTGTCACATTGAACTCCAGATGCTCCTACCCTAGAGAATGCTCTGACTCTGGCAATTTTTCTTCATTCTCACTAACAATTTGGTAATGAAATATTGATTTTTAGTTAGATTCATATTGATGCTATTAGGTTTGCATTGATAAATCATGCTGGCCTCCTGTCTGAGAGGCTAGAAAGTGCTACACTGAACCCTGGAGATTACAATCAACTCATTGATGTGTTAATTTGATGGATTTTTTCGTTCTCTTAGAAGAAGTGGGAGGGGTAGGGGAAGATTTTTCAGTACAGCTGTTGTAAAGTTTTCACAGTGAAATCAGGGACAGTAATTGTGGGTTTTTCTATGCACATTCACTTCAGAAAGTATCTTTCTGCCTATTTGTCCAGAACATAAAAAGAAAGGAGGGGGAGAAGGACTCTGGGGTCGAGAGGATATGACACACCTTGTAAACAGAGCTCCAGACTCCCACATGGAGTGGAAAAAATAGGAACAGTTAAATCCCAATTAAACCCTTCAGAGGTCATAGTCAAAAAGCATTTCCTTCTGCTAAACAGGTCTTCATGTAAAGCTAAATCCCAGGTGAAGTGAAAATATTGTGGAAATGGGAACCCCTTCTGCTGGCCCTATTCTACCTGGAGCCGCCGCGGTGGGATAGCTCCCCCCTCCTCTCTCCAGCAAAGTGCCACTTAGCCAACGTCCACATGCATCTGCAGCCTATTTAAAACAGCCTCTAGCTTTGATTTATGGTACTGTGCAAATGTAATGCCTGTCATTAAGGGACAATACGTGCTGAACCAAAGGATTACATTGTGATTTCCCTCAAAGGCGCAGGGTTTCAAGGGGGTACAGCAGCCACTACAGCACAGGGGGGAAAGGCTTTTAGAGAACACTTAAGTCAAAATTTGCTGTATCATTACTTTGTAAAGCAAAACAATTTCACATTAAGTCATTGCTTTGCTTATTTTCTCCAAAAGGTTATCATCCCCTCCTTCATCTGCATTCCCCCGCCATGCCCCTCAGCACCAAGGGACAGTAGCAAAGCCTGTTTGACGAGGGGCTGATACTGTAAGCTTTGTTAATAAAACCATCTCCTCCACTGAAATAATTTCTTAAGTCCTTAAACCAGAAGCTTTTATTTATTTATTTATTTAGTACTCCTATTCTTTCTTTTCCTGTCCTTTTAAGAGCTGCTGCTCAGCCTGCCAGGTCAATGACTTCTTAACTGAGTCTGAACCTCGTACAGCCTACATTGGACCAAAGGACTTACCAAAAGAGCCTCAGCGAAAGACACTCTGGCTACCTTTGATTAATAATTATTGTAGGGGGGTGGGGGGGAGCAGGAGGTGTGTGGAAGAAGCTTGATTATCAACTCCCTCTGCCCTTCCAAGAGGCTTTGCTACTCCATTCAAGGTTGAACCATTAAAAATAATAATGCCATTGCACATAGGACAGTTTATTATTACCTTAGCTGTTCTGTTTTGGTGCCAGTTGAAAAAAAAGAAAGGAAAGTCAGAGAAAAAGAGAAAATAAGGGGGTTTGTGGCACGTGGAAATGGGCACCTTATTGCTGGAACTCAAATAAACCACTTATGTACAAGGACATTTTCTAATTAGCTTCACTTTAAGGCTTCCTCCCCACTTCCCTCTCCATCTTCTCCCTCCTGGATAAAAGCATACAGAAAGTCCTGTCCTAAAGAAATATGTCTCAGTACATAAGAAGGCAATCATCTGTACCTTCAAAAGATGGTGTCAATGATGAAACTGTTAGTTAAATTCTGTTGTACTATTGACATCTTAATGCCACAAACCCAGCTGGTACGAGATCAGTAACGTAAACAGCCGCGTTCAAATTAATCTCTTTGAACCTCACTGCTGAGCTGAAACCTCTGTTTGACAGTCTAAACTGCCAACTTCATCTTCTTCTCCCAGTTATACAGTAGGCTAAATGTGGAAAAAAAACCCCACCCTGCTAATGCGAAAAGGTTTCACATGTAGCAAGGAAATTTAAGCTCTGGCAACCATTTCGAGCACAGCTCTTCCTCTTTGCACACATGTAGTAGTTTGCATTACCACATATGCTGTTAACTAATTTACTCATTTATTTAGATTTTTACAGCACTTATCCCATGCTCCAAGTGCTTTTAGAATTATTTAAACATTCAGTGCAACACTTAACATTTAAATTTACAATTCAGTTAAGAATGCTTAGGTTATGGTAGAACAACCAAATTTAAAATTTACTCTACCAAAACACCCTCACAGAAAACCCACAGGGACTTAAAGCTATCAGCCCAACTCTATCCCAAATGTCTGCCTGAAAAAAACTGAGGAAGAGAGGAAAGTCAAGGAAGCCTCTGTGCTGCTGGAGCTCAAACCAATACAGGCTCTGAAGACTGGGGTAAGGAACTATGTTCCAGGATCAGAAACCCATTAAGAAAGTGCCCTGCCAGCTACTCTATTCCTTTAAAAGCCAATTCCAGCCATTCCGTCAATGGCTTACCACATCCCAAACTACTTCATCAGGAGTTATAAATCTGTGTCTGCTGAAGTTCACGTCAGCTCTCTCCTATGAGCACAAGGTGGCTCAGGGTTTATACCCACAGTCAAGCTACCATGGCTAAGCAAGTTACCAGAGATCAGTTGAACCCAGATAACTCTCTTTGAGTGCCCTTATAGCCCATCATAAATATGAGGTAATTCAATTTAGCCTGCAATGAAAATAGATTAAGCTAAGTCAAATCACCTTACATTTGTCAAAGGCGAGGAGGACACACACGGACTGTTTCTGCAGCTTAGCTGATGCATGGTAACCCGTTAAACTGCAGTAACTCAATTGCAGGTCCAAGCCCTAACCTGCAGTCACTCAGAGGGGCTGAACTTCTTGACATGAACCATGTTACGTTTCAGTAGATTTTTTTTCACTAACCTTAACAATTACAAGTGACCATAGTAAGAGCCAAAGTCCTGCCCCGTAATTTCACTGGAGGCTGATTTAACCAGTTGTGCAAATTCTCACACCAGATTGCACATTTGAATTAAACCTGAAGTTTTTAGGTCTTCTCCCCTTACTGTGGAAATGCTCCCACTGCCAATTTAAGGAATTTTTGTGGGCCACAGGGCTCCAAGAACTAAATGCAAAGCTCTTGAGAGAGCGCAGGATTTATTTAAAGCTGCACTGCAATCGCAGTATTACAAGGACAAGAACTGCAGGAACGGTGGGAAGAAAGGAGGAAATAAGATTAAGGGCTAAGGTCTAGAAACTGGGTCTTTTCTGGATGTTTATGTAATATTTGTTGATATTTTCAGGGACTGGATGACTAGGAATAACATAGGTATCTAGACATCTGTATTTTCTACATGACAAGCGCAGCAGGAAGGTATGTACTGCATATGAACAGTAAATGATTTTCTGATTATAATCCATTTTCCTAACTATTTCCATATCAAATTTCCTCAAAATTTCTTAAATACTCTTGATCCAGTTGACTGAGAGTTTTTTGTCACCCTTAACACTGTAGTATGGGATTTCCTCCATACAGTTCAGAGACAAAATCCATATATATTATGGATTATAATCCATATGAAACAGCCCCTAGAAATCTCAGGATATTTCACACTTGATCTTCACAGTTTCCATGCTTTACCTCTCTTGCTTTCACCTCGCAAACTCCAGCTAACCTCACTTTCCACTTTGCTTTTAGGTTAAGTCATCTCGTTCCCTGCCTGAGACCCTGGCCACCACCAGGAGAAGTACTCCAGTCCTGTCCACGGTGGCTCTTCAGTGGCATGCAGATATTCACTTTGCTCAGGAATTAAAATCTCACCAAATTTGGGAAATCATAGCAGCCCTGTAAGATGTGTGTTTAATTAACAAAACCTGAAGGACCCTTTGGGGAGAGAAAGGAAAAGAAGCCACCCATATCAGGAAGGTTTTAGTGAGTTTAGCTTGAGCAGAGGACGAGATCCAAAGCCTCTCTGCAGAGAGTGAAGCAGGGGATCAATGTTTTTCCACCTCCTTCAAAGAGACCACCTTGTCCCCAAGGTGAGACCTGGGGACCAAGGGTTCTGTCAGGGCCACCAGGGTCAGCTCTTCCTGGGAGATGTCTTGTGGCTTGCTGTGGTGGCTTGTGTGGCTGGCCTCCCCCTGACCCTTCCTCCCTTCCCTGCCCGCACACCACAATTAGATTTCACTAAAAGACAAAACCTCTCTTCCTCCCTTTCACTGTAGGGGTCCTGGGGAGGGGGAAGGGATAGAAACATCATCTACATGGAAAATAATTTCCTGCTTGCCAGCGTATCTGAAATTGATGCAGCCAACAGCATTCCTTGCGAATGTTAAATTAATTTGGAAAGTCTCAATGTATTGTTCCTTACCATGAAAAGCACTCATCACTTCTGGCTGGCTATCTGCCCTGCCTAGGAAAAGGGGGGGATGTTTAACAGGCCACAGCAAAAACATTCATGGGACCACAGCCTGTGACTTAGCATGAGAGATGGGAAATACCTATCATCCAAAATATTGGGCAGCAATGACAGCTTTGTCTCGAATGCAGAGAATTCAGAATCTATTAATGCTGCTGCACCCACTGTGAAAGGAATATTGAATTGTCCTTAAAGGAAAATAAGTTAATTAATGATGTTCTTTTGGCTGCACGCTTATTTAAAGCCTGCTTAAAGGTGCGGTATCTAAAAGCTCTCCGGATAACAACTGTATAGTTATGGAAAACATTATCAAAATGTCAAAAGAACCTAGAAATATTTTAAAACCTAATAAATCATCTTCTGATTAGTTTGAACTGTGCATGTGAAATTGTACCGGGTTTGCTTAAATGCTATAAGGAAGCAAGAATGATTCAAATTAAATTCTGTAAAGCAGATTTCTTTCTTTGCTCTTTTAAAACCCACTATATTGTCAAAATCTGATTCTATATTATATTTAATTTTCTATTGCTGCTTTACCTCACTGTAGATGCCTCCAAGAGTAGCCAGCCTCTCTTCCAGTGCTTCTCGACTATTAGTTCTATTTATTTTTTTTACATTATTGAACTTCCTTCCACTTTCCACCTGCCTTATATTTCAGACGATGCTGTTACATATTAAGCCATTCTGTCTTTTACCTATCCAGTAATTTTAATTTTTTTTTCTTTCCCTCTCAGAATGGATTTTTTTTGTTATTAAATCCACTTTCCGCATCAGCCTGCTAAGTTGAAGATTGACCTTTAATTTCATTTTGGTTTTAGGCTTCCATTTCCTTCCCCAAAAACTATTTGTGGTATTTAATTTCTAATTAGAAGAGAGTCTGAGTTGCAAAAAATCTCTAACCCTTCTCAACCTCCTGAGCATTTAGATCCAGAGGTTTGGGCAGCCACAGCCAGGCTGACCACCTGTGGAGGCTGGATCTGGACCCAGGCTGTGATTCCAGTTGCCTGAAGGTCACAACTTTGGGAATTATCGTTTCCATGACAGTCATTATTTAGAGAGGGCCCAGCTACTTTATTTTAAAAAGCTTACAGTACACTAACAAAAGGAGCATGACTTTGGGTTTCCCAGTGATTACCCAATTCCCATGCAAGAAAGAAAGGTCTCCTAGTTCACCCACTCAGGAACTAGAGTATTGCCTCATAAAACAGACCAGAACTCCCATGTTATTGCTTGGTTCATTCACTGAAGTTTAATTATGAGATATCATGAAAAGAAGCATTTTAAAAACCCATTTTAAGAAGTGGCCTCAATAACCCTCATAAGAGACCAGATCAGGAGACAAAACAAAATAGCTGAAACAGCATTATCTCCTTTATTCTGCAGAATGGGGAAGTGTCCTTCCAGGTGAGGGACCGTGTTAGGAAGCCAAAGGGTTGGCAGAGCTG
Source organism: Falco biarmicus (assembly GCF_023638135.1). Taxonomy (NCBI): domain Eukaryota; kingdom Metazoa; phylum Chordata; class Aves; order Falconiformes; family Falconidae; genus Falco; species Falco biarmicus. The sequence goes on from NC_079290.1 coordinate 69,317,078, forward strand.
CATTATCATTCATCTCGTCATTCCAGACAACATTTGCTGTCTAACCAATTCTAAAATGCTAATTAGAGTAGGAGGTGACTCCTCCTTCCTGACCTCAAAATTTCCATCACATCTGCTGAAAAGGTACAGCACATGTTAAACATATGTGTTTAATATGTTCAACATCCTAAATTACTTTCCCACTCTTCCCTCCCCCACGTTGCACCACCACATGCAGATGCCTCCTCCAGAGGTATGAATGGGCTTGCTGTCTTTTCTGACCTGTGCTTCAGTAGTAGTACGGATAGCTGCCTATTCCAAACAGGGTTTTTTTTCAATTCCTGCCTTGCAAACAGAGCTTGTGCCCATCCGAGACCAAGAAACAAAGCTGGAAAGATTGAACTTCAGTCCTTCCATTTAAGATTTTTTAAGACTAATGGTGCCTCACAGCTCTATCCAAAAATCAACTCCTGTTTTACCAGAGATACCACAAATGGCTTGCAATTCTAGGCAGGCAGGGCAGACTAAAACTGGGAGTAAAGCAGTATTTCCATTTGATTCAGAGAAAAAAGACACAGAATGATCAAATGGCTTGCCAAGGGGAGGACCAAGAAGTAAAGCCATTTTTTCAAAGGTATGAGCTTCATGCCTTTAATATGAAGCCTTATTGTCCATATTTGCCAACAAAAAAAGCAATAGTACTCATGTTGAAGCAGGGGGAGAGGTCTAATCTGAATAATCTAGTCCTAAAGACAAATTAGTAAAGATAGCAAGAAAGGAAGCATGCTCCCCTGCTTTCATTTTCCAGTTCCACAATAAAGATTTCCGAACTGGGTTTACCTCATCTGAGGTGACCAGGAAAGCCAGGAAACATGGATTTTAATAGCACACACTGTCAGGTATATAGATCAATCACAGGGACAGAGAGAGACATATTCGTGGCTTTGTATATTAATTAACTGAAGGTTACTTCCCATTAAAGGTGGGGGAAAGGCTACTTAAGCACCTTTGCTTAAGCATAGATACTTTAGCAACCATATTGATTTCCTACATACACCTAAGCGGCAGTAACAGTTTTGCTTCACCAGCAAGGGCCTGACCTTCAGCCCTAGGTTTGCCTTCCCAGAGCATCCTATATAACACCAAATGATGATACATGATAACAGAAAGAAAGAAGAAAGATCTTAACAGGCCCCAAGTGCTTGACGGTTTTCAGGAAATGACTTCCCACATGTAGGTTGCCAGCTTCTGCTTAAAACCAACAATTCAATATACTGGATTGACATCAGCACACAAAGGCCTGGGCAAATCTCAGAAAAGCTAATCTGTCTCAGGGATCTTGAATATTACTCAGATCTCTGGAAAAATCAGTAAATCAAGCAATGAACACCTCTAACCTTCCTCTCATCATTGAATTGCAAGTAAAAAGGGGTTTTTTTCTGCAAAACCATCAGTTAAAGAGGAAAACATTTGCTGTTATCTCTGTGTCCCAATGTATATCTGTCACTAGAGAATTAACTCTGGTTATTATTTTTTTTATACACCATCTATTTTCACGTTGCCTGCTTCCCTTTTGTAGCCTGGCTATCTCAGAAGCTTTATTCCTAACCAACTTCTAACATAAACTTAAGCTAATTAGGTTTTTTGGGTGTATCACACGTTAGGTGAAAGACAAAAGAAATGAGTGCACTAGGTATGTCTGATCGAGTTTAAGGGTACAGCAAGGCGGTAGTGGAACAGTGTACATACAGTGTACCTGTGACTATCACGTGCAAAATCCACCCCCAGTTACTCCTTCCCATTGGTAGCCCTGCTCATGGAGAAGAACATGCTCACAAGTAATCAGAGAGGACACTTGCCATGATAGCTGATTGCTGAATAAAAGGAAATGTAAACTAACCAGAAACCCAGGTGCTTCTGTCCAATGGACCTATTTCATGAAGGTGAGGTTGATGTTAATGAGGGTCATATTTTAAGCATTCAGAGGGGGAAAAGTTGATCGCTGTTATGTATACTTTCCATCTGTGTACTTCTTGTATCAGATCATGTGGCCTGGGTAAATTTCTTAAGCAAAGTGCTTACTGCAGAGCTAAGCTAGAGATGGAGAGATTTCTTTGTACCCAAGTCACAGCCCTTTAAATGAGATTTGAGCATGGCCTCCTGAACTTGCAATGCCTGTGTTTCCTTTGTATGTGAATCAGGTAGAGGTCCACAGGCCACATTAACTGGATTGCAATCTTCTAGTAATTACCAATAGGCAACCTGTCCCTTTGTGCATACCTGCTGGGAAAAATGGTATTTATCTGTATAACCTCTATCCCACATTTTAAAATCTCGCTACTTATTTAGATTAAATCTTACTGTCATTGTTTCTAGAAGCTATCAGGTCTTGTTGGGGAAGTAGTTATCTTGCTCCTCCAGTCTATTCTCAGTGCTAGAGACAAGGTTTTCAGGAGTTGCAAATCAGAATTTAAAAAATGTAACTTATCGGTCCATCAGGATTTTATGAAATCAGCTAATAGGTGACAGAAATAAGATGCATTGCTTTAGTAAATGAATAGAAAACAAACAAAGGAAATGCTTATCTTCCTGTTTTAATACATTACTTCACTTTTTTCTAATATTTAAATTCTGACCACCTGCAAAAGATTATCAAGAGCCTCTGTGGATTTGCAGGAATGCTTGCAGTACTTGGAGCAGATAAGATACTCTCGCTAGCACACACTACTCCCTGTCATTCAGCGTGCTAACAGTGAGAGACAGGGCCATCAGCAATGCAATTGTTATTATTTAGTAAAAGCTGGTGGTGACTTATGAGTTTCAGAATGCAGCTTCCTCATTTGTTTAATGTTGAGAGATTACAGTTTCTATTCACTACGGTTTTATAACATGCAGGTGGGAAAAATCTCTTTTCCAAAAGCCTGTCAGCAACCCATGCCAATGCTGAAATATTCCTGCTCGATTCTCGCAAATGAACCTATGCCACGTTCGAGCACAACACAAGATCTAGATCCTGTAACCGATGCCTGCTGTCAGCTGCTGCCAGGGGCTTGGACACGGCGCCCGTGGATGGGGCGTGCTGACACCACAGCCGGTCAGACGAGAGCCAGGCTGAGATCAGCCTCCAGTGAGTGCTGGGGCACAGCCAGCACTGGGTGGAGGTGGCTGGGTGTGCAGTAGGGCTGCCACACTGTCACAGCCCTCCAGCGTTGCCACCTGGCCCTGCCACCTGCCTGTCTCAGCTTCCCCAACACTGAGGGGGATAGAGTATTTCCTGATATTAGAGGGGTCCTGCACCAAGTAACTCTGATGTCCTGGAGGAGAGATCCATCTTTACACTAATGTTTTAAAGGGCAGGGGGATTTATTGGAATGCAAAACTGTAGGTCTGAACCACAAGATATTTGAGGCATGGGCCCTTCCAGCCTCTTTCCTCTGTAAAACCCCAGCCTGACAGCATGGCAGCAGAGATGGCTTCACGTGGGTGCCACCACCAGTGCTATGCCTCTGTTCTGCTCACCCATGTGGTGCCAGCCTACTGTCTGCCAAAACCAAGGCTTTGGTTTGGGACTTCAGGCTGAACTGTGTCTTCAGTACCTCAGTTCTACATCGCTTCAGATCAAAACCAGTCTGTTAAGCAGGTTGGCAGCCCCAAATCAGTTGGCCAGAGGGTGAGGATGGGCAAGTGGCTATGGGTTTCTGCCAGGGAGGATGTCACCTCACTCTGCTTGACTGCCTGTGCTCTGTTTACTCTCTCAAGAAGCAGAGTTGGCAGCTCCATAGTATCCCTGATGCAGCATGGAGGTGTGAAATAGGATGAGGCACTAACAGGGTTGCTGTTAGTAAAGCCTAAACAGGGCAAGTTGGTAAGACAAGTTTTAGGCAGGATAATACCCACAGTTCTCCACCAAGAGAGGTTCTTTCCTTCTTCACGGGAGAAGAGAAATCAGACACTCCCACCAGTGTTAAAAGGTCAGCACAGCTGGGTAAAGAAAATCTCCACGCTGAATGGGTCCCCACAAACATTTGCAGAGCGTGGGTGCATAGAGGTGAAGACACATAACACATGTGCTGGCGCGTTATGTTTCAGGGATGACAAGGGGACTTGCAGTCTGATGCTGCCCTGCAGATTGATGGGTAACACTGGACTTTGGGCTGAACAGGCTCCAGCTAAGGGATGACCTAAAGGATGTTTGAATTATTACTGAGAACCAACAATAGGATATTGGGAGGGTGAGTTTGGGGTTACATTCAAAAGCCTTAAAGATCATGCTTCAAGTTGAATTCAGACTCAAAAAATAAAAGCCTGAAGTGGGTGGGTTAATAGCAGGATTGTGTGCTCAGTGCCCCTCCTTCTTCCCTCACTCATATTTGCTCTTAATAGGAACAGTACCAATGTGAAATATAGGTTCTTAGCACTGATTTGAAAAATTGACTGCTGTGAGTTCCTGATAGATGACGAATGTATGTAGTCATAAGCATAACTTGGTTAGGGGACTTTGAATCTTTCTTTTGAGATCTGCTTGTATTCTCCAGCTTTGTACCATCACAACATCAGCCACTGCATGAAATCGGAGTGACGAAGGGGCCAGCCTGGAAGACCCTGGGTCAGCTTAGTGAAAAAGTCTCCACACTAGAGTGTCAAAGCAGTCCGATTCCCCTAAGCCCTGAACTCCAGTGAAAGTATGAGCCAGGTGTTGCTGCTATAGCTGATCTCAACTAAAAACCTCAGATGAAATCTGAGGTTAATCTTAGTCACATTAGCATTAACATTCTAAATATAGGCTTTCATTTTTCCCTCCTCATCAGTCTAAAGGTGCAGTGTATTTAGTGTGGTTTTCCTCACCTCTATACGAGGCAGATGCTATTCTACCCCTTTCTTCCTAGCAGGGAGCTGCTGAATGCTTCCATAGGGAATTTCCCCAGCAAAACATAGGTAGTTCATGAAAGGGCGAGGAGCCCTCCTGAGTCCTGTGCTTATTCACCACACCATTTCTCCTCTGTAGTTATGAGAAGGGTCAAAAAACAAATTCAGATTTCACAGCCTTCGCTTAGTCCCAAACAAGCTTGTAGAATACAATAGTTTCACACAGTGAGAACTGGCATTTTTGCCTTTTTAATGCTAAAACTTCTTTCCCATTGTTGTTCACAAATGCTGCAGAAGTGTGGACACTGATCTAAGCAGGTAAAAGATGAGAGCAAAGTTTGGAGGTTGGTGTGGGATTTAGTGTGGTACCTCAGACCTTGTTAGCAGGTGTCAGTCTGGCCTTGCGGGCACAGGTGATGACCTTCATTTAGTCACCAACTCATGTTCGGGGAAACTGGAGCCTGTCATAGTTAGCCCTGAGATAGGGAGGACAACAAAACAATTGTATTCGCATGCCAGGAGATGAAGAGATTTTCCTTCAGATTTTAAGAACTGCTGAGGCAGGGATAGTTTACTTGTGCCTTAGAAAAGTAAACTTTTTCATTTGAAAAATAGTTATATATACAAAGGAAGAAAGAAAATATGACTGAAAAGATTTCCTTTATAAGTCAGGTTGAAACAGACTGGTTGTCTATCCCTTCCCCCATACACAAAATTCTGCACTGTGTGTTTAATTATATCTCACATTTATTTTAGGCTTCATGTCCAAAGATATCCTAAGTCAAAGCAGAAAAATCACCCATCACTGAAATTCAGTCACCTCTGGGATGAAGAATGGCAGTCAAGGGGACAGCTAGTACACAGTAACCTTGGCCAAAAACCCAGGTGCAGAAATCTGCTACCACCAAAAGTGCCATGGGACCTAGCTTTTAAAGACTTTCCCACAGTAAATTAAATGAAAGTGCATTTATCTGCTTCAGCAAAATGAAATGTTGAGTTGACTCAGCCAAGCCTCAATCTCTTGTTCTAGAGACTCTGGGCATTTCGAGCATAACGCAGAAAACATTGTGCTCTGGCACTTCCAGCTTATGACAACAGTAGAAAAAAGTTGTAACAAATCAGTAATCAAGTAAGGCTTCCAATTTCTCCAGAATTTGCGCTCTCCAAAAACATGAGGTGATGGCAGATTCAGAGCTTAGATACCCCTGTTACATTTGCTCATCCATACCAGTAATACCAGTTATACCAGTTCAAAAAAAGAAAGATTGCTTTTGTCAGCGTTGGGACTCAGACATTTATCTGGCACAAGATACCAATACACATAACAAACATGCTAATTCATTGCCAGTTCAGTGCAATATCGTTCACCACACCAAATGATCCATTTACAAAGTTACTTAGACACTTACGCATATAAGATTCTTCTGAACTAAAGATTCTCTTGTTTCAGTAAGTTTGTGATGGGGAAGAAAATTGATCCTGGCCTTCTGCACATATTTAGCAGAAGTACAGATAATGGGCACTGAGACATTACTGGTTTTTCTTGCAAGTACCGGATTTTTTCCTTCCATTTTTTTAGGCCCTAGAAAGACAAAATTTCATTGGAAAGGCAGATTTAATAAGTGATTAGAGGGTAATCACTATTCTCTTGTGATATGCAAAGGGCAATTTTGGGTTGTGAGGTAGTCTGTGGGTCATGTGAATTTAATTGTCATATCCAGAGACTTATACCACATTAAGTGTATCCCTAGTGAAACAGCAGAGTTGTAAATCTGTGAGATAGATATATATATATATATGCACACTATTTTATAACAGAGCTATGGGAATAGTCCACTACCTATAAAATAAAGAAACACCGTTAAATATGCCAAATCAATTTCCTCATGAAACCAGCAACAAATACTTAGCTAGTTACTGCAAGAGACTCCAATATTCAGCTCAGGTTCCACGCACTGTCCCCCTTTCCACCATTTTAGCTAGTGCTTGCAATGCCGGTATAGAAAGTGTGAGGTTAAACAAACTATCTTGGAAGACATATGAGGATAAAAATCATCTGTTAAGTTTCTTTTCCATACTTCTTTGAAAAAAACATCTTTACAGTAAGGGGAGCTAAAATAAGCAGAGAGGGACCACAAGATGGCTTGTACTCAAAAGCCATGATGCCCATCTTGTTTGTGACCTGGGGATCTGAAGCTGAAATCTTGACCCACTTGAAGTCAATGGGGATTCTGCCATAGCTCTAAATGGAATCCAGGATTATTCTGCATCCTCTGCAGCCTACACCTTGGCTCTTCTGCTGCTCACCCGGTATTGACTTTCCACTCCTTTACTCTGTCCCACTAGTGCAAGCAGACAAGCCTCCTACTTCCACCACAGGCAACTCGGCTTTCTCCCTGAAAACTTCTTTCTCTGCTGCCTTCTGGAACTGTTAGATGATCTCCTTTCCAAGTTGTGGTTTAAGTAGAAGCTCAGCTAGATAATGTAAAAAAGCAGTTTTCAGACACAATAGTAGCTCAGTTTGTCAGTACAAGTCCTAAGATAGGAATCTTAAGGGTCTTTTAGTAGGCATTGCTGAAAAGACAACATTTGCCATTTCATGGTGATTACATTACTGTGATATCACCACTTCTACCTACGAGCAGATATCAGTTACCTCAGGTATCCAAAGCAGAGTGTTTGAGAAGTGTTTGCTGTAACAAAAGAGAGTAGTTTAAAAAGTGACTGAACAGAAGGGTGCTGTAAAGAAAAGAGGAGTCTGAAATCTAGTATGCCACTGCCCCCTTAATGCAAAATTTTTTGCGTTATTGTTACTATTTTGGCATAAGGCCTTGCACCGTGACCAGAGCTGCAGCCAGGATTTTCAGCCTTAACCCTGAATTTCCTGGCTTTTATGGGTTTAAAGCCAACCTTTAATGTTACTGAAATATGTAGCTGAATTGATTTAACACTGTGCTTTAGCTAAATGGAGAATCTCCATAGCAGTTACTTCAAGGGCCTCAGAAGCAGCTCACCTCCACTCGCAAAACTCCAAGGCACCCTTTCAAACGTGCCTTCCGATAACGTGCTAATTCCTGCAGTCCAGGGGCAGCCACTTCTACAGGAGACCTACGCTAAATATTATTCTTCTAATAGCAAAACAACCTGCTGGTTATTGTTTCACACAAACTGAAAGTTATTTGGGACCTACTGTTTTGCACAAGAGGACAGCAATGCCTACCTCACATTCTGCATCCATTCAACCGTTAATGAGCAGATCTAATGTTTCCAAGATGAACCTTTCCAATCCAAAGCTACTTGAAAAGTAATGCCAGTTATGCATGTGGGGACATGGGGTCGCAGCACTGAATGAAGAACCAGGTTATATGCATTGCACAGGATTTGGTGAATACATGACAGATGTGCAGCTTTAGGTAAAGGGGAATCGATTCAATATTTCTATTTGGAATCGTCCATGCTCAAAAAACCTTTTTTTTCTTTCTTGTTTTAAGTAACATTCTGCAGACAGAGATAAATATTCAAAAATTACTCTACAGTAAAGAAATGGTTTGAACTGTGGTGTTACAGATATTAAGCATAAAAATGAGCAGTTGGCTAAGTTTTTCTTTCAACAAACCTCTTGTTTCTTTTTCTACAGGGTTTTGTTCTGACTTCTAGTTTTGTATTTTGTGAGCGTAAAGCAATCCCACACACTATAGGGCCGAGTGTCTTTAAAACAAATCATGATTCAGAACTCTGGTGTGGAGATTTGAAGCTGATAATTATTGGCTTTGGCTTCTTACTGCCTATAGCTGAAAACATAAGCCTCACTTAAAAAGGGAAGGTTGTCCTCTGTAGAAACAAAACAACTATTTCAGAAGTGCCTAGTGCTTAAACTGAGCTAAAGGCACTATACACAGCACATACACGTGAAGAGAGTACACATGATCAAATGGGAGCACTTCTAGGTCTACACACCTGATCAGCTAAATCCCTTAAGAGTGTTCTGCTCTGTTGTGGAGTCCCAGGGTAGAAAGGCTTGGTTGCTTTTGTAAGTAATGAGAAAGGAGGAGGGAGGGGACCTTGTCCTCCAGGAAGATGGAAGGAATAAAGGGTATTCTTGTAAAATGTTATAAATGTTGCATTTAAATAGAAAAGTCTTAAATTGCAGAGCTGGTCCATGTAATAGAAGGATCAGTAATTTTAAAAGAGTGCCAGAAATGAGCCAATTTCACAAGCTATTTGAAGGATATTTTCATGTAACTTTTGGCCAAAGCAATGTTCCAAAAAGTCTGAAAATTGAATCCTAATTAGTTATAAGGATCCTTCTGGCTCAAGTTGACTATTATATTGTGCTCCATGCTCCCGAAGCAGATGAGAGCCATCACACCTTGCCAACATATGACAAGGAGAAAGGTAAACTCACCATGCCATTGCTTTCAGAAGAGTTTAAATCAAGAAAAGACAGAAAATTACACAAATCTTGAAGGAGAATTGCCATTCTTTCCACATAATAACAGTCATCTAGGATAATATGCCTGTATTTCACTTGTCAAAGCATGCTGTTTACTATTTGGACTTTTAATAGTGAATTTAGTGAACATTAAGAGACATTAAGGCAAAGCAAGCATTTTTATGTTCTATCAGCTCATTCCCTTGCCCCTCAATACACAGGTCTTTACATTCCTTTGTGTGTTCTGAAAAGACCTTATACATCTTTCCATATAGGTTAAGCTGACACTGCAGAAATGAACACGACCGATTTAAATCTTTATTAAAAATATAAATGTCCTGAATCATAAAGCTGCCTATTTATGAAACAGGGGCTTTGGCTCTTGCACGTGCTGAATAGGTTTGGGGGGTTTCTCTGGGGACAGGAGCATTCTTTGAGTTTTTGGTTAGTGTTCTCCCCCCACTACCTCCTCCTTGGGAATTTTTTCTTGTTGTTCTACAAGAAATGAAATGCTAATCTCAGCTCCACCTCTATTGGGTCATCTCCAGGTCAGCATATTAGAGAAATCAGAAGAAGAATGAAGACAGTCTACTCCAACTGCAGGGCAGGATGACCCAGTTATTAATCAATCTGATGGCAGCATTTGAACAATGACAGTCATCTGTCAGAAAGCAGGAGGTGGCTCCTCATTAACACACCACTCACCTGCCCTGAGCTACAACTCTTCTATAATAATATCTATCATTCATCTCCAAGGTGTTGCTTCTTTCTCTGGCTACATGAAATAACAGACACTATTTTCTGCCCCCTCCCTGATACTTAATTTCCTTGGAGCTTACTCAACCTCCATTGCCTTGCAACAAAAACAAAAACACACAAAAAAACAAACAAACAAAAAAAAAAAAACCCCAAAACAAAAAACCCCAAAAAAATACCAAAACTGAAAAAAACTAAAATACCCAAGCAAAATCAGAGAGACTGAAATTTCTTCTAATTAATTTTCTAAGACTTTCAAGCCTTGAAACTAAAATAAGTAAACTGAGTTTAAAATACCATTTTAACAAAGCAACATACCACCGTTATAAATTGGCCCCTTTCTTCCAAGTAACAGGTCAACCCTTATTTCTGCCAATCTGATTTCACCATGACCGTCCCAGCAGGTTCCTTCACACCAGCTTTATACTGTCACATACCTTTTAAAATTACTCTGTTTAGCTCTGCCAGTTTTCAATCCACATGCAGATGTTAAGCCAATATAATATTTTAAGCAAATAATTCTTTCATAAAACGCTGCTTATCAACACACATTTTTGTTATTAGATGCACAGGCATGGAGGCCAGACACAGGGCTGATGACTAAGCACATGCAGACCCTGTTTTGCCATTAGCTATGCCTAGGAACAGGCTCACACCCATTTCCATCAGCCTCCTTGAAAATCTGGCCACAGGAGGTATCATTAAGGGGAAGGTAATATACAGGTAATATAAACCAAAATGCACCCCACCACTTGTATTCAAGTATTATACACTAGACCAACAAGCTCCAAGGCACCTACAGATTTCTTGCTCCCTTGCCTTTGATTCCAAGTGCTTCAATCACTGTTCTCTCTTTAAAATCTCCTCAAAGCAAAAACTGGGGACCTATATAGCTTTTCATCAAAGAAAATGCCCATGGTGTTGGTTATAAGCACAATGGGCACTATAATTTCAACCCAAAGTTCCTACCCGCCCTACAGCTCCACATAACCTTCTCAGCAGCTCTCCCAACCCTTCAGCCCATGGTCTTCTCCCCGCTATTCCTGTAACCCCCCTGCTTCTGATTTCATGCAGGTTATTTGAGGATGAGCTTACACATCACAGGGGTCCTAAAGGACTGTGGATTCTCTGCAGTGGAAGTTGTAGCACCTCTCTTGAACCTAGAACTGGTGTTAAGTTGTTCCTGAAGTGACACCAAACAGCACAGCAGTCAAGGTGGGGCTCAAGTTTCTCAGCAACATTAGACTGCTACTAACCGTATAAAGTATGGCAAACTTCAGCGTGAACCAAGATCAGAAGCCTTGGTGCTGGGAGCAAGCTGGCTGGGGCTAACTATGCATTGTGAAAAGCTTGCAGTGAAAATGGACACGAGAAATGTGGTGGAGTGAACTTCCAAGCACAGCAAGCAATGTGTTTTTTAAGGTTGTTTTTTTTTAAAGTTTGCTGCCAACCTTACATGAGAGCTACTATGTCCGTTGTATAGTATACCATATATACCATATGGTATGAGAGCGCACCATACTGGATGTGCTTGTATAAGGGGGATCTACCCCAAGCTGTTCTGGGTGCCCTGTACCAGCCCCAACTGTGGACAAGTCACCTTCATCACACAAGCCAGCCCCTGGTGAGCAGACTAAGAAATGAAAGGCAGCCAGCTGCTTAGCAGTCCTTAGTAACAGGTAGTGCCTTGTCCACATGCTTCTGGAGGAGAGCTGCAATACAGCAGTTGGAGAGGAGGGATGAATCACTAACTCCGAGTGCCCCAAAAATATTGAGCCAAATCCCATCCAAACTAAGTCTGCCTGCTCAAATGGCCTGGAAATTCAGCAGTGTCACAGAAGCACTGGTATTTCTCACCTCCTTTCCGCTCCTACAGCAAGGACAGCATCTCGCAGGCTGTTGCCAATTCCAGTTCCAGTTGGGCATTAGTAGCACATACTAAAATGCAGAAAAAGCTACCTCCACAAATGCTTTCAATACTCAAAAAAAAAAAATCACTTCAAATTTGGGATCATTTTTTCTTCTCACTTTCTTGTTAGCAGGCATGCATTATACTTTTACTGAAAGGTGCAAATTCATATTTTAATTTTGATCACAAATCAAGGCAGCATTCTCTGTATTACACGGTTTCATAGCATTAGACACCAGCAAAATAACAACAAAAAGAACCCACAGCAAAACTTACCAAAATATCCAACAAGACAGACAAAAAAAAACCTGAAAAACAAACCAAATGGCCAAACACAACCACATATTAGAAACACTAGGGTCACAGTCTTTCTGTCTAAACTCTGTTTGTTTAGGCAGTTACATTGCCTGTTACTTACCCATGATGTTCTCCTTTTAGTTAGAGTGCTCTGTGGATGATTTGATGCTGCTAATGTCTAGTTTTCTGGGAGGAGAGTGGAGAAAGGAAACGTTGCTCCTGAACTGTGACCTGCATGGATGGCTTTCTGAGGAATGCACTCTACTAATTGTCTTCTTTTTGAGCTGCAGGCTCAAAATATAAGGCCTGTCTTTTGCTTGTGTTACTTTTTTACAGTACAGAACGGTACGTTCACAATGGTGCATTAAAGTAATAATAATGAAAATAGTATCCATCAAGTAATTTCAGTGCTGTTACCATGCCAGGCTGTAACCAGCCTGCAAGTCCTGTGTGGTTACACCCGGGCTCCATCCGCCTCCATGCCATTAGCCCTCCACCCTGGACAGCAGGGCAAACAGCACCCACCTCACAATTCCCAGGGTTGCAGCTTTTTTTTGTATCTAAAAGCATATTTGGCAGTGTAGTTTTTCCTCTCTCCTCTGCTATCAGCACACGTGCATTTTGGTGTGTGTGCAACTTCAGTGCAGCTAGAGCAGGAGCTCGTCAGGGAGAAGCACGCAAGCTTTCAGATTCACTCTCTTCTGAAGGAGAAAAATCTTATCATCGTGTTACAGGTGAACAATTTGATATATTTAAGTAATACAGCAAGCACTAGCATGTGAATTAGTTTAAAACTAATGAAGGTGGCCACACTGTTATTGAATCTTCTTCTCACTCTGCAGATGTGTCTGCAAATCCTTCGTGGCTGGCTGTTTGTGCAGAAGGGCCCTGCAGCACATGCTGGGGCTGGTTTCTCCCCTCATAGCTTTTTCCTCCAAATAGTCTTTTTCCCTAGGAAAAAAATCCACTTAATTCTTCCTCTTACTTTCATTTCCTCCTTCTATTGAACAGGGCTACTGTTAACACTAGTTCCAGACTAAAATGATGTGTCTTATATTTGGGGTTTTTTTCCCCAGTTTAAAACCCTACAAATGAAATATTCATGAGAGAATTTCCACCTGTCTTTTCCAATGTTGTATTCTTGACTAAAGTTTTTTTGTTATTTCATCAAGAAATTTGCATTAAAATCCTACTTTCTTTTAGTAATTTTGTTCAAGTGTATATGTTAATTTTTGTACAAGTATGCATGTATTTTTATACTGACTACCCTGTGCATACATACACACCTAGTCTCTCTATATATACAAATAATATAATAATAATACACATACCTCTTGTGTTCTTTGTGTTTATATACATATATATGTATGTGTGTGTATATAATCCCATGTATGTATATATATATATATATATATATATATATATATAATTGCCTGGGCTTTACAAATGGATGCCAGCAAGTGAATACCTGTCTATTGCTCTGTCAAATGTGACTCGCTGGGAAAGCTATTGGGTTTATAGAAGAGGCAAACATTTCAGGCACGCCATTCTGGGGTAATGAAGCATGGCAACAAAATATACCTGTGCAACATTTGATAAAGATGAGCTGACACACCAGTCCAAATAGGTTCTTTTGTGTGTCTGCACGTGTCTACCATCATTGCTTTCATCTTAAAACAGGAAGGTAGCAATAGCAGCAGCAGCTGGCAGGAACCACAAGAGGAAGAGCAGCTCACACAATTAAACGTTGTTTACCTCTGGCCTTTATTTCACTCCTCTCTCCTCCTAATTTATTATGTGTTTTCTCCATCTCTATGCAAAAAACACAGGCTCAATTTTTCTTTCTGGTGCTATCTAGCTTTTTTTACAGGGGGACTAAACAAGACAATAGGCAAAATCCCATGGCATTTAGCTTTGGATCTTAACTTGAAATGCTTCTTAGTGGGGTTTTTATGGCCTTCATTGTTCTTTGATTAATGTAAAGTAAAATCAAACCCTACAGTTACACATTAGTACATCAACTAGAGAGAAGGCAAAACTGCACTGTGTACCTCACTTTACAGAAAACATCTTTTGTTGTGTTTAATCTTTGAAGCAAGGGAAGGGAAAAAGCCTCACGTGCTGCGGGGACCTTTGAAGGGAAGGGAAACATTGACTTCAGCTGCGGTGCTGAGCACTGCGAACAATCCACGTTACACCGCTCTCCTCCTTGGGGGCTAGGTAATAGCCCTTATTTAGGAACAGCTTCCATTAAAACCAGCAGGAATTGTCCTGCCATGTGAAACCCAGCAAAAAGGCTTTACAGGCTCTGTTTGACCCCCAAAGAAATTTGCTTTCCAAGGGGTGTGGTAACTAGAGATAACTAAATTTTATGGTAGTTGTTATGTGGGTCTCTACCATTTTTACCAAAAAGAGCTGGCTGCATAATTTTTTCTTACAGGTTAAATTTAAAACCATGTTTTTATTGTGTAGAGATGCTATACATATGTGTATGCTTGCAAATGTTTGTGTTCGACTGAAATGAAAACTTAATTACATATAGTATTCTGGCTAACATCTACTGAACACGCTGAAGTCCTTCTATATATATTGTATATGGCACATACATGGTGGTGGATTTTTTTACTAGATATGCCCTGCTCTCATCTCTTCTTGCACAAAATCTCCTTGGTATGTGTGGCTTTTCACTCTACCGGCTAGTAAAATCATTTTTACTCTGGGTTTCCAGTGGTTCTTTTCTTCTTTCTCCACAGACATTTCTAAGCAGAATGCATAACAGTTCAGCTGAAGTAAAACTTTCAGCATTATGCCTTTTGAGTGGGGGAGTGAGACAGAATGAGTTTGGCCCCTTGTAAACTCTATACAGAAGCAACATATAACTGAAATAGATTTTTTTTTTTTCCCTAGTAAAACTCCTGCTAAATCTGAAAGATGGGTCATAGATTTGACGTTGTGTTTTCCTCAGAGCAGCAGTATTTTTATTATTTACTACTAGTCACTGTGGCTGATAATAAATGCCTCTTAGAATGCTTATTCTTTTCAATTTTCATCAGTAGTCAGAGGATGGGAACTTCAATTTCAACCTCTGGTTGTCCCCCACCTCACACCCATTTCATGAAATCTATTGTATCTTTATCCAAGTTCACAAGTTAAATGACACATATGTGGCCTTTGTGTTCGTTTTATCTGACACTAAGACAATTCAATTGATGCTCCGCATAAAAAAAAAAAAATCCCAAAATTACAGAGCATCTCTGCCAAGGGTAAGAGTAGGTCAAGAGCCAAAGGAATTTAAGCAAACTGTCTTTTATACACAGGAAGCTGTTAACATATGGAATAAAAGAACAAGGATAGCAATTGATGAAACATTTGGGAGAAACTTAGATAAACAATCATAAAAAAGATTTAGACAAGTGCTTGGAGTAGCCAAAAAAATAAATAAAACTAGTAGAGAGTGTGCAAGTCACTTCATCGTCCTTCCATTCTGAAATAGCTGAAATAAAATGACAATGAGCAGATAAACTGCAAAATATCATTATGCTTTAGTAGCCATTTCTTTCCATCAGAGCCACTGTTTTAATTTTCGTTCTTCCAAATTACAAAGTAACAATAAAATATCTTTTTCGATTTATGGCAATGAGACCCTTTTAATTGAATTTCAGAAATGAGTTGATTTGACTGATGGGTAGGTAATGGGGATATGCTATTTACAGTGGGAAATGCATTTCCAGTAGAAGGTTTTGAAAAAGCACAGCAAAATAGATATTTATAAGCAGGATTGGGATGGCTTACATGCATACATACACACACACACACACAAATATATGTGTTCACCCTGAGGTACAACAAACAATATTTCTGTTAAATCCTAAAAGGCTCTACCAAAGAAAAAAAATTCATGAGCACTTAGATCATTTATTCCAGTAAAAGCCAAATGTACAATCGCTATGACCTCATTATAACTCTTAGTTTTTCTCACTGTGTATAGAGATATGGGATTGAGGGTGCTTTTTTCCTGAATGTTAAGCCAAATCTGGAAATACTGGCGACTTACAGGCCATCTTACTCTGCCCAAGAGTTAACGTGGAGTAGCCTACATCAGCCATCACTTTTTGCATTGCAATGGCAAAATTCCAGCTGACTTTAATGGAGCCAGAATTTCACCCCAGGTGCACTATTACAATTGACTAGGGTCTGATAGATTGATTCCTGAGATGCTCTGGATTCCAGATGTGGATCTCATAAAACTGTAGTGTGTGGTGTGTGCAAAGCTTCTTTTTTTTTTCTTTTTGCCCATTAAATAAATAATAATAATAAAACACAGTCCTTATAAGCAGTACAATGGAGAATGTGTGCTTGTTTTTTTCTCTGTCTTCCAAGAAACAGCTCCTTCTTCTTTCTCTACTACTTATGATCTCACATTTTTATAGCAAGGGGAACAAAACAAAACAAAACAAAAAAAAACCCAAAAAAACCAGCCAGTCAGCTGCATCTGGTTTAAAATATATGTAGAGGTAAGTCCATGTGTGCCTGCTGAAATTTTATCAGCGACACCTACAATAGAAAGTCTAATCAGAAGCCAACTGTGTTAAGCAACAGAGACTGAAAAATACCCTCAAAAGCCAGGCAGTCGACAGGACTGTAGCCAGAATAGAGCAAAAGAAGCCTTCTCCTGCAGGAGAACATGGCATAACAAATAAAAGGAGAGGAAAGGAGGAGAGATATCCCACTCTAAAATAAGCCCTGAGAGACCTGGAAACCACATGGTGTCATCAGCAGGGCAGGTGTTTCCCATCCTGGGCCTGTCTTGCCTTGGGGAAGGGAGGGCTCCTGCCCTCTCATAACCGGGTATCTGGGCTGGTTCATCCAGTTGGCCTTCCTCTTCTCTTTTGCCCTTATAGATATTTGAGATAAGTCCATCTACATCCATCTCCATGTCTGTCAGGAGTCTAGGGAGAGGGAAAAAAAATTCTCTGCTCCTAGCAGCCAAGTAACTGTGGGACAGCTCCTGCTCAGTAAGGACATAAGGACAAAATCTGAGCCTTTTCCCTACTACATTCAGTAGTACCAGGGAGGAATATTCCTCACACCCCACAAGACAGAGATGGAGAGACAGGGACAATGGAAAAGCATGAAAGAGGAAGATGTGCAGTCAGCAGAGCTACCCTGCTGCTGCCTTTGGCATGCTAGGGTTTGGGAAGCTGAGGCAGAGCAGAAGTGCAGGAACCCAGGCAGGGATGTGACACTTGGTGCAGCAGCGAGGGCTGGTCTCACCATGTTTTCACACAACTTGGTGGAGCACATATGTGCTGCACGTAAGTTAAAAACAGTCAGGAAGAGCATGGTCCATGTGTGTGAGCAACGGGAATGATGCTATGTAGCTTTTGAATCTTTCCTAGGGAGGATATGGCATCAAAAGCAGAGGACTGCAAAGGAAAATGAGTAAGGCAACCAAAAAAAGTAAACTGTCAAAAGGGGGATGCCTGATTTTGGAGTAATGTTACCCAGGGCTGTAGAATCTACCCCCACTCAAGTCACTGAGTGCAATAGCTGCAAAAGCAGGCTGCACATCATCAAGTAACATCCCAGAAATGGTTGCAGGGTGTGTTAGATGTGGTTGAAAGACAGAATGACAAAGAGGGAAGAGGTTTCATGAAGTTACATGGAGCACAGATTAAAAACACCATACTATATTAAAAAAACAACATATCCACCATCTATGCTATAAAGGCATGCCAAAAATAACTACAACTATCCCTCTGTTTGTGAGCAATACAGTGCTATTTAAAAACTCTCTGAAAAGTGCTCTGTAGCCACTGTATTAAAAGACATGACTGGTCTTGTATTTTTCAGCAAATGCCCCTGTTTACAATTCCTACTGTGGACACAGAGATATTTTGTGTGAATCTGTGTTTGTGTGGAATTATCAGATGCATCTGTCCATGGAAGGACAATCATGGACAAGGTCAAAGAAAAATATTCTTTAGAGTAGCCCTTAAGCAGGCAGAAGAATTAGGCCTGATTTATGAATGTATTTCCACAATTCACTTGAAAATTTGTAATGTCTGTGCAGCCTGGCAAGAAAAAAAGGTGAGGGTAATGTGAAGGAATGCTTCTATTCCACTTTATTGTAAAATTATCCCATGTTACCTGCTCTAATCCCCTGAAAACAAATTAAATCCTCACTAAGCTGACTTTAAATCAATAGTTTCATTTAAGAATAGTGTGACTTAATAAAAATAAAAAACTAACTGGTCCAGCCAATTTAAGAGGGGAATAAATCATTGCCCAAGGAAAAAAGCAGATTTGACTTGTATATGGGCCACAGTTTTGTTGAGGGGACTAACCTGCTGTCTAAATTAACTCAGGGTATATTACAAATCTCATCAGCCTCATTCAGAAATCTGCTCCACTGTACTAGAGAAGAAGATTGCCAAAAAAAAAACCAACCTGGAGATGTTATGAAATGAAACAATATTTCTGAGAACACTTAGTAAATCATATAAGAAAACACATCTTTGAATTGCCCTGAAAGATCACCTCACACTCCAGCATCTCCCTTGTCTAACTTGTTTGGAGAGGATGTTTGTGAAGTAAAAAGGATGCCATATTTGCAGCCATGGCAAGAGCAAAAATAGCTGGGTTAGAAACGGGAGAGAAAGGAGCAGAGCAATGAACAGACAGGCAAGCTGCCAGCTGTTTAATTCATTCATACAGCAAAACCAGTTAAAATAATAACTGAATAAATTATTTTAAAATCTATAGATTGAATTATCCATGCAATCTTTGCAGCTTGGTGAAGACATTACTTCAGTGTTATTAAGTGTGGATATATTTATCACTAATTTACTTTTTAAATGTTATGAAACTTGCCTAATAAAAGTCTTAAAGGTTCGGAAGACCAGAATATAAACAGAGGCCACAATGAAGCGGCTTACTCAATTCAGTACAAGTTATGCATTGCAAGTCACTGACAGCGGGAGAATTTAATAATCCTGACTCCAGTTGACTTATTCTAAGCGTTCCCGGATGAATACCTTTCTCTGTCACTTATCACATTTCCAGGCAAGCCTTTGAAAACTATCTTTTAAGTAACCTATGTAAGGGCACCCCACAAGTTGGCAACAAAGGACAGGACCGGCTTCTCCAGAAGCTCAAGAAATACTTTAACTATGCACCCGTCTTGCAGCCCACTGTGATAATCTGTAGGAGCTGACAACGTTTCTGGATTTTCTTCAAATACTTTGGTTCAAGGAAGGGATTGCGGTGAATCTGTGAGTTTACAGACCTGACTTAGAAGCAAGGACTTCTCATGCAGCGCTCCTTTACATTTGTCTGATTCCCCCAACAAAATCCCAAAGAATGTCAATATCTTAATTTCATTTTCCTCCCTTACAAACATTCACGGACCAGGAGGAATAAACATTAAAGATTTTAGGGATAAGACCCCTAAGAAGTCATGTGGTGACTGGGGAAGAAAAATTAGGTACATGAAGGAACAATGACAGAGTATAGACTTTAATTTTGGCATCCTCCATGCTGTATCATCAGTGCAAGCTTGCCAGCATTGGCAGGTCCAACATAAAACTACCTTGCAGAAATGTTTCAGTGGAGAAGGAAAACAAGAAAAACACCCAAGTATAACATCCAAGTTTATAAAAATGAGGGAGCTGTTCTTCTTCAGTTAGTTTTATTCCTAAGCACAGACATTACCATAGCAAGTAAGAATATTTAAAAAAAAAAATAAAAATGCTCAGGAGTGCCCAAGTTTGGAAGGAACCCAAATGAGATGGACTTGGAGAGCTCCAGAGGAAATGGAGGTTATTACAGAGCAAAATGCTCCAAACTGCCCTGAACCTTCCTGACAGAATACTATATGACTGTGTGTTTACCAGGTAGTTTTGAGTTGCAGTTATCCATATTTGTATTCCCCTGTAAGTGCTCCTAGGCTCTGCTATCCCACTGTGATTTTGAGATATGAGGTCTTAAGGAGAGTTGGATCAAGTAGTGTCTCACAAGATCATCTGCACTGGGCCCTTTTTTCTTTTTTTCTTTTGGTTATCATTTTTCTTATCCTTTCTTGATTCTGAGCCTGCCTATTTATTTGTTATAGGGATAACCATCAGTGTTAGAGCTAGAATGAAGGATCGTCGTACATGTTACATTTGTATTTGATGGACTCCTTCTTGCTAGATAAAAATATAGTATGCTGTTGTACACTATATCAGACTGGAAAAAACAGAAGTTAGTTTTCTTTCTGTCTCTGAATTATTTAATGAGCTTTAGGACGAGCTTCCTATTCACAAAGAAGATTTATGGCCACATTCTCCCAAGTGGAAAGGCCTTCACTATCCTCTGAACTTTTCATTTCTTTTTTCCAAATTCCTTAGAAATGGGTGGTTCCCTTCATGTTAGCCAGAAGTCTCAAGAAATCTGTGACCATCTAGACTTGCCCCAATCATCAGGCCATCCAGTGCCCACATAATAATATTTTCAAAGCACACTCTCCTTTTGGGGTCCTCTATATCTTTTTAAAATTCAGGATCTCCATGCCACAATTAGGATGTTCAACAACCTACAATATCAGAAATGAGTGGTGGTTTTTTGAGCCAGGGAAACAAACATTTCTGTTTGCAAACCTTTTCTGCCTTACCGGTATTCCTCATGTTTTAAAACTGAATTTTCACCAAAAGGTATCTATTTTGCATTTGCAAGGTAACTTCAAATCAACTGTTGCTTGCAGTAACTTGTAATTTAATGTGCAAACTCAAGCCTAGTAAAGAGAGAAACATGAGGAATGCGAATCAGGGCAGAATCATACTGACAAAATGGTAACACTCAGAAAGCACTTGTAAGGCTGTACAAAAGGTCCAAATCTTGAAGCTGAATTTTGAATACTTGCCCTTTATTATAAGTTTAAGGCAGACCTTAGGGCTTCTTAACATTCAGTTTTGACAAGTGAATACATTACTAAGAGAATATAATTCATTGGTTTAAAATAAAGGGAGAATAAGTTAGTATGTAAAAACAATAGTAAATGATGCATTACAAACATCATCATTATGGTATTATGGATGATACTGTCCTGGAGCATAAGATCATTTATTTATTTCTTTTCACCTAGTACAGAGCCAAGCACAGCTTCACCAGTTAAAAAGAACTAAATAAGCAGTAGTAATGAACTAATGTAGTGAACGTACCATATGCCTATATGGCATATACACTACATATGGGAAAGAAGCAAATAATTGTATCTTAAAACCAAACTGTTGCTAGAAGCTCTGCTTTGTCTAAGGGTCTCCTTGTTACTCATGCTTAAAGATTTTTCTTTCTCAAAATTCCAGGGTCCCATTATTTCTAAAAAGTGTTTGCAACCCAATGGAAAATTGTGTGCTTTGTTATTTAACAAGGTTTACAGATTCTAAGGGCCCTGGGACCATCCCATCTTCCTGGATTCACCATACTGGTCAGACTTTCAGGATACACCTGGGTATACCAGTACACTGATGAACCAGTTGATGACACTACTTATTAAGCTGGGACAGCTTCATAAAGTACATTTTGTAATCTGTTTGCTTTTGCATTTTGATGTCCTTGTCATCTAAGGCACCATAATATTAATATTTAATCTGGATAACATAAACTACAAATGCTTAAATGTTCCTCATCACCTGGATGATTAGAAAATAGAAATAGTCATTCGAAGTTTTGGAGATTAAACCGCAAGAGTTACACATTTCTGAAGAGCTCTGGCACAATCTGTGGATGTGTTTAGCTAGTGCAGTCCACGGAGGGATGTTCTCCCTGCAAGTGGCCAGCTCAGGGGAAGGCTGTGTAGTGATTACAGAAACCCAGACACCCATTCCCATGACACAGAGCTTCTCGTGTCGCTTTCACATGCCTAATTCAATTGGAGCTGTATTTGTGGCATACAAATAGCTTCTCCTAAGAGAGCAAGATTTTGGGGACTCTGCAAAATTTCTTCTCAGTAAGGGTGTTTATTGTTAAATTGAAATAAACAAATGCTTTGAATCTTTAAATAACTCCTTCTTTCAATGTTTGTTTATGTAATCACAATAGATATTTGGGGTTCTGGATTACTTTTGCCCATTTCCCTTGTCATTGCCCATCATGTAGCTGACTATAATGGAAACTTAACAAGAGACCAAACAAAGAACTATAAATCTCTTTAGTTCTTGGTAATCTCATGCATTCCTGGCTCCCAGCTGATCTATCAAGAGGTCATTTGGTTGAAAGCCAACTTGCCAGACCTCCCTCCCTTGTCACTTTTTTAATTTCCTCTTTTGCTTGCTTTATTCTCAGTACTGGTACATTTTAAAAGAAATAGCATTTGCATCTTTTCAAGGAATGCCATTTTAAATAAGACATTCTTGGACAATAACAAAAAAGACCCTCTGTCTCTGAGGATGTGTCTTGACAACTTGTTTTTAGTGTTTGGGAACACATACCACTTTGTTCAGCCCTGCACAAGCAGATAGTTTCAGACAACTATTTAATAGTACCCTAAGAAAAAAAGAAAAAAAGCAAAGGGAACACAAATCATTGGCTACTTATCCCAAGGCTTGATACTTACTGTAGACAGCAGTCTTCTCCCTGTCTGATGGCAGAAGTATTTTAAACACACAAGCAATATCTTCTCTTGCAGATTTGTATATAGTCTGACTCACAAGGAATCAGACACAGGATGGGGGGCAGCAGTCTTCCAGCATTGCAAGGGACAAACTTCTTGCCTGGCCAGTTTTCTTTTAGCTTTTATAAGTGAGAAGCACATCTTGGCCTTGATTGATCTAACAGTCTGGTTTTGGCTCTCTGGTCTTTGGTCTCTTTCCCAAGCTGGCTGTTGACAGGCAATGGAGTATTACACATGGGTTTTAATCTTCAGGAAACATAAAGCATATGTAGCTGGCTTCAAATCACCAGCTCTCCCATACCACAGAAGAGGAAAGATGGGGTTTAGGGGAAGGGCTAGAGTACAGAGGGGTGGGAATAGCAGGAGACTGCAAAGTATCGCATATAAACCCAGCCACTGCCACACTCCCACTGAGACTGAGGCATCTAAAATTACTTGACCAATGTCTCAGCTATTTGAAGCTAGGCCAGGAGCTGTTTGAGCTCTACAAATACCTGAAAAGATATAAAAAAGACAGCACGGTATTGTCTCTTCCTCTGCTCAACCGCAAGTATTTCCATTTACAAGCAGCTGGCACGTTCAGTCCAATATCACGTTTCGTGCTTACCTGAAATGCAGCTGGAAATCAAAACAGTCCTTCAGGCAGAAAAAGGGAAAACTTTGCTGCAGATGATGTCACTTCTCTCTCTCCTCTCCCAGCTTTTGTTGCTCTTGTCGTTCTTTGTGGTGAAGGGAAAAAGCCCAATGAACCCATCTGGTCTGCTGCCAGTCAGAGGATGGCAATGCTCTAATTTGCTCACATTCAGCCCCAAATTTGGGTGATGTGAGTTGAATCCTGTCCCAGATTCTGCAGCTCAGGCCCGTTTCTAGAGTACATCTCTCTCCAGCCAACAGTGCCAGAGCCCAGGGTGGGTAGCACCACCAGCTCAGCAAAGACCACTGTCGCCTCCTTTGACAAGTTCACAAAACAGGAGCTCTTTAGTAAGTTACTTAGGAAATTCCCTGTATCTAGGCCAGCCTTTGACAGAAGAAATGCCTGTGGGTATTTGCATCGTCACAACACACTACGCAACATAATCCAGCAACGGGCCCAGCCTTTCTGTAATTAGACCAGAGGAATCCCAGCTCCTCCAGAATCCATGGCCTTTCTCCTTGAGCAACTCAACAGGTGAGGAGCAACCTCACAGATCGAGTTATGCCCCTGTCCCACTGCTATCTGATAGCTTTGGCAGGGGATAGGGGGTGTCAGTGGTTTATAAAGGCAATCCTCGAAGAAGGAGCCAGGAAAAAAGAGGTTCATGGGAGAGGCAGAGAGCTGTCAGATCAGCTACGCTAAAGGACAGGATTTCCTGCCTCCATCCAGCAAACACACTTTCAGATTTTTTACCCTTGTGCCTTTATATTATAGTATTATTACTCTTTATAGTTTAATAAGTTTCCCCATTGTTGTGACATGTGACAGCAGCGCCTGTGTTGGTGGATGAAGCAAAGTGGGAACAATGCCTTGTTGTCTGTAACAAATACCTGTCAATTCCAGATTGACAATTTCTACTTAAGCTAATTTACAAAAGGAAAGGTAAAACACCCTCTCTCAGGGTATTATGAAAAGAAATAATGCAACATTTGATATATGCTTTTACAATTAGAATAAAACCTAAAGCTTTAGCTTAACAGCATAAAAGAAAATAATAGAATGAAAAAAATTAATGAGACCTGATTGACAGTTGCTCAAAAAAAAAAAAAAAGTTATGTATCTGTGTATATATTCTCACCATAAAACAAATTTATTCATCTGGAAACTGGGTGAAAATCTTCCTCCCTCTCTTCCTGACTGACCTAGATGTGCCACGAACCGCTCCAAAGGCCATGATCTGCAGGTGAAGAGAGTGGCTTTGGCCCCCAGGACCAAGCCGTTCCTGATTCACTCGCTCAGTGAACACGAGGCCATGTGGTTTTTATCAGTGCAGCTGGTATGTTTATAGCATTTAACGGAGCAGAGCGCAAGCTGTCCTAGAAAGGGCTGGGTATGCTTTGGAAAGGGAGTTCTTTACCAGTTCTCTCCTTCTTTTCTCGTCTTTTAGGGATTTAATGATGGAGTTTGGCTTTCTCGCTATGCTGACCGTCCTCGACTGAACCCAAACAGGGTGGAAAAAAACATTACATGTTATCCTTCAAACTCTTTGCACCAGCACGGCCAGGGGCATGCAGAAGGGTGCCCTGAAAGGGACAGTGATGAGCCCCCTCCCCTGCTGCTGTATATGCTCCAGCACCACGTGAACCATGGCAGCCCCAGACCCTGCAGGAGCACGTTGCGTCTAATGGACACGTTAGCGAGAGGCCACGTTTGCTGGGATATGGGCAGACAGACGGCATGTTTCAAGAATGCATTCTCTTAAACACATCGCTTTCCTATTTTCTACCTTCAGCAACTGAGAAAATGGGACTTCATTAATGTTATTCTAGACAAAGCGGCAGAGAATTGTAACTTTAGAAAAAAGCCTATATTTTTAAATTGAGAGAGACCAATTACAAAAGCTATAAACACTTTAATCATTTCTCTGAACATGTGGAAATACATACATTGTGAACCTTTTTCATAGGAAATGCTGAAATCTTTTCCTTAATGGCACATTTTCTTAATGGCTTTACAGTTTCTCAGTTCATTTCAAAGGGCTGTTATTTGTTATGTGGACATAAGTTTAGATTATGGTTTAGAACGCTGAGAGATGTTTGAAAGAATTATCTGGTGGATGGTGGCAGCTACTTTTGCGTTGCCTTCTGTTCTTGCTTTGAAATATATGGGGGTGGGGATGCAGGGGGCTGGAATGTCTGTATGCTAAATATTTCCCATAAAAATGTGGGGTGAAATCTTGTCCCCAGTCAAATCAGGAACATATCTTACATTTCTTCAACTGCCAGATTTTATCCAGGTATTTTACTTTATTAAGTGCTAAAGTAAAAATAAAGATTATAAAAAAGGATGTCTTCAGTTTTTGCAATAAGATATTTTTACCTTATGCTATGATTCTTTGATCTTTGGGGGCATAGTGATAGTAAGTACAAGGCTGAAAAAAGAAAATAAGTGTTGTATAAAAAGAAGTCACATCAGGGGCATTGCAGATAATGAAGTCAG
Organism: Falco biarmicus; assembly: GCF_023638135.1. Lineage (NCBI taxonomy): Eukaryota > Metazoa > Chordata > Aves > Falconiformes > Falconidae > Falco > Falco biarmicus. Next base: position 69,343,101 of record NC_079290.1, read on the forward strand.
AAAATTCGAAAACATTGATAATTTCTGGAAAAAAGAATACTCTTTGTAAAATATGAAATGAGGGCTACATGAGTGTCTTAGAATGATGTGGAGCTCTTGGATGAAATCCTAGCACTGTTGAATGCAATAGGAATTTTTCCTTTCACTGTAACAAAATCAGGTTTTCACTTGCCCCTCACTTTAAAAGCATGTGGAGGCGCAGTGCAATTTATTCTTTAGAAACAAATCTTGTCTGATTTAAACATTCTCATTCCTTTCCTGCCCTGCACTCTTCTCCTATGTCTTCCACAGCTCTAAGCTTGAGCTCTTCACTACTCAAGTATCTCACAGAAGGAAATTCCCCCACGGGTCAGAGATTGCGCTCATTTACTGAATGCCTAATTGGTACAGTCTGCAGTGAATAACTACAGAGACCCCTCTACCACTGGTAAGAAGCCTCTTCCACTCACTCTGAGAGCATTTATACAAACTTGGGAAAGGCTGAATGAAATTTTTGGAGGTCCAGCAGATCACTCCCCATTACAAAACCCTTGTCCAAATGTCAAGTCTTGCTGGAAACAGTAGTCTTTTAGGGGTCTTCTGAATGGAAAAATGTAAAAAATAAAACAATGATGGCCCATTTTATGGTTAGGCCAGCCTTAGTGGCTGGATTTGCCATTACTTCAAAGCAAGGAGAGATAGCTAACACGATGCCACACACTGCTTATGTGAGAAACAAGAGCTGAAGCTTCCTTGGGAGCTCAGCCTCTGACCTAGCCTCTGACCAAGTGCCAGCTTGCCTTGAGCCTGTCTTTCCTCAGGGGGTACTTCTCCATCCCCTGTTCTGGTTTCCATTCCACTGTAAGGAGGAGGGATGCAATTGCTTGTGAATCCTAAAACATTTGGAGTCCTCAGCACTTTAAACATAACCTCTAAGAGGTTACTCCACTGTTATATGCTCTGTTACAAATATGTTGCTTGTGTTTGTTGATGGAAAGGCACACTCTGGGTCATTGCTCTGTTCTCTTCTATCACAAATCCAGATATTGCACTAACACATCTTCTGAAATGACAAGGCAAATTTGACATGACCTGTGGGACTCCTCCTGTGAGGAGTCACCACTCAGTCCAAAACACAGAGTAAAGTTCAGCTGATGTGGACACAAATCAGTTAAAAGCTATTTTTTTCCCCCTACTGTGGTTGATTTCACAAGCAATGAAGACCTTTTTTTTTTTTTTTTTTTTTTTTTTTAACAGTTAAGCCTGTAGCTTTCATTTCCCACCCCACCCCCACCCCACCACACACACACTGAATGTTCACCTGGTGTTTGGGAGAGGGCTACAGACCCCTCCATATTAGGCAGTAATTTGGAAGACCATAGCCCATTGCTTTTTTTTGTTTTGATGGAAGTGTCACGTTACTTATTCTACTTGCAGACTGCAGAGTCCTTGCAGTACTTATGCTCAGCAGAGTAGATCCAAATCTCCTCTCCATCTGCATCGTGGACTGTCACTTGCCACATGCAGGCTTTCTGCATGCCCAGTCAGCTCAATTACAGTGTTGACATGGCAAACGTTACCCAAAAGTTTTAGGGTAATTTATATAATTTTTGCAATTAATCTGTGGTTTACACATTGCATAAAATTATTGGAATGTCCTCACTTATTGGAGAAGAGCAGATGAATTCCCCAAATATCAGTCTCTAAAGAACATATTCAAACAATGATGTTGTTCTATGCCTGTGGGGGAGAAGACTGAGCCTGGCAACCAGATGTCCACCATGCTTCACACCCAGAGAAAGAAAATGCATGTGCTTGTGTGTGTGTCTGCATGTATGCGTGTGTGTATGTATGAGAGAGAGAGAACCCTGGGAAGGAATATTACTTTTAATAATATTTTTATAAAGTCTTTTAATAATAACATTTAGTTTTGATAATCTTCCTCACATTGAATAAAACACACTTAAAATACATTGAATTTGCCTTCCTCGTCTAGCACAACGATTCCTATATTTTAATCCTATTTCATTAAAATTTCAATCCAATGACTTCTTAGCTGTTTGCAACAAGCTGGGAGGTCTGCAATATCTCACGTTGCAGTTCCTCCCTCTAAGTTGTATTTCACATTTCATCTGTGGATTGCACATCTTAAGAACTATAACTAGTGCAACATAAGCTACTTCAAACCAACATGTAAATGGTGCCTGAAGAGCCAAAAGCTTCCCTCTCGGCATCAGATAGCCTGGGAATATCTATGAAGAGCTATGGTTGGAGCAGCATGCATGTGGCTCATGGAGAAATTACAGAGCTCTCTCAATGGTGATTTGATGGATATCACTTGGAAGGAGAAGAGGGTCCAAAGGATGTGCTGGGGAGAAGATCCTTGTGCTTTCCTCTCCTGGGACAGCAATACCAGTCACACAATGGTGCATGAAAGCCTTCGTAAGGCCCTGGGGGTTAAATTTTTTTGTGAGCGCTAATGTCCATGCTCATTCTGCCTGGGGAAGCTGAGAAGAGTACTTAGCATCTTCCAGGGAATGACCAGCATGCCTGCACCCATCAGATTCAATAAATGCATGCTTCCCACCTGAGGAAGGAAGGAAGGAAGGCAGAAGGAGCTTTATGCAAAAAAAGAAACATGCACCACTCACATAGTAAGAGAGAAGCAGTAACCGGACTCTCAGGAGGACCTTTAGCTCTGAGACTTCAGTGGATGCCTAGAAACACTGTGCACAGCCCAGACACATTTTGATCAATATACAAAAGGGGAACACAGAGCTCCTCGTGTCCAAGAAATCTACATAGCCATCAATAAGATTGGATAGTTTTATTGTTTTCATTAACCAGTGTCAGATTTTAATGCCAACTGAGGCAAATGTAAAGAAAGGCTTGCTTAAGATATAGTGCTGATGTGATTAGCCTTTCCACCCACCCCAGCTACCAGTGACCAGGCCACAGGTACTGACATGACTGTCTTAAAGTACTGCCCAGACACCACAAAACCTGTAATTTATTTCTTCCCCCTCACGCCTATAGGCAGGAGGCAGGGAAGTCCCATTACACCCATTTCACAAATAAGGAAAAAAAAATCACTGAGAAACTCAGCAGACAGACTCAGCCCAGAAGTTCACCCAGGATGAAAGAAGGTGCTAGAGTCCCTCCTAACAGGCTGGCCGAGCCTTCTTCTTCTTGACATCTGTATGCGATTTGCTAATATTCCCAGAAGTGCAGATGTTACAACAGCCTTCCCTCTCACCAGTTTGTGAGGATGCTGGGAGGCCCTTCCACTTTGAAGGTTTCAGGTCACATTTAGCCTAAATCCATCTCTTTGCAATCAAACAGAGAAACACCTGTCAGTTTTGGGGAGCACGCTTTGGCTTTAGGAGGTGAGGGACACTGAATGCGGAGAGAAGAACAAAAGAACATCTGCTGGTGCTCGCCTCAGGGCAGGAGATCAAAGATTACCCTTTTTCAAAGGTGGTCGTACTGTCCAGGAACATAAAACAAAATAAAAGGCAAACAGTGATTGATAAGTAGATTCTATCACTCCATAGACCCCTAACAACAGAGAAAATATTTATTTATATTTTTATATATCCCTTTATATATTGCTGCTTCTCTCCCTCAGCGCTTGTCTTTTGATTTCAGCTTGCTTATTATTCTTTTTCATTACTGTATTCCCCACACTTTGGATTCTGGTTTATGTTCAAGTTCTTGTTTTACTAGAAATGCTACATCCTGGTGGAATTAAAATCCAAATTGGATTTAGACCACTGCTTAATTTGAGCTCCAGTGTCCCAGATGTTGGTTAGGTGCTGCGAACACTGCAAAATCTAATAATGTTTCTCACCTAAAAAAGATCCATTAATATAATGCTAGGAATGTGACGTGCTGAGAGCCAATGGAAGCCAAAAGAAATCTGAGTAAATGTTGCCAAAGTGCTTTTTCTCCCCTTGGTTCCCACCTTTTCCCTGGGCTTTAGGTATTGCAGCACATGTGGAAGGCCCCTATAACACTAGGAAATGCTATACAGTTGCGATTTCGTAGAACAAAACAAATAGTCTTACCTCCTCTAATATTTAATCCAGATTTGTAGTTTCCCAGTGTGCCGCTGTAAAATCACCCCGTGTGGCGGGGTCCTTCGATAGCACGGCAGCGCCAAGTCTCAAGGTGGCTGAGCTGAGGGTTATGTTTCAATTTGGCAGTGTAACACCGTTTCCATAGACAAATTAACATTGTTTCATTTCATTTTGACACCATAATGTCTTTTCCATAGACCTGCACTGACATTGTCGTGAAATCATTGCATCCCAATCAAGTGAATGGGAAATTAGCACCATGACACAAAACATACTGAGAAAGTAACCACAGCTTAGTTTATTTGTCAAACTGAAATACCTCAGCCACCTTCAAACACATTTTCTGAAGCACCAGAAGAGCTGAGTGCAGGAATCAACACAAACAAAACATATGCTGTAAAATATGTTCCTTCCATTCAAGATTTAGGAAAGCTGCTAAAAAAAACCGGCCCCTACAGCAGACTTTGCAGATTAGGGCTTATGCCCTCCCTTCCCTTCCTCTCTCCCTCTCTCAGCATTTATTTTTTGGTGCTTGCATCCGAGCTGAGGGTCTGTAACTCCAAGGAGCCAGTGTGACCTCTGTGTTCCCCAGCTGCTCAGTGCACTCGGTGCGGCAGGTGCTGGGGGACGTGGCTGTTAGTATTTTGATCGGACCGCAATGGAAATCATCCTGGGGTTTCCAGGGTCTGAGCTCGAAAGCCTCGCTGAAAGCACTACCATGAGAGCTAAACTGGAAACCACAAGAATCTCTGTTTATAGCAGAAATGTCCTGTTTACTTTAACATAGAGAACAAACAGAAAAAAACCCAGTAGCCCAAATCACGGATATCTTCAATTTTTTACTCTCAGACCCCATCCTAACAACAGAAAAAGTGCTCATGTCCCAGCCTAAGCATATTAAAGGGGTCACATATACAGTATTCCCTTATCTCAGTGATATGTTAAATGCTAGAATACCAACCTACATAACAATTTTCATTTCTCTTCATCCCATACACAAACATTAGAAGTAGCCGAGGTTACACAGCCACCACTCAGAAATGTCCAAAATTGCCTCTCTCACGTGTATCAAACACTATTACTCCACTCCTGGTATCTGTCACCTTTTTCTTTTGTGCCAGCCCATTAGCAGACCTCTCCCCACTCCCAGAACCTTCTCCCTCCTCATTGCAGCTCCCAGCCCTCTCTGCCCTCCCCTGTGCCTCAGTGTTTCCCCTGCCTCTCTCTTCCTGCAGCTTCTTCTGCACATCTTGTCCCTGCATCCCACATCCCTCCTGCCTCCCGTCATCTCACTCCTCAGCTTTTCAGGCAGCTGCACTGAGGGAACAAGGGACAACTCTTCTCATTTTCTGTCCTGTGACTGAAGCACACCACAGGTAAGTTACTGTAACTATAATAGCCAGAAGCAGCTTAAGGAAAGTCCTGCTCTGCCAGGGCTAGGCCAGACTCTGATGCCAAACTTGACTGTATCTCTGCTAAATGTGAGTAGAAGTAAGATTTTTATGGAAGATTACAGCCCAGTGAAACATGGGCAGATATTCTCATGGGTTTTAAACTTTAAGAGTTCACTTCATCTGTACCTGAACCATTTTTTCACATTGCTTTCCTAAAAAATGTGGTCTGAGACAAAGACCTGTTTTAGAAATATTTAGTCCAGAATGTTAAAGCTTAGCAACTGAAAACACATTAAAATAACGTGAACGTACTTAGCAGCCTTAACCATAGCTTTACAACGGACCCACAGCTGTAATAGCCTTACCATGTTTCTACAGGGTAACTGTGTACATGTTCATGGATGTGCCTCACCTAGAAAGCAGATGATTACCCTAGTCAGTAACGGGACAGCAAACCCTGCAACTCACACTAGAGAAAGAGTCTGTTTGGGGCACTACAAATATATGGACTAAAAACAAAAAGGGTTCATGACAACACAAGGCTTGGAGCCAGAAGAGTAAAACCAGTTTGAATACAGAGACAAAAGTAGCTGGGCTCAGACACAGGAAGTATGTTGCACACATACGCATCACATATGTAAGACTGAACCATAGAATGAAGCTAAGTAGTTCAAGCCAGCAAAAGCAGATCCAGATTCTCCTTGCAGATCTGGACCCCATACCTCAAAATAGCCTTTCTTCAGTGTCTCCAGCCTGCAGGTATTTCAAGAGAAAGACTTGAGTCTGTGATCTGGACCTTGCTGATCTTCTACCTAAGCCTCAGAGAGCTCTGTCTGGGACATGCCCAACCTGTCCACCCCATTCAACAGAGGAAGTATCCCTGCTGCCCTGGGCTCCACTTCTGCGACATTGTCAGGTGAGAGCACCAAGTGATAAAGAATGGGTTTTACTTTGCCACAATTACATATTTTGGGCTTTTTGAACCCAAAACATCTGCACCACTTGCCAAAATCTGTGATTGCAATAGCTGCCTGCAAGACTTCAGTTCAGTAAAATGAATCTCTCCAGTAAGAGGAAGGTAGTACTTCTAAAAGTGATGGTAATTTGCATTTTGTGTATCAGCTCATACCTTGTGCTCCTTTTTGAGCTGCAGGGACCACGGGGATCATTTGAGCTATCAGCTTATTTAACACTCATTCACCCCATCCATGGATCCCTGCCAACATGATACTCCTGAAGAGGGTTCAGCAAAGGTGATGCCTGAGTGGGACTGTGCCATAAACCTCTCCTTGCAGCCTGGCCTCAGGCACTTTCGCTTGCTTGTACTTGTGCAAAAGGAAGGAAGAAGCACAAAGTGTGGGCATGGGGGGGGGGGGGGGAGTGGGGGAAGGAGTAATTAATTTCTACATTCAACGACAAGGTAATTGTGTTTCACTCCTGCCACCTCAATCTACTCTACACTTTGCCTATGTAGGAAGTGAATTACATTGAGCCAAATTCACTGTTTTAAAAATCATCTAGGTATTGCCTTTTAATTTTCAGTGTCTTTTCCTCTTTGATGTGTTCATATAGTTTGCACTTACACTATGCAACAATCTCAGATATTCATGAAGAAGCAGCTGGGCCAACTCACCTGTCACTTCACTCTCTTTCGCGCTGCCCTGACAGCACGCAGCAGATGATCTCTAGTGGGTATCACCCTCTGGAAGATTTCTCTTGCCTGATGGGAACCCTCTGTTGTCATCAGGCTTTTGGCCAAAGCACTGACTTGGGAGGTGTTTGCCTCTTCCCAGCTGGCATCAAATTACTTTAACAGCCTCTCGGGTCTTCTAGAATAAGTAGGAGTTCAGGATTAAACTCCCGCCCCATGCGTAACAACTGTATCCAGAGTCACATTTCTTTTACCCATCCCGCCCCTAGGGTGAGTGCTCGGATGGAGCTGGGCCATGTCACGCTGCACAGACTCATCCCTCCCAGTTGGTGGCCCCAGGCTCACGGTGCTGCCTGGGGGCCTGGGAGCACCTCACTGAGCTGCCTCATCCCAAAAAAATGTACCCATACTCCCTCTCCCTCCGAGCAGGGAATCCTCAAAAGGCAAACTCTGACCCTCTGGCCCCATACTTGCACCCTCCATTGCTTTTTCAGCCAGAACCATGGTCTATAATGGTCCATGGACTATTTTACCCCTCTACAGTCTTTTTATACAGCTCTAAGTGGCCAGAACAGAGGCACAAATCTTGCTCCCGGACCTTGCCCCTACTACTGTACATGGGTTTATTCAAAGTATTTCATGGTGAGGGACTAATTAGGAGTTTCTAACTACAATTCCCAATTCCTCCATTCCTTTACCTTAGCAAAATCACTTTTAGTTATATTATGTTCTAACTCTTTTGTATGGAGAATGCACCACAAAAATCCAGTCTGGCTTTTGTGATTATTTTGAATTGCCTTTCCAGCATTTTTTAGTCTCAAGTTTATGCTTATTCAAATTCTAGTTAGTCTGTTTATCAAAATCCTATGCAGAAAATATGCTAATTGGCAGAGAAGCCCTTTTTTTCAGTGTCAACTTGCTTGCACTGGATTCCTTACAAATGGAGCCACAGTTTATTTTACAGGATACCTCCAGCCCACAACTTCCTCAGGTATCCGATGCAAGCTGAGAAGTGCGCCCAGCTGACATCCTCCGGGGCCTGAGCTGATTCGTGGGCTGAAGCCACAACTGTAATAAGTGCACTGAAAAGATTACTAATGAGGAAGCTGCTTAGAACAAGGCTGTAAGCGGTCACGTTGCTTTCATTTTAAAAAAGCTAACCATGCAAGGTTGCCGCATCGATATAACTCTTCCAAAAACTGGCATTTGTGTGTTATTCAGGACCCACGTTGTTATTGTTGTTGTTTGGCTGGTAGCTTGGCTGGGAAAGGGAGACAGAGAAAAACAAAAAAATGAACTTGGGAATCATTTCAAGGCCTGAGATGCGGACAGGTTTGCCGAGAGATATCTTGGAACTGTACAAGGTAAACACGGTCTAAATCACCTGCTTTGGGAAGATAAGTACTGTGAGTTCTCTAAGCTAAATGTACACCGCTGAAATTTGATTGAAAACTTTGCGATGTGAAGACTGAAAATCACAAGAAGGAGGCAGGCAGCATTTAATCTCCTGTTGGATGACAATTCAAGATAGACTGATAGAGATACCTGCTGCCTGATAAACCAGTCAATATTGTAGATGGTAGATACTTGCAGGAAACAGACACTGCAAAGGAGGAAAAAATCCTCGGTATTTTTATATTTTCATCCTGTTTTCAGCTCCCTGCTAAGCAGGACGAGACTTGTATTTTTCTCTGTTAAGTTATCACACTTCAGATGCTGCAAGCATCCAGATTTCTTTTAAAGGGCATGTTGTTTAAGGTAGGAGTAACATGTATACAAAATGTATGCACGAAATGCAAGGAATTCTAAGTGCCTGAAAACCACAACATGACAGAAACCAAAGGTGACAGATCCTGCCACAGCTCCTTTTTCTTTTTTTTTTTTTTTTTTTTTTTTTCCCTATTGTGGAAGAATCATTCGCACACTAACCTGAAGAATCATTCGCACACTAACCTATTCCAAACTGAATGGGGGTGTTTTGTACAAGCAGTGGGTCTTTCAAACAAGCGTACCTGGCTGTAAGACCAAGAAGAAAAAAAAAAAAAAAAGACAACAAACCAGGAAGTTTGAAAAAGCATGAGGAAATCACAGGCAAGCAGAAAGCGCTATTTACACTTCTGTTTGAAAGGACTTGGATAAGTCAGTATATATATATGTTCTCACCACAGCACTTCAGTTTTTGTGTGCACCTATCCTTCGCGTTACGTTTATTACAAGAGCTAAGACAGCAGGCTTTCTAACAGCTCTCTGCTGCTGCTGTCTTACTATGATTTTCCTATCTTTTAATTAAAAGTATATTTCACAGCCAAGCCAAATGTTTTATAATAACAAGAAGGAGACGCAGAGAAACAACAAGGAAAACTTCTGACCTGCTGTGGACTGAACATACTTCTTCTTGCCATGCAAGGAGACTAAATCATCACATGTGTTGCTGATGGACATTCATCATTATTTCTTCCCAAACTGGAGGCATATTTCATTTTCCTGAAGCCTGGATTTTCTCCAAGTTTTTCAGGAAAATGTTGCTGCCATTGGAGCTTGTTGCTGTATGTCACCACCTGCTGGCAAACATCAGTTGAGGGTTTCTGTCTTGATTGCGCAGCTGAAACAGTGTAGACAAGGACTTTTATCTTCCTTGATAGAGACAGATAGGTGGCCGCAAACAGAGCATATGTTATTTAAACAGATTTTTGGTCTTGAATGCATATATTCAGACCAAGCCTGTTTGTATAACATGCAATCTGGATCCTGCAAACCATTACTCAGACAACTAGTTCTTAATAAAGGAGAAGAGATGCGATTGAATAGAAAAGGTTACCAATGTGGGAAAATGTTCACGGACTCCACTCCCCTGTTTCACAGACCTGAGTTTGCTAGAAAAATAAACAAAAACTGCAAAAATACATTATATAGGCTGCTGCAATATTTAATTAAAAATAATGTAGAGTGAAAACTCACAATAACCTCCTAGAGGTAGTCTCAGATTTAAATTTCCTGTCCTATGCTATTTATTTTGCAGGCTTAACAATGACAGCTTGGACTTTTCTATTCTTCTTTTTTTTTTTCTTCCCCCAGATGTTTTTACAAATCAGCCTTTTGAATATGAAAGTATGTTTTGAAGCACCTAATATTTATTCTACCCACCCTAATAGGTAAACGTGCATTGCAGTGTGTGTTCTAATGCTGATAATTCATATCATTTATCTGATAGATCAGGAGCCATTATGGCCTGTTGTGTAAATTCATATTTTGGCACTCTTTAAAAAGTGGATTATTATTGACCCGATAGACCGTAACAGCTTCAAAGAAGCCATTACTGTCTATTGTGTAAGTCCTTCATGGCGCATGTTTTATTGACCCTTTGGAGCCATCATGGTCTGTCTTGTCAATCCGGATGCCATGCAAGCGTATTAAGGCTGCCTGCGTAATATCCGTACAGAGCGGTAGTCACATTATTGATGCATGCTCCTATGAAATTACATTTTGAGCCACATCGGCCAGCTGTTTTTTCCTCAGGTTCTAAAACACCTATTGTTCTGGTTCACATCCTGAACTAGAGACTAGGGCTACAAAAATTGCCTGGAGATAATGAAGCCATTACTCTTTTTTTCTTAAAAAAAAAAAAGTGAAAATCAGGCTCCCCTTCGCCAGGAAGAAAAGAGAAATGGCTGTGGGTGGCCAGACCACCACAGCTCTTCTTCATGACCCCCTCTCTGCTCCCAGCTGCACACATATAGGACAGTGCAGTGTAAAGGAAATGTCCCCTCCTCCTTTCATGGCCCATAAAAGCCACCTTACCGGACAGTAGGGTGGCTGGCTTGCCTGTGCAGGGGGAAGGCTGAGCAGGGTTTGCTTTCTGCAATAAGATGAGCAACCTGCACAAGGTGCGAGCAGGTTTGCATACAATGAGAGGCAAAAGGGTCATACGCACCCGTGTGCTCTGAGGTGCCTGGATGTGAGGGCTTTAATGAGAAACAGAAGGGGAAAAAAATGAGGCCCCAGTGGAAAGCTAGTCCTGAGGGAGTGCCTACTACTGCTTCCAGGCTGGAAACTTTCCCCTGGCCAACTCTGCAAACCAAACTCCTGCAAATCCTTCCTGTTTGGCTAACCCCTCCATAGGGGAGCAGTGAAGTCCACCCTGAGCATCACTTTGCCCAGCACACATCCATCAAGGCCAACATGGCTCGTTGTCAGGAGCCTGTTACCTGCAGACTGTCTCACTCCTTTTCTTCAGTGAGTCCCAAATAAAGACCACACAGAAACCGCATAAACTGAACCCCCTCCAAAGCAAAGTCTTCTTGAGGCCAGATCAAATTCAGCTGAGTAGCCAGTGGGGCTAAGTTCAACCTGCAGCTGCCTATATGCTTGAATTATTCCTATGCCTGGCATAATAAAGATCTAGTGTTGGCAGTGGTTGCTTGTCTTATACATTCATAAATATTTATCCAAATATTAACGAGCAGAAAAACAATTTATTTCTTTTTTTCCTAATTGTAACATCAATTCTAATATGTTTTGTTACTTAGTCACCCCACAAGTAAATTGATTTTCTTATCCACCAATAGGTATTTAAATGTTTTACAAGTGCATGCCAGAATCCTGAAATGAGAACCATGTTTGGAACTCATAGCAGGGCTGGTATTTGTAGACTTCCCCCACCACCACCACCACCCCAACACAGCAGGAGTTATGTAATAAAAATGCATCATAAAGGATGGGTAGTGGGCTTATGCAATGTACATCTTGGAAGGAGACAGTACACAGATGCAATGTACACATGCAAAATGCATGGTGTGCTGCAGAAAAGCATTTGCTCCTACCGTTCCTCTACACACACATTTTCTCCTCTTTTCACACACACCACTCGTGCATAATATTGGCATAATTTACAATTTCCAATTGCAAGAGTAGATATCTGATTTCCAAGATGCCATTCAAGAACTCCTCATGAAATTTAGTTTCCAATTCAGCGGCCTTCTAAACCACTTGGCTGGTGTAATGCACACAAAGAGTCCCAGAAAAAAGTCAGCTACCTGCTTAGCCACCTTGCTAAATTGAGGCCTCACTTTTGATAGATCTCAACAACTTTTCATCACCCACCTAGATAATGAAAGATGCTGGTAATCTGACCTTGCATAGTAACTGAAAACTTTCTCATCGATATTACTTGTGACAGCTGTTTATTTCCTTGGAGGGGAAGACAAAGCCTTTGGTCTATGCAATTCACTAAAAGACCATTTTATTAGTCCAGCATTTCCTTGTGTGCAGCTGGAAATTTTATCGGGTGCTCACCAACAACCTGCTGTGCGTTAGTGTCAGAGGACCACAGCAAATAACCTCTGGTGCATATAAGAATTAGGCATGAGACCCTTGTCTTCCTGCATAGGTACCCATAAGCTCACTAAGTGGTATATATGGGAGACGGGGCTTCTCTGACCTTAGTGGAATTACATTAGTAATCCAGGAGGCTTATTTATTTTGGGCAGCCCAGAAATGACTCTCAGTGCCCTCTCAAATGAAGGAAATAGAAGGTTTTGTCTGTCTTTTGCATGGACACATTTCGTCATTTGCTTTTTATCCTGACAGTTGTTTATTTGGCATTATTCTGACAAAGAGAATAAAAAGGTCTCCCGATTTAGTAAAAGTATGCAAAATCATTTTGCCTTTTTCCCTAATAAGATTAAGAAGAATTTAGGTAGACCTGATATCGATGAAGTTCATACACAGGATACAATGTTTAGCAAATAAACACGTTTCTTTTATAAATGCTAGCTTTACCTCTTTTCTAATTCACTTATTTTTAGAGCTAGCAATTGATTTGTTCAGAGGTAAGAATAGCAGCTTCACCACCAGCTTCAGGGGAGTTATACCCGATACACACTGGTGTAAGCACAGGCAAAATTTCGACCCAGCATCCTGGCTTAAGGGCTCCTTTCCTTCTTCTCCAGCATTTCTGAGACAAGGGACAATTCATAACTTTGCCAAATGAATCCACTCCAAGGAGAGAGCAAGGGGATCCAGCAGAGCTCGAAGTCTATGACAGCCAGGTCTCAGTTTAAGTCAGGAATAAGGACTGCACCTCCTGGGCATGCTATGTACATCTTACTGGTCCCCATGTTAGCTACAGGAAAGGTTGACTAGACTAGGCAGCTTCATCTCAACACTATAAAAAACTGCACTCGTACGCCCCACTCATATTCCCCCACTGCTACAGTTCAGATCAGAAAAATCCCAGAAAAACCTGCACTCACCACTGTCGCAGTTTTTCAGGGTTATAATAGAAACTACCAGGATCTGACACCCTTCTGGTTCAGTGCATAGCCTTATATATGCAAAAAAACAAATGCTCACAGTCTGGATTTTTATATTTACATTGTAATGTTCCACTTCTGTTCACAAAACCATGGACGAGCAAGCCTTTGCCTGGCTCTCTCAGGGCACACAGCTGATGAGCTGCCTGAAACAGCAGAGCCACTGAGAAAAAATACAACCAAAATATTCAGCATCAGGATCACCTCACTCATAAACTCCTGACAGACTGAACACACTGGAGCTGGAATTACTGGAAAGATGATGATTTACCTTCAGACTTCCCAACTGCAGCCGACTCTGAATCCTGCCACAAAAGGCAAACAAAAAACAAGAAAATATTTGATGACTTTGTGTTTTTCTATGACAACCAACATCATTTATGACCCATTATGTAATGACACGAGCATTATACATTGAAAAGCTGTCTTGAAAGACATTGTAAATAAACATTTCTGGTTTGCAAACAGGAAGCCAGAGATATTACTGTGGAAGCTGAGAGGATGGGGTTAGATTCTTGAAACATGAGTGATTTGTTTTTTCCTTCCATCTCTCCCAAACTCGTGGTGTAGTCATATTGTTACTAGCTAATGCATGTCATTTTCTCACCACCCTTATAGCTAAAATATAATTAGAAAAAAAAAAAAAAAAAAAAGAACAGCAACAGAAAGACAGACTAGATAGATACAAGCTAAGGAAAAGTGGCAAAAAGATGAAATGGGAGGTATAAAGTATTTGGAGCCACAGGGATACAAACCAAGTGTGGGAAGAGTCTAACCTCCAGCAGCGGCCCACGGCAGTGACTTCAGCAGAAGGCACAAAATAACCAAGAATAAATATTCCCATGGGAAGACACCTACAAATTCCATATCGCATATGCAGGTATGTTCTGCACCATGTCAGGGAAGGGTTTTCAGATATGTGTCATCGTCTTGGCAATCAGATTTGTACAAAGAGAGGCAACGGTTTACATTAGCCTAAGCATTTCTGGAAAAAGCAGGGTTTGGGGCTCAGCATTCTTCTTTAGGGCTGAGACGAGCAAGAAACTTCAAGCTAGGCTTTGCTGCTTATTTTTCAGACCTGAAGTGCCCATGTGCTCAAAATCCTGTCTGGGTTTTGAGCTATGTTTCTCAGTCCAGTAACTATCTCTTCGCAAACCTGCTCGACTGCTACCCTTAAGACATTACAACTACCACAGCGCTACTAACTTACTGCCCTTGGCCTGAGTGAAGCGAATTCCTGACAGCAGTAGGTTTTCAGTGGCTGAACTGCACTCTCTCCTCACCGCAGCCTGCACAGGGGGTCACACCGCCGGCTCCAGCGCAGCCCCCCGGGCCAGCCAAGCATGGCCTGCCAGCCAACACGGCAGCCGGAGCAGGGCTAGCCACCAGCTTCCAGCAGAGCAGGATCAGGCGCTTTCTCCTTCTGACATATTTCAAAACATCCCCCTTTTTTCTGTGCTAACTGCTTAGAACAGTTGCCTGGCCCAGGCATCAAATAAACACTGGCTTTTATATCCCAGCACTGGTGTTATTGTGAAGGAAGTGTTCAGTCAAACAATACCGCTGAACAATATCTTTTCTCCTACTGATGTCGTGTAACAATTTTTTTTTTTTTTGCTTTAACCTGTATTTCTAACCCATTTTAAACCTCCCATTTTTTCACACAGTAATGGGAAGATTTTTCCCCCCTCCTTTCTCTGCCTTTTTCCCCCCACCTTCAGTAGATGAACTTTAAATGCAATAGTGTGCTCATCCTGAGTGACCCTGCCTGCTGGGAGTAATTGTCTAGAGGAGAATAGAAGAATCTAAGAGCTTTTGTGCAAGGGAATAGAGAAGACAGACTTTATTATGATTCTGAATAGTAAGCGCACTCTCTCGGTTTTTTTTTTTTTCTTTCTCTCTCTCCCTTTCTTTTTATTTTTTTTTTGGGGGGGGTCTAACAGCTGTTTCCCATCACAACCGGTGTTTGAAAGACGCAGCAAAATTGAGTGTATCAGTATCACAATTAGTTTCACAGGCGGCTAATAACTTACTTGCCAGCCATGCCTGATTTAATCAGGACAGTCCTGATTTATGGTTGTTTGTCCCAGTGTCCGATTTTCCCTGCCAGCTCCATCACAAGGAGATGCACACAGCCTGCCTCTGCGCTCCATCAGGGCCACCGGTTCACTACAGTGGGCTCGCTGCACCGGAGGGGAAAAAGGAGGAGGCAGCTTAAATGAGAAGTCTGGAGTCCTCTAACACAACTCCGAAAACATATTCTTCTGACTGTGATAAACAGAGCAGCTCACAGTGGTGCAGGCGTGCCAGGCTGACTCGTAGGGGCTTGTACATTTATCAAGGTATCTCACAGTGGCCTGCTACCCCCCTCTCCGCCTGTGACCCGGAGGAACCTCCTGGGTTAGGGTCAAGAGGTGATTTTAGCAACACATTATCTCAAGCCTGCAAGGCCCCGAGCTGCTGCGAGTGGGTCTTCTGTCAATGGTGCCAAATTATGCGTGGCTCATTTTTGCAAAGTGATCTACTGCTGCTGCTCATTGGGGACAGAGCTGAGACCATCCAACTCATTTTTCTTAGGACTGCAAGCTGGTCTGGAGGAAGTCCCAGCAGCGAGAGCCCGCCTCATGCCTTTCTCACTCAGCAACTCTACTCCTTGGAGCTGAAAAAAATGTCCATGAGAAGCTATTTAATGAATCGGTTGTAGCACTTAAAAGATGAGGTCTGAAGTAGTCTTGCCTATGGATGCAAAAAGGAGAAAAGAGGTTTGTAGGAGGCTTTTAGCTAGGCTGTTCCTCTCTCTTAAAAGAAATAGGCAACTCCTTAAAGAACACAGAAAAGTAAGCGAAGCTGTGTTATAAACAGGCACCAGAATTAACACCTGCACAGCCCTTCAGGGTGGGTTTCCCCACAGTCACCTGCAGATAGCTCCAGTGCTTCCCTTCACATGCCTCTGCAAGGCTGTTTGCTGGGGTGGATGCCAGGCCAGAGCAGCGACTAAGCCACCACCCAGCCGAGCCCACTGCCCATTGCCGTCTCACTTTTACCTCGGGCTTCTCAAAGTAAGGCAAGGTAAAAAGTCTGTCTGTATTCACTGTTTTGCCTGTGTTTCTGAAATGGAGAGAAGGTTGAGGTCCAAATCCATGGCCACAGTTTCTACATGCCACTACAGTAGCAATAACCCTCCGGGATTTCTAACGAGGAGAGCTGTAGCACATCCATGTCAGAGGGAGCCTGTGCATTGTTATTAGGAGTATTTCCAACCTGCAAACAGAGGTTTTCTGCTTTAGTTTGTAAGATTGTCATGGAAAATCCCGTGTCACCTGTTTTTAAAGAGGTACATTACACTCCTATAGTTAGCTCTGAAACATGAAAGACAAGATGTGCCTTGTCATCACCTTCTTAAGTCAGGGATCCAGAAATCTCAGGCCCCTGGTTTGAAAGGGGAGATGCAAACAGACACTTTGCATTTTCCTTATAGGCACTGGGGGATCACACTGCAAGGGCATTGCCTAGGGCTGGAGCACAGCCCTGGTCCTTGCCCTGAGGAGCTTACAGTTTGAGTAGAAAGGCAACAAACTCAGTGGGAAGCTTGAAAGGAGGGCTTTTTTTTTTTTATTATTTTCCTCTTTTCTTACCTTACATGTAGCATTTGGTAATGCATAACAGAGAACAGAACTATTTGAAGCATCACAACTAGCCAAGCCATAAGAGAGGATACTGACTAGTTCCCTAGATGACAAGACACAAGCAGAGACCACAGCACATGCTTTTCTCCAGCTGCAAGAGTCAAATCTACATTTGCAAACTTCTGTCTCCATGAGGAGCAAGAATGGGGGCATCTCATTTGCTAATTTCACTTAATTTAAAATAGATTGAAAATGCAAATTTGTGTTCAGGTTTTCCAGCTGAATAAAGGATGTCCTCCACAATACCTTTCACAGGAGGTATTCATGCTGCTTCAGATGGAACATTTCACTCTACCTCTTGGGTTTCCTATCAGCTGTTCCTAGTCAGCTCTCCCTTCAGGATGGAGACTTGCTGACTTGCCCTACAGCCTGGACCAGTCTCTCTGTATGGTCCTTGGTGGAGGACCTAAGCTTTTCCCAGAGGACTTCTTTGTTTCAAGTTTCATGTTTCAAGCATGTTTCAAGTATCGAAACCTTAACTGAGGCCTCACTTTTAGGTTTTATGGTATTCAGCTTAGGTCCTAAAGCAGAACCTGGGTCTAATGTGTCCATACCAGCAGGTAGCCAGGCACTTGGATTTGAGTGCCAACGTCACCATCTTCTTTCAGAAGGGCATCATTGTTTTCTCATCAAAGGCAGCAGAAAGTGGGACTGGAGCTGCAGTAATTCCAGTAAGAAATCTGCACTTGGGATTACTTCTTGCCATTCCCTTTTCTTCCTCTGTTTACACAAAAGACAGACCATGTTCAATGGTATCAGTGCAACCCAACCACGATACTCATTGAGCAGTTAACACACAGGCACATACAAAGAGAAAAAGAAAAAGAAAAACTGACAGTCTATCCATCTCACTTGGCATGTTTATATGTCCTTCTTAACCATAAAAAAGAAGCCTGTTTACAAAGCAGAGTGTCGGTAACATTGTGTAAAGGAACACTTATCTGAGAAACTTTGATCTCCTCCTGAAGCACCATTACTCTGAGACTGAAGGGCTAATGGCTCTTTGGGTGGGAGAGAAAGTTTTTCAACAGGAAGAGAAGGAAGTTTATTGTGCTATCTAGTGGACACATTTAGAAAATCCTGTTCCTCGGAAATAAGTCGTGGCTGTGTCACCAGCAGCCTTATCCCACATTGTGCAGGCTGCTGAATGGGGGGGAAATAACAAGACGTTGAAGCCTCCTGTAATGGGATAGTGGGGAAGTTGTTACTCTAGGGCAGGCCTGCTATCTCACTCATTTAAGTAATGGACATATTAATGGAGCTGAGAGCTAAACCAGACACATGGCCTGCCTATTGGAGCTAAGGTTTTCCATTTACAGACTCCGGGCTGCATTTTACAATACTGATTCACATATCTAGGTCCTACTTGAGTGAGTAATCATACTGGCTTCAGAGCACAAGCAGAACATTGGCCTCAACAACAGGAGTAAAAACCACTGCCAGGAGAGTGATGGGATCAGATCCTAAACCGCCTAGTGATGAGTTATCATTAAAAATAAAAATATGCATGCTTTTTTTGAAAAGGATTGTGAATTTCTGGGATCCAAAAAGTGGGCTGAAGAACACACATCAGGCTAAGGTAGGCTCGCTTTCAGATAGGTCAGAAATTCCACAAGAACAACATCATTTACTCCACTGCTTTTGCAAAAATCACAAAAACTTGCCCAATCATTTTTTTTTCTTCCTAATTTCAAGTTTGCCAGCTCTCCCTAAGATGCTGAGGTTCACCTGACGCTTCACTGCAGTCAAATATTTGGGTATCTCCTATCCTTCCTGCAAACATCTTTCTCTAAAATGTTCGTTAAAATGCACTGTCAAATTGAAACTTAATAGCACAGACCTTCCTCACAAACATGAACAGCACCTCCGGAGGCTCACACATCACCGCCCTTCGCTTGCATCTGTCCTGCCACTCTCCATTTTATTTCTCCGTGCTGCCGCTTGCACTTTTCAAATTCTTCTCTCTGTCGCCGAGTCCTTCATTCAAAGGCCGCTGAAATCCTTGGGAGCCCATCCAATACCTGCCGCTGGCTTCGGGCCCTGCCACGGCAATTCTGCTCTGCAAGCACTGAACGCGTCCTTCGAGGCGCTGAGCAACCCCATTAACTAATCTTGTTAAAAATACTCCTTCACTAGCCAGCCCGTGAATAGTCGCATCTATTGTGTAAATGTGTATTTCTCTTCTAAACATTCCTGGGGAGACAATGTCGAGATAGGCTGGAGCTGTCTTTTGCAAGTTGGCCTGTTGAAACAATTAGCTTGAAAGACAGACTTGAAAAGACGAGGGGTTTGCGCCCCCAAAAGAAAAACAGTGGCTTCAAAAGAGTGTGATTTATTTGAAGGGGAGAGAAAAACAAAAGGAAGCAGATTAGTTGGGCTCACCGAGTTTCCACCCTGTAGTTTCCTTATTTTGCTAGACTGTGAGAGACCACGGCCGGGCTCTGTGGAGAGCGCACGTTTGAACCCAGGTTTACTCATGACGGATACAGCAGTCACAGACGTTCAATTTATATCTTTCTTCCGAAAAAACACGGCGTTCGTAAGCCGCCGTATTTTTTGGTGGGAGGCAAGTAAGGCAACTGTTATTGCGGGGTGTTTAAAATAGATGATACCCCATTTGGAAAGCAAGATGAAGTACCCTTCTATCTGGCATAGCCTTGAAACATTTACAGAAAGCCTTTTAATGGAGATTTAGTGCATGTATAATAATAACACAGAATCCGATACCCTCTAGGAAAAAACTGCCCGGTGCTCCCTTAACAACCACAATTGCCACACAACTTGTTATACCTCAAGTTAATAAACCGGAATTAAGGTTATGAATAAACTTTAGTAACCAGCAGGAGCCTGTGTCTTTTACCCCTTGTGACCGTCCCACAAGCAGTGACACCCCTACCCTACGTTTATCCCTTGCTTTACCTTTCCTGGGGCACGCAGCCAGCCCCGAAAGCTCTGGCACTGACTGAGATATACTGGGGCCAAGCCAAAAACAAAAGAAAACAAAATAAAATTTAAAAAAAAAAAAAAAAAAAACCAAAAGGACCAAAAAAAACCCCAAAACAAAATAAAGGAAAACAAAACAAATGGCAACAAAATAAAACAAATTAAACATAAAAGCAAGGCTAGGTTAAAAGAAAATAAATAGCGCACAGTAAAACGAAGGGCTGTTTTCTGCCGTGCCCCGGCACCCCCGGAGCCCCGCCGGGAGGGGCCCGGCCCGCAGGGGCGGTGGGAGCAGCGCGCAGCCGAGCGGCGCGGGCGACACCGTGTGGCGGCAGGCGGGAGCGCACCCCCCACCGCCCGTACCCGCGGGGCGCCCGCGGGGATTCCGGTGGCGGCAGCGCGGGTGGGCGCCTCCTGCCGCCTGTCGGGCGCCCCCTCTCGGCGCAGCCTCTCCCGCGCTCTCCCGGGGGCGGGCGCCCGCGCCTTCCCCTTGCGGGCCCGCGGTACTGGCAGGACGGGCGCTGCCGGCGGAGCGCTGCCGGGAGCCAGCGCCGCTGGAGCCGCCGGCCGCGCCTGCCGTGCCGCTCCGTTGCAGGCAGCTGCGGGCAGGGCAGCGGGGGGGGCGGTGTGCGGGAATGCGGCACTTGCCTTTGTCAGCAAGCCGGCGGGCTGGGCCAGGCAGGGGGAGGGGAAGCAGCCCCCCTGCACCCCCCCGTCCCCCACAGCTGCCCGCTTTGGAACCCAGCTGCCAGCGTGGGGACAGCAAGGTGGCCGCGCTCCGCCGGACCGTGCCCGGGCGGTTTCTGGGTCAGATGTCCTCGGGGGGGAGATGGCTTCATTTAGACAGAGTAGGTGATGATGAGAGATGGTCCATCGGGCCAACAGAATTACAATGCATGTGGCTGGGGCCTCTGCAAGTCTGTCCTCAATTATTTTTGTTTATTTTGGTGCTTCCCCAAGTCGTTCGGATCGAGTGTCTTCACTCATGCTTTTTGTTCTTTCAGGAACAGGCACGAGAATCCAAAACTCAGGCCCTGTCTGACAGCACATCCCGGTGCCAAACAGGCCAAGACGGCTGTAATTGCTGTCAGGAATGAGCTTTCAACAGGCCCCTGCGACAGAGGCAGTGAAGAAAAAAACAATCCTTGCTCCCCAAAATGCCCGTAAACTTGGATCTGCCGACAGAGAACGGCCAGCGGTGGAAAGGGCGTGCTGGGCATCACAGCCTTCGCTAATGGGCCTCCTGCTTATGAAGCTCTTCAGTACCGCCACCTGCTCTCCCCAGAGGTCTTAAATAAGCAAAACCAAAAATATTAAAAAGCTTTGTAGCATAGGTGCCCTCACAGGTAGAAAAGGGGGCTAGATGCTTCGTGCTCTTCAGGTTATATTAAATTGGAAGTATATAAATATTCCGTGCTTACTGGTGAGCCTCCCGTCAGCTTTTCCCTCTGCTAATCACCACAGGAAAATTTCAGGTTGCTGAACACAGATGTCTAGCATGATTTCAGATGCTGTGGGCTTTCCCATATACTGCATGACCCGAAAGAGATGACATATGAGCTGCAGAAGACCCGCATCTTTACAGAGAGGTGGCTGATTGCCAGGTGGGATAGTCAAGAACATCTAAAATGGCACTAGAAACACATGTTTAGGCAACTTTATTCCACCCAAGCATCCAACTCTTTTTGCCTCATACCTCTGTTAGGTACAGACACCCAAGAAGTCTGGGTGGGGCCTTTTAAACATCCTCAGTGCACAGCTGAGAAGAATCAAGGTGGAAGATCACCAAGAATCAGGTAGTATTTGTATGAGGACCAGCATGGGCTAAGAAGTCACTAGGGTTACAGTGGTGGTTGCTGCACCTCTGTGCTCATGTTCCAAGACTTCAGCACAGATTTTGCCTGCGACAGGGAAGCCTTCACCCCAGGTTTATAACCTGTTGTCTTAACCCTGAGCTGACCTTATTAGTTTGGTGGAAGGAGTATACCCAGTTCCTGTCCATCCAAACCTCATCTCAAGTGGCAGACATCAGAAGATTGTCCACCTCCAGCTCTAACCAGGTCAAACAAAGCAGCCAGTGTCCACCCAAACCCTCTGTTTAGCTCTTTGTTTTGAGACAAATGTTAAGGACAGAAAGTAAGTCACTTTCACTCCAGCAAAATGCATGTTGAGATGACTGATCACAGAAGAGGAAACAAGGTCACAAAACAGGAAAAATAATGAAGAGTATTTATAGGTATGGCCTTTCAGAATGGAGCTTTTCTCTTAAGATACAATGTCTAGGCGTATAATGGGAAAGTCATCTCCTCTTCGGATCAGCGTAGAGAAATTATTGAAGTATCTTCTTCAGAAACAGGGCTTTCTTCCTGCCTCGTCCCTTAATCTAAGGAAATACCTCCAATGAGAACTCAAATCAACAGACACACAGAGAAAAGACCCTTCTTGAGCCTACTGGGAGCCATTGCACCTTTCTTCTCCTCCCTGTGGTTCTGTTTAAAGCGAGAAATGTCTGGTGCCAGGAATAATGCAACTACAGCTTTATTTCTGTCACCCAGAGGAAAGAGGCTTCTTTCTTACTGTGGTGGTTCAGCTTCACCTGAAATCTGGTTCACTCCTCCTGCAGCATAAATGGAGCAAGGAGATTCTCAAACCTCCCTCACGAATTTGATTTAGGTAGCATGTTTTCTGCTAGTTGCAATACGTCATAATCATAATCTTAAAAATTAATTATTATTTCAAACTATACATATATAATTTAACATTAAATGATAACACCATAGTTAACAGGTTGCCTCCAGCATAACAAAGAAGCCAAGCACAACACGAAAGTATTCTGAATGCCCAAGGTGGGTATAGATGCGTTTATGTTAAGCACAGCTTGTTTGGGGGGACTTTTAAAATACCCTTGCTATACATGTGTTAAATGCACATTTATCATTAATCTCTGAAAGCTGGTGCCTACTGTCCTGTGCTACATTTCTAACACTGCACTCTGGAAGTAGCCATTGGAGATGTATGATGTTTTGTCTAAGGCTAGATATAGCGTGACACTTTTTGCCTTGCATTGTGTCCCTTGGACATAATATAATATGATGCAATATAATACAGTGTTAGAATACGAAAGACTAATATAACAACTTCTATTATTATAGTTGAATTTAAACTGCCTTCCCCAGCTGGTGACTTTTCTATTCTCTGGCACAATGGTGAATTCCTGCAGTTTATGCCATGATATGAAAGGAGAAGCAAGCGTCAGCACCTAAAAATACCATAGAGTTGTTGATTTGGTATCAGGGTGCATGGATCCATCAAGAGCACAAGTCTGTTCTGTGTGGTGTTTTGCAGCACTTTGGTAATTCAGGCATTGGGGCTCTTGCAGGAGGACTTCTGCTGGACAAGCACCTGGGTGTGGTGCATGTGGCCTGGGAAAGTGGTGGTCCCCCTGCCATGGTACTTCTGCCCTCCCTTTCTGGAGCCCACTGACACTGACCCCTCATCCATTTCTTTTTCTCCTCTCTGCCAAAGCAGAAAAGTCACAGAGTTATGATCGCCCCAGTTCTTTAGGAAGAGATTGGTGAAGGCCAGGGAAAAAGACAAGTACTACAAACACCGATGTAGTATCAGCACTCAATAGCTTTGCTATGGCAGACAGGGTCACGAGGTGGCTGTGATATCAGTACCTTATAGAACAGGGGTCCTCAATCCAGCCTCCGGTATTTACAGAACCCCCCCCACCCCCCTGCCAGGGGTTGGGGGGGAAACCCAGCAGCCGCAGATGACTGCCTGCCACTGCATCCGTGCACCGGCCCCCTGGTTAAAAAGTTTGAGGACCCCTGTTGTAGAGGAATGAAGCTGGGTTAACTAACACTGATAATATACAGCTGTAGGCTCGCTTCAGCGGCAGCGGGTTGGCTGATGTGGACAAGGTGCAGCTGTGGCTGGTTCTGTTAAGGGGTTGGGCAGCCAAGGAAGAGAGAGGAGGGAGGGAGAAGAGTGAGAAAATGCCCTGGATGAGGAGACACAAGGAGAAGGCAGCAGAAGTGAGAATCAGAGGGACTGGCCTGAAGAGTATGTTGGTATCTGATGGTAAAAGACCTTGTTGCAGCTTGATAGTTTTGAGAGTGCTGCAACAGTACCTCACCTTTTCCATGTTATTCTCCATTTCAATGACTAATGTAGGAAGAAGGGCCACTGAATGCTCTCCTGTATACAGGGTTTGCAAAAGTAGGGGTTTTTCAACTCACCTAGAAGGTCTCAGAGGAATTGGTTGAGGTCGGTGCCTTCAGAGGGCTGGAATAACCCTTTCATTTCAGTAACTGGTCTTCTCCTTGCTCCTAGCCTACCTGTATTCATGTTCTGGGCTTGAAGTAATGTCATTGTGTATGGGATTTTTCAGACAGTCTGAATGATGAAATGAGCTCCCTGTTGATAGATTTGTGGTGAAGGAACTCCTTGGTATTTGCTCTTTACCTGTGTCTCAAAGCAGACAGTTGATAGCATCCAAAATTGTCTCAGTGCAGCTACATCACTAAATGGCTTACATTGATCTTTCAATCCTATTGCTAAGAAACATCTAGATAGCCATCAAAGGACAGCGCTGCCTGTCTTAAGTGTGGGAAGAGAGCTTCAGGAGGCTAGTAAAGTCAGAGTTAGTAAACCAAAGTGGATAAAATGTTACAGAGCAAGAATGCTTCCAGAAGTCTGGCAAGTCTGGACTTGTATCCCATTTCTAAAGAAGGAACCTCAGCTGTGGCACCTCTACTATCAACTCTGAATGTACGCCATGGATACCTTCATGTAAGGAAGACCTCACTCAGCTAAGTCCCTCAGCTACAGAGAACCACATCAGTGAAAGCCACCACACTGACTGTGACTGAAGACTTACTGGATCCCAGTTCAGACCACAGGACTACCAACAACCAGCTTACTACCCCTTGTACTCTACACTGACCTGAACTACCCTTGAAAATTCAAATACCCCATATTCCAAAAATCTCAAAAACATGAACATTTGTGCCATCTCAGGAAGAAAAAATTACACACCGTGTCTTGCCAGTACAAATGAGACCAGTATTCTTGACCACAGTTATTCTTTTGTGAGTAGGTACAGCCTAGAATTTAGCAAGATATAAAGGCACTCCTAGTTCTATGGCTGAGAAAAGTTTTACCAGTTCTTCTTCTTCATCTGAGCATTCAGGTTCATGTAATTAAACATGCCAACAGGGAAAAAAAATAAAAAGTCCTTTGTCAGATTGATAGTTAAGCCCTGACTTAAAACCATAGCCTCAAGTGTGTTTGAATCTGAAAATCCAATCTGGCTGACGTTTTGTCTTTTAACACATGCCGTCATAACTTCAAATTAAAGGCAACACTTAAAATGCACCAAGCTATATCACACACACTTTGGCATGTAAAGGAAGCATAGGGCAACAGAAGGATGGTGTCAGACCAAATTTTCAGCCTTCTTTTCTTGGCGTTTTGAATTTTACTCAGACTTTCAAGGTTATATACATTTCATGGTTTAATTTCTGTTATTCCCTAAGGCACTGGTGCATATTTACCCACTAACTACAATAATTCCTTTGAAACAAAATAATTTATAATAGGCATATTACGATCCTTTCAGACTTACTGTGATCTAATCACTAGGCATGTATTTAGGAAATCTAAAATCCTTTCAAGACTTTTACCTTGAGACAGGCTAAGAATGCACAGTACATAAACACACATTCGTAACAGTTCACATTTTGGTAAGGTGATCCATTCTCCAAGTATATATTGTATATATACTTGTATATATATCCATTCAGCAAGTATATATAATAAAGTTAATTGAACATTAGCCACCTTTCAAACCTTAATTGCACTGCTTGCTTAAAAAAGAAGAGTTTGCAGAAACATTTTTGTAAATCAAAGGCATGTTCAAACTGCAGACAGAGAGAGATGGGAAAAGTCAGGGTTGCCTGGACTGTCACTTTAGCATGATTTTGAGTTTACAGATTTAAGTCAGGATCTAAAATGCAACTTAAATAAAGGGTGGTTTATCCCTGTTGATGGCCAATCTTCAGGAGTTTGTTAACGCAAAATCAGAAGACTGCCTTATCACCCTATGTATCAAAACCACTTTTTCGTAGTTCGATCAGTTTCCCTGTAAGCTGGGTGAACCCTCAAGCAGCTCCCATCCCTGTTCAGTGGAGCTGTATCAGCAAAACAGAGTCATGGCACAAGTCAACACACCACACCATTTCTGCTCAGAAGACACTTTCTACAGTAGTGCTACACCAGCCTGAATGTACGCTGGGCCTGCTAAGGGACTGATGATGATAAACAAGTAACTACAGCAGGGTAAGCAGGTGACAAGAGCCAGAAAATCTGGTAAAGTAGTAATATTGCATTTTGATATGATGAATGGCTATATTTACTTCTCTCATGTCATGGGATACAGACCTCATACCTGAGTGGATGAACCTAACCTGTGACTACGGTGAGGCAGAGAAACTTTGGGACTGCAGCAAGTATGCTTGTTACTGCTAACAAGATATGTTCTCCCAACATTGCCTAGTGAAAGAAGTCTCTCCCACCACCATCTCATAATTAAACAAAACTTCATATTATACCACTACCTTTTTGTAAACCTCCACTTGCAAATATCTGCAAGGATGTCTGTCAGTCATGTTATTTTTTGAACGTAAATTTCTAATAATGACTGCAAGCTAAAGCTTGAAAATGTGAACACTGAAGATTATGATGCCAGCAGATAAGTAAAATAAATCCAAATCTTTCCAATTTTTAAAACATTTCTGTAATCTTTTGCATGTCTTCCTCCTTACCATCTTAATCCAAATCATTTTTTTATAACTGTTCTTCTCTAAGCACACACCTACAAAGCACACGACCTTTTATTCTTCTTTAGAAGGACAAAAGTTTTATACTCACAGGAAAAAAAAAAAAAAAAAAAAAAGCAGGCTAGAAAGTAGGCATTTCTGTTAAACCAGCCAAGTTCTTTGCTGGTATTTCCCTTATACAGTAAAGGTTAAAACAAAGGGATGGGTAAAGGTGATTCTTTGAAATTAACTGGAAAATGTATCCTATCCAGTGGTTTGATTTTCCAGACATTTTAATATTTTGCCTATTTAATCCATACTCCAGAGCACAGAAGAAAAACCTGAAGCAAAATTCCTTTTTGAAAGCATCCCATGGATCTCACCATCCCATACTTCCTTATGCACTGAGCTCCCCCTCTTTGGTTCATCCCTGACATGCCATGCTCAGCAAGGAGAAGAAAGCATCTTAGAGAGGGACTTGATAAATTTTGGTGCTCTGCAAAGTTCTGTGGCTATACTAACATCTAAGTGTTGGGAGGTAGGAGGGCTGTGAAGAATACGGGAAGAAGAAAAAGCAGGGGACAGCAAGCCACTGGATTAGGAGGAAAAAATTGGAGAAAGAAAGACTGTTCCGTGACCCTCACCCATGACTGCCACTCTGGTTACCTAGATTTCAGATGTAGACATGGTTATGGGTGCCTCAGCTTGTAGATGTCCATCTTGAGGTATTTCCTAGTATCCTAAATAAACTGTGTGTCAGGTAAAGGGTTTTTCTACAGTGGTACCAGATTGTCAGCCTAAAGCAAAGAACCTTATTCCTCTTGACATCAGGGAGTTTTCCCTGGTGTTTTTTCAGTAGGCAGCAACAGGGACTGCATTAAACTCTAATCAAAGTCTATTGAAACTTAGATGGACTTTGGGTAAACCCTTCAGAGACAAAATTAAATAAAGATAGATAGACAGATATAGACAAAACAGCAACTTTTTGGCTGGGATTTGAATTTTCATTACAGATATGTACTTCCAGGTTAAACACACCATAAGCAGATGTCCTCCCCTCCTCCTTCTTCTGTGCAGCCCTGTGGGATAGGGCATAGCCTAACCTTACTCCAATTTCTCTGTTTTCAACTGCTGAGGGACAGTGAACAGATCAGGAAGCCTGTTATTCCAAATCTGAAATTCCAAGTGCATGACTTTTTCAAATTAAGCCATGTGATACTGTTTTAGTTCATTGATTTGACAACTGTGACATTTAAAACAATGTTTCTGATACAGAAACTGCTGGAAAAGCAAATGAAAAATGTCCCAAAAGCAAACCATTGTGGAAAGTAAGCACAGCTGGACCCTAATTCTTTAATAAATTGGAATGAATATTCCCAGAACAGATTTTCAGTATTTAGCTGTGTTTTTAAATTGCAAGACTTCTGAACTTGCATGACACCTGGAAGACATACCGTCCTGACTCCCCAAACTGAGTATTTCAAGAACTTTTCCTGTCTGTATGAAAGAAAAGCATCTGAGTTCAAGCATGATTATCCCTATTTTTTAAGCATGAAGTTTAAAGCTACAATACACACAATTTTGAGATAATTTAAGCTTCTATTGGTACAAGTATTTGCTTACTGCGATTTTCAAAACTACCAAAACAACTTAAAATACCCCAAAGGTGCCTTTTGAAATGTCTTGCACGTCTACTTTCTGCCTTCCCATCTCCGGTCTTCTCTTGTCCCATTGTCTCCATTGCCAGCCTTTCTTCGATTACTTTCCTCCAAATCCCAGACTCAAAAACACTTTTGTTTTTCCCACCTATATCTCAGCACGTTGATCATACCTTTGCCTGTATTTCCAAGACCATTAAAATACATGCAGTCAGTGATGGATATAGTTGTACAGTTTGACCACATAAGCAACAATAGCCTAGCGTATCTGTAAGATGCAAAGGCACCATGAAAATAGAAGGGGGAAAAGAAAAATTAAGGTATTTTTATTCCTCCTAGGTGGAGGAAGAGATCAGCATGGAAGTTCAGTTTTCACACTCTCTCCCTGCCCAATTTGTTGGCCAGTCCTCTTTCTTTCCCACTCATCCATGAGGAGTTGAAAAGGGCAGAACCCAAGCAGCACGAAATGGGAGTAAGACGTGTAAAGACAATGAAACAAAATGAATAGACATAGGTAAAATAATCCTAAAACAATGACAGCTCTCTTTATTGTAAAAACCGAGATGATAAAACGGATAGTAAAACTTTTAATTGCCTCTTTACTGCACCGTGCAAGACTGCTGCCGTCAGGGTCCTGCAGTCAAGCCATGGCTAGGCTGAGCAGGTTTTTTAGAGTTTCATTCTTCATCTGCGGATTTCAGAAATGAAAGGATTGTTCCTAGGAGAGGAAGTTAAAATGTAAATTGCCTAATTTCTTCCTTAGGCTGGCATAAATCAGAAGTATCAATTGAGTTAGGCTGGTTGGAAAGAGCTCAAAATCTGGTCAGTAATCTTCAAAAGAAAATGCATTTCTATTGTACATTACTAGAAAATTAATTTTTGTTGCCTCCATAAGACAACCATAAGAAAGGAAGAGAAAAGAAAAAGTTCAAAGTACTGTACTATGTCCCATGGTATCTTTTTGGAGCACCAGTCAGTCATCAGTCCTAAAATAAGGTCCTCCAAGGCTGCAAAGGACTCCAGCATTAAAGGAATCCCAAATCTGTGGCCAGAAGCCCAGGGTCCCTACAGCTGACCAGGAAAAAAGGGCAGACTTCCACCACAAACCTGTCAAGCTTGAAACACTTCCATGAAGCCTTTCAAGTTATACTAATCGTCCCTTTTTGAGTTTTGTCCTGGCTCTACTCAGATGACCTGTAGTTGTGCCAGAAGATTTTTATAAGTGAAGAACAGGAAAGCCTGAATCAAAACCTTCCAATTTTAGATACAGATGATCTGCGAAGCCCTGTCGGAGTCTGGCCTGAGGGGGGTTCCAGCTCTTCATTTGCCATTTACAATTTTTTTCGCTACATTTATTTCAAAACCACAATCTTCCTCCTCTTTTAGTCTTGGATACATTTCATGAACTGAATGCAGGATGCCACTCCTGCTGACTGACTGATGAAGGCTGCATCTATTTCTAAATTAAAGCGGAGAGCAGACTACAGCGTACCTGAGCCAGGCTGGGGTGAGAGGGGTGCTTGAATGAGAGGGGTGGTTGTGGTAGAGGAGGGACAAGTTGGAGATTTAGGCTCTGTACTTGTTCTCGGGTTGGTGATTTGGGACAGACTGCTCTGCCCTTTACCAATAAAAGAAGAACAAAATTATCCCTCTGCTGCTCCATGACACAGGAACATGGGGAGGAGAAGGTATTTGTTTGCAGCATTCATCCATCCTATAGATCCTGGAGCCCACACCCAAGTGTTATGCCCAGGTCATGCTGCCGCATCCCAGCAGCAGCCCTTCTGGGAGCACAGGGGGCTCCAGGCTGCTGCCGTGTGTGCGACAGAACTGATAGGCACACTAAGATGGATTTGACACTTCTCCTCTTAACACAGGAGGAAAAAAAGATTAAAACAAATGGGCAACAGGATGGCTAATAGTGCTGGTATGATCACGGGCAAGAGCAGCTGTTACAAAGTCATCCTTGGAGCGAGCTGTGGAGTGGTGATGTTACTTTATGCTTAGTAATGATCAGTGTTAACTAATATTTGTCTGCTGAATGCCTGCAGGTCGTTGTCAAGGATCAGGCCCCCACTCTGGCTGGCCCTGAATACAACCTAATAAAAAGCCACCATCCTCCAGAGCTTGAAATTGAAGCACAAGTCAAAAGACAATAAGCGAATTCTGCAAAGAAACAGGTGGACCCCAGGGTAAGAATGAAACAAATGTGTGATGACATGGCCTGAAAGTGGCCAAAGAGTTACATGCAAGAGGATGAGAAATGCAGCTATTTCTGTTAATTTGAAGACTCCCTCGGACAGTCTATCCAAGTTAAAGCTGCCAGGTCTTTTGATGCTTTTTCAGAGTTGAAGTTCCCCTCCTGGTAAGCAGCTGTCAGGGAGGCAGGGAAGAGGTAGACTCTCTCTCGAGGTGACGTGAAGTGAATGTGGGAACAGCAATGTTGATACCTAAGGCTAACTCTCTGCACATAGTCCATTTGAACTGCATCTTCCAGAAACCAAACCAGACTTCCCAGGCAGCTAATAAAAGGGATTTGTCTTCTGTACAAACTGGCTGCTGCCAAACGGCCACTGCAGGCTGAGGAGCCGGTCCTTCTGCAGGCTTATGCTCTTCAGAAAATAATGATGGCTTTGCTGTCTCTGCTGACCAGCTCTGTACTGAAATGGGAAAGGCTCCATACGTGTAATAGTAGCTCAGAGACCATGGTAATGAGTATGGTATAAAAAATGACAGATAGGTGGATGGACAGATATCTCTTTATCATTTCTCTGAGCCATCCAATTTCCCCAGGCACAGAATACACCCCGGAGATTTGGGTTTAAGGCAGAGAAAGCTTTACACGATGGATTGAGTGTTGTGTAAATATGTAAATAAAGAATAGCTCTTTAATTTTTTATGAGGAGTGCATTTTAAAGCCCTGCTTTGGCCTCCTTACTCAGGCAAAATTGCCACCTAACAAAATGGCAGTCATACCTGAACAAACATAACTAAGATCCATACATAAAAAAATCTGCATTAAAAATTAACTAATGAAAAAATATTTGGATAATATTAAGAAAAGCAAAAGACTTGTGCTGAATATCAGGTGACGGATTCCTGGGGTATGAAGCGCATTAGGCTGCGGAAGATTCTCTTCATAGGCCACACGCTGTGTGCTCAAATCCCAAATAAACAGGCTTTGCACAGGGTAGCTAATGGGGTTTGGGGGCAAGCGGAGTGTCAGAGTCACCCCAGTGCCATGCATGACGTGTCTTTAGGCCATCTGTGCACAGCAGCATGTGCTGGTGACACCATACAGGGCTGAGCTTTCCAGCAGCAAGAATGGCACCTGAGCATCCCGAAGGTGCTGGGCCCTCTGTACCCCCACCAGGCAGACTGCCAAGGCAGCCTGCGATGGGGTTTCGGCACACAGGCTCCCAAACTGGAAGCTGCAGTGCCAGCATGCCGGCTGGCCGAGGGAAGCCGAGGGCCAGTCCATCCCCGCCGCTGCACTGGCCCTGTGCTGCTGGGTCCCAGGCCGGCACATCCGCACCCCACGTCTCAAACACACAGCCTGCGCCTCAGCGTGCCGGCTCAGGGGTCTCCGGTGTGACCCTGGGGGGTCTGGTTACGTACACCCTATGCAACTGGTTTCCTCTGCAGCGACAGTGTCCCTACACGATCCCTCTGCCTGCCTGGTCGTAAAGGGACCTGCATGGCTGTTCCCAGCTTCAAAGAGGAGACAGCAGCCTCCTGCCTGCCTGCCTTCCCCCATCTGGTCTGCCCTTACACACTGAAAAGGGACATGGCAGGGGCAGGGGAGGGAAGGGAAAGGGAAAGGGAAAGGGAAAGGGAAAGGGAAAGGGAAAGGGAAAGGGAAAGGGAAAGGGAAAGGGAAAGGGAAAGGGAAAGGGAAAGGGAAAGGGAAAGGGAAAGGGAAAGGGAAAAGGAGCCCCCAGAGCCATAAAGGACACATTGCAAGTTATCTACATGAAGGGGGGCTAAGGCAAAGCAATGTATGTGACTGGGAACAATCCTGAGGTGGTAGGAGAGCAGACAAGATGGCCCACTCATAATTGCTTTATTCTCCCTCCAGTATCTCCAGCAAGATGTGAAAAGTTTCACCAATTGATCACCATCACTCAAAGAAAATTCTTTTTTTTTGCCCCCCAGAGCTCTGGTTCTGCTTGCATTTCAGAAAAAAAATCTCAGAACTGTTTTCCTGCAAGAAGACCAAGTGAAAATATCATCCACAAGGAGAGACTCTCTGTCATTAAAAACATCCTTGTTTTGTTCATACCACCAAAGACACAGTGTTCTGCCTAACTAAAGGTCACAAAACAGCAGAAATTTGAATGCTTCTATCAGCAATCCAAGAAATTTCACATAAAGCCTGTAACCCATCCAGTAAACATATATACATACATACATACATACATACATACATTCAGCTATACAGGTATTTATATACACACACGTATAAGGAAGGAGAAAATTTTTCCTTTAATAACATGACCTTGTTGTTTGGCACCACTGTTTAAGAAAGGGGTTATTAATGAAGTCAGCAGAAGTGCAGCAGTGTTTGTTAAGGCAGCGAAAACACCCTTTCCTCCGTTTTTCAGCAGAACTGAAACCCTCACACACCATCCACACTCTTGCAGTATTTAGGTGTAAATAACACCCGGTGTGTACAAAGCTCCCCCTTTCATATTCATTACTGTCATAGCTTTGAAAGGAAAAAAGCAGAGGTCATTTATTAGAGGTTACTTTTCATGCAAAACACCCTGTGGTTGCTGTCATTCAGAAGTACTTAGTCTATGCCCACAGTCATCTATTAGCAGGGCTTCAGGTCATAACCTTTAGTGGCATTTGGAATCCCAGAACCTCTGATTAGTGCAGGATTTACATATCCTTCAGTAAAAAATGCTCAGCTATAGAAATGCATGAAGTGTTGTAAATTTGTTTGGCCTTTTGTCTGGAATACATATGAACTCTGCATTCAAAGCAGGGTGCATTAAACTATATTTGTTTATCATGTTATAGCTCCTCTATTACCGTGGCATCAGTTAACCCATTACAGACGAACCGCCCTTTCAAAATGGACTCCTAATTGAGCACAAAGAGGAGGTGGACGCTCGTGCAATTAATAGGTTCAGATTACGTGAGCCAACTGTTAGTGCTTCTTTAGGCCTGTTATACTTTTCTCAGAGAAGTAGCCATGCCCGTATCAAGTTTGATTTAATGGTCTCTGCTGGGATCCATATCATGAAATTTTACTGGAAGGTGTGAGAATACTACTGCGTCGTTGCCTCGGCAGATGGTGGCAAGGTGTAACCAATCATGCACTTTTTGAGTTTCAGTAGCGCAGAAACATCATTCATTTGCAATACAGGATCAATACACGGTATTTTTTTTTTGTTGCTGGAATTTGGAAATAAAGCCAAATTGCACTGTTCTTCTAACAGAAATGTCACTAACAAGCATTAGCATGACTAACTGGTTGATTTAGCTCAGCAGGGAGGATTTGTCAAACAATACTAAGCTGGTTTCCCAGATATTTGAGTACTTGGGGTGCTCTTCTACATTCTCATGTATTTCAAGGAAAACATTTTTAAAGGGTATAACATTCACAGTGCACGACTAGATTCAGTCGTGTGTGTGTGAGAGGACCTCAACTGAACTGAAGTTCTCTAAGTCACACGCAGCGAGAGACCATCTGTATTTTATTCAGGTCGGTTATGACTCTCTTACCTGGAAGTGATTTCTAATAGCAATAACCAAAGGGGTGGCCTGGTGCGGTGGGGGCTTCTCTATACCATCACAGAGCTTCACCAGGATGTCCCAACCTTTGAGTCAAATAAAATTGCAGCTGGAAGATCATTTAGCCTGTGGTCTTCCTGCTGAGGTAGTTAATTCAGATGTCAGTGAGTGCCAGTGAATACACAGCAACCAAAATACTTGACAGGGGCACTTTCCACACACACACTTTGACTTTGAGTGGGTTTATGTCCCCTCTAGCTAAAGCTGGAGACATTTTCACCCTAAATTTTCCAAAACAAGTATTTAGGGTCTACCTCCTTACACTAAATAAATATATGGCCATGCATATGGGTTGGTAGACATCTTTGGCCCCCAGTTCCCTTCAATTTACAATCCAATTGAGAGGTGGCACTTGGAAGTCAGTATCAAAATTCTTTGTTCAAAGAGCAACTTCAGCCACCTCCCTGCCAAATCCAGCATTATTTCTGGATGTCTCAGTGTTTCATAAGCTCAGATGTGAGAGGAATTTCTTGATGTCCTGTGAATATCAATGAGAGACACAGTCTGGAGGGATGCTCCCTGCATGGACGGAGCTTTGGCAGACTGATCCGTAGTCAACAAAGAGGACACCACCTCTGCAGGTCTATGACATGTCTTAATAACCAAATGATTGCCCAGTTCTGTAGGTACTCTTTCACCTGTCTGCAACAAGTTGAAAACGTCTGAATGGCCTGGCCTCCCGAGTATAAAACTTGAATTTTGATGTCACAGCTGTGCATTGTTTCATCCGGAGGCTGCAGTTCTGGAGGAAGGAGGTCAAGCATTTAAATGTATCTCCTGGTTTAAACTGAACTCAGCCATAAAGAGCAGAGAGACTCCACATTGGGGTGATTTGCTGCAATGGCTTGGAACCAACCCACGCTCCAGGGGAGCAGAAGGACACAATCTCACCTTCAGATGGGCAGCAATGGGGAGAGACTACTGACACATGAACTGTATCTGAGGTGATAGTAAACTTGGTTTCTTTTAAATTTGAGAAAGTATTTCAAGGCATTAGGAGCTGAAATTGAGAACACAGGTCTAGTCATACTCCAAGAAGAACAACTGATCCTTTGGCTCCATCTTTCTTACTACAAAGGAGCAATACCTTTTCCATCATAAGAGATATCAAAAAGCCTATCTGTGACAGGCAGAAGTCTGTCTGGAATACCTACCTAGGAAATGTCATTTTCCTGCAACAGCAGGTTCTGGCATGGGTACCTTCGTTGATCAGGCTTCACAAGCCCCCAGGGATACCAAACTCAGTGGGGTGGAATCACGTGTGCCTCGTCTTATTTTACTTTCCACGTATCCAAATGCGCAGCAGAACCAAAGGAAAGGCAGATACCATTTTTCCATTCTGCAGGATTGGAAAAGGGTATGACGCAGAGCCAACAATCACATGAGCTCAGAAGCAAAGCTAAGGACATTTTCTATGGGAATCTGAGGTGGAGAATGATCAGCTGCAGGACAGGCTGAAAATAACATCACGGGTCTAGCCATGCCCCCTGTTCATGGTTTGAAAGCCTGAAATGCTACCAATTTTCCAACATTGTAGTCAGGTTGTAGGAGGCAGGACACCGCCAGGTGAACAGAGTATCTGGTACACCTGGCCTACACAGAGGGAGCCTGAAATGCACAAGAAAGGATCTCTGCCACTCTCATCCAGATGCGGCACTGCCCCAGCATGCCCCAGCGCACTTTAATACCTAGAGTAAACACATAAAAAGCACACTAGTAAGTGTCAGGGTTGCTCTACAGGGACACAGATGAGAGCTAGTTTTCTGAGCTTTCATGGGATTTCAGAAAAAACTCATCAGTCATCCCCTGATGACAAAAGAAGTTTCATGCATGGGACAGTGCTCACCACCCACAGAATAAGAGCCCTGGGGGACATATCAAGGGTAAGGAAGGATTAATAATGGGAAACAATGACAAGTAATAGAGAATAGAAAGTAAGAAGCAGTAAAAGACATGAAGGAATGGGATCAAAGCAGTAAAACCGTGTTGAAAGCAAACTTTCTCACATGGTTGGTTGAAAAGAACAGGTGGCAGATGGGCACCCCTTCACTTATTCTAGCTGTTTGTCAGCACAAGTAGGAAGGCATACCCTTGAGCCTGACGACTTCTGGCTGCCTGTGGTATGTACATTTATTCAAAATTCAAGGGAGCAACACTCCAAAACGGAGATTGTTTTGATAACACAAAGAAAGAGAACTGGACTGACACCACAAACTCTGTTCCACACGGGCCAGTGATAGAAAAGGTGACCAACTCAAACAATTTGTAAGAGAAGCTGCTTTCTTCTACTAGTTAAGCAGTTAATCTGCATTCATCAAAGCTTTTACACCAACTTCAGACTGTGGAACACCAACAGGCCTCTAGCCCACTTTTAGTTAAGCTGGAACAAAAATATTTTGCTAAAATGAGACCAAAGGAAACCATTTGTTTACATAGAAGTCAGGGAATGCTTTTTGACCCACTTCAGCAACAGAAGACTTAATCCCATGTTGCATGGTTACAAATAATACAAAGAAAATGAATTTAATTTAGAAATAATTTTGTTAAGATAAATACCATATTTGTTATCTCTTCCTTGAGTAAATCCTCTACCCTTTAAATATTTTCCTTAAAACCTTGTTACATAAAAGTACAATATTCAGGAAAATATTTGATACATTGTAAATGTTAAAACTGAAGGTGATAAATAAATTCAAGTGCTGGTCCGTCCCTGATCCTGAACAGGAGGAGCCACTGTTGGGGTCAGAACAGAGAAAAGCTGCCACCAGATCGCTACCATGTCCCATCGGTTACTCATGCAGTTTTGAAGTACCAGACACCCACTGTGATTTAGCTAGATGAGATATTTTTAGCTTCTGTTGGAACTTGAATGTGAATTACATATTCTCAACTAAATAAAGACATAAAATTAAATACAATTTTAATGAACTTTCTACCATAAATGAACGTTCTGTGCTTGTATATACAGACACTTATATCTCCATATATGCATATAGATTTTAGTGGATTATTCTGATCGTCTGCCTTACAGCTGCAGCACATTTCACTGTGTTTCAGAATGCCGCAACCCGTCCCCTGTGACCGCGAGAGCAGAAGACACATCCGTATGTTCTCCCCTGTGCTTTTCTCTCCTCTGCTTCATTACTCCCCCACATCCTGACACTTGCTCAGACAAGAAGGTCTGATATTTTCCCCACTTCACAGGTTAACTCAGTTTATTATACCACCATTCTTCAAAATTCGCCACCCCTGCCCATGTTTGCAGTGCCTGTGCACTACGGCGCCTTCAAAGATAACTCTCTTCTGTCTTAGGTGCTTGTGCATTGACCTTATCAACTTCCCTTGGAACCACAGTCATAAACAGCACTTTAAACACGAGGTTTATTTAAAAATGAAGTGATCAAGTGAGCACAGCATGACCAGGGCCCAGGGAACATGTTTTTTATCCCTAGCTTTCGCACTGACTGGCTATTAAGACTTCAGGCAAGTTACTGAGTTTCTCTCTGCGTATGCTCAGTACTCAGACACGTCTCTCTTTAAACTTCACAGTCTCAGAGACAAGGACTGTCTTTTACTCCAGATTTGTAAAACGACTGGCACAGTAAAGCCTTGTTAGTAGTTGGGATCTGTAGCAATACCACAAACGCTGTTAACATTTTATAATCAAATACCATACTGCAAATGCATTTAGCGCCCGACAGTCAAGTAACATAATATGTCCTGGCCGCATAATCAACGTTAACTTTCACTTAGAGCCATAACACTAAAGAAGGCGTTAAAGTGTGGAAATCGGAGCAGAGTCGAGACACAGCCTCTGTGATGTTTGTCTGGCTTACACAAGCGTTTTCTGCCTCTACCTGAGCTGCCACAGCTTGACTTGCTGTCCCTCCCGGCAGGCCAGCCTGCAGGCGGTTTATCAGGGCTGCACACAGCGGCCAACCTGCCTGCAGGGCTGAGCTCAGGCTGGTGGTGGCCTTTTGGTCAGCCCAGCGTGGGGCAGCGTGGGTGCTTCTGCCTGAAAAAGGTGCCGTGTAGAAATAGCCTTACTCAGCAGAAGGCTGAGAGTGAAGCTGCTCAGGAGAGCAGGCTGTAGCATAGGTGAACAAACAGAGACAGGGGAGAGGCAATCACCCTCTCTAAACTGCCTGCAACACCGGGTCCTGCCAGGGCTCTGCTGTCCCCTCCTGCAAAGAGGAGGTTACGGTAGCTATGCAAACATCTACTGACCTCACTTCGAGACAGAAACCTGTGGCAGAGATAAAGTAGGTGACAAACGCCAAAGGCATGATTTGTCAGTTTTATTTATAATTTGTAGGCATACACACATATCGTAGAGCAGAACTGGGACCTAAACAATTTGTGTGCATTGATTTTTGCACTAGATTCAAGCTGTTCGGCTCACCTCTGACATCTCTTTGCAGAATTTTTTTAAAACTATCATGTGACACCAAGCAAAAAATCTCTGTTGAGCTGTCTCTATCACAAGTGTCTCCCCCTCTCTGAACTTTCCTAGTAAAACATCCATGAGAAACACAATAATGCCACTTTTAGTCATTGTCTCATTTTCCAGCTGTTGGTAATGGACACACTGCCTTAGCCCGTCATGATAAAACTGAAACCACACTCTCTGTGTTTACAGGCCTCCACTCTTTGGAAGTGGTGACATCTATGCCAAATGGCTACAGCTATGCTGTATGGCTACAGCTGGAAAAAAATACACCAGTAAGACACTTAGCTGAAGTGTATTTTATCTCAAAGAGGTGAGAAGTATTATGTAAAAAAAAAAAAAAAATCCTGTAAACAGAATGGTGCCTTTTTGTAATTTTTAAATACTAAAGATTTATAAGAAAAAGCAAAAAACCAGTTCTATAGTGGATTTGGTCTTTCTGTATTGTAGAGTGAAAAATCCCTTAAATCATTTATTTATAGGTGCTGCTCAGTGAAATATCTTCTAAAGTGGTTGGGTTGAGGGGTTCTTTTTGGAGGGGAGGGATGTGAACTCAGGAAATCCAGCCAGAACAACGTATTTACATTCTGTGTATGTGCAAACCAGTGCTGCTGGGACTGAGACTGCCTGGTGACCACTAAGGAAAAGGCTGTAGCCTGCAGTAGGGAGGGTCCTTCTCTTCTGTTCCTGTGAGTCTCACACATTGCCATAAATGACCATCTGAAGGCTTTTCCAAAGGACAATCCTTGATTAATGGACAGTTGAGATCATGGGTGGCATTTCAAAACCGGGAGATGGCACGGTCCCAGCTTGATGGACTCCAGCAACACACGGCTGATGGGAGAACCCCCGGGTCACTGGGTCACACATGTGACTGCCCTAAATTACACCTGTAATGAACTCTTTTTCTGAGTGAGCCAAGATTTGAGAGACCTCAAAAAATACAACAAAGTTGGTTTTGCTGTGCCCCCCCACTGCCCCAGGTTGCACATCAAATGGTCCTTGGCTGGAGGCCCTCCTACCAACCAGAGTAATTTTGAAGGCGTGTTACCCACCAGTTACCCCTGCTAAACACTGCTGTGTTTATGCCTCCTTGTTTCACTACCCACAGGAGCAAGTGCAAAGCATGAAAAGAAACTTCTCTTCAAAAGCAAACAATGATAATACCCAGGAATTACTACCCCTTTTGTTTCCCATTATTATACCCATCGCAATCTGGATGACTGGGAGGTGGGGATGGGAGAAGAGAGAGCAGCAGATGTTTCCAAACCTCCCAGCCAAGCTGTCTGGGAGATGTTTCACATCTGGGAAGGAAACCGTGTATGAACTGCAGTAGTTACTTAATCCCTACACCCACAGAAAACTGGAGAAGAGCGTAAAGGCCGAGGCCGTTCTGTTTGTTCCCAGTGGAAGCCCCTGTTTTGGCAACCCAACGGTGAGCCTGGGCTGAAATGCACCGTTTCCTTCTTACCTCGCCCCTCCCTCCACCCCCTCACCCTCAATTTAAACTGGACACCAGGCAAATGTTTTTCTTAGACCTGCAAGCCTAATTCTTTGTAGGTTTGGGTTGCTGGGGTTTTTTTCAAATGAAAATGCCTAGTTATATGTAACATATGGATTTTATGAAGATGGCTATGTATTAAAGCTAAAACAGAAAAAGAAGGAATGGAGTTTATTATTTTGCACAGTGAAGTGGACACCCTATATGGCTAATTCTTGAGTTAAATGACTTTTCCAAGAAAATGTTTAGTCTTTCATTGAACAATTATTTTAAATACTTTGCCACCAAGAAAGTAAGGCAGTGTAAGTTTTACGAACAATTTTTTTTTTCCTTTCACGGAAACATTTGCTTGACTGATCCCTTACAGTTCCAGAAACAAATACGAGTGCATTTGCTTAAAATAACAAAACCACACACAATACTTAACTCATTAGGATGATTTAGCAGTGGTTCAGTATTTCTTTTGGCTGAGTGCTCTGGATTAAATC
This sequence comes from Falco biarmicus, assembly GCF_023638135.1. NCBI lineage: Eukaryota > Metazoa > Chordata > Aves > Falconiformes > Falconidae > Falco > Falco biarmicus. The sequence continues at coordinate 69,383,864 of NC_079290.1, forward strand.
CCATGTATACAGTCCTGTATTTTACACCAATACTTTTACTTCAGGTTATACAGTGATCTGTCAGATGCTGTGCCCCAAGTACAGTATAAAAAGATATCTGCTTGTGGAATGTCTCTGTCAAAAGGGCATGTGCAAAATAGATTTTAAAAATGAAACTTGTTTAATGCATTACACTTTATGGGTGTTAGAGCAGAGAATTAACTGAGATAGTAAACCCATACTCCCCACCACTTAAAAGATAAACATAGTCACTGAGCAAAGGATATATTTGCAACTACGAGGAAAAAATTTGCCTCAATTCTAGAAAAACTATCTCAGACTGTCCCCTTTCCTCTTCATGCTGAACACACGTAGAAATAAAATCTGTTAAACTGTAAATTTAATTAAAAGACACCTCATAAAATATATTAGTACAATCTCTATGAGTACTCCTCTGTACCACTTTTATTGGCTTCCCTTTTTATGTACCAGAATAACCCTTTGTGAAATCTCTCCTTAAATATCTTTAATTTATCTCTCTCTGGCTGGTAGCACCCAGACTTAACACCCCCACGGTACGGGGACGGGTGAGGGCAGCCTGTGCGCTGTGTGTCGGGTGGTGAGGCACCCACTTTTCCAGCTGGAACTTGCCAAATGCCGCCCTATGACCCCACACAACTGCCTGCTGCTTGTGACCGCTGAGGTACCAAACCCTTACGCTGCCTGAGGAAGGGTGACAGAATCCTGCCCGAAAGAGGAGCATGTACGTACAGGTCCCATTCTGCCATCCTTCCGCAGATATGTGTCCTACTGGCTTAATTAGAGCTGCAGGGGAGCTTCTAATTTTTCTGGTCACACTTTATTATCCTCTGATTACTAGCCATTAGTATTCATCTTTCTCTAGGTTTTTTTTTGGGGGGGGTTGCTATTTTAAAAAATAAAATTCAGTATAATGGCCAAGAATGAAATATATGTTGAAAATCAATTTATCCTTTTGTCAAAGTAATTGCTAGCTGGGGGTGATAATTTCTTTCTTCGGAGCAGATACAGGACTATTGTCTTGGCCTTCTAAATTGGTACGCCATACCCCATGCTGTCTGCAAGTTATCAGTATGGAGCCATGCACAGTGGATGCTGAATATACTATGCAATGGAGGTGTCCCTGTCTAACAAAAACTAAATCTTTTTTTTTTTTTTTTTTTTTAATGGAAGAGAAATAATGAGACAACTGCACAGCATTTTAGTCCACATTTCTCTATTTCCTTCCCATAAAAGCTCTCAAAGAAATGCAAAGCACCATTGAAGAGTTCAAAGACATACCTCAGAATGTGACTGCACATTCAAGGCACACTGACATATTCAAGACTGGATAGCTCTATTGGAGAGGGGGGAAAATAGAGAAAGAAAGAGGGAGAGAGAAAAGAAAGAAAAAGGCTCAGCATACAAAATACAATATCGAGTTCTACTGTGTGAAACTCACTGCATTCATTTTGCTCACTGAGCAAACTAGGTCCCAGAGTATAACACATACAATAAATCTAGCCATTTTTTTCCATAGGAGCTGATTTCTAGAGAAGCTAAAAATTACTTGGTGTAAATGATGCAGAGGCTGATGCAGCTGAATTTATAAATTGGGTTGAAAAGTTTGACATGCTGAATTAGATTATACCGTATAATGCATCACTAAGTAATTGATATGTACATTACGTGCAAAGAAAGCCCCGCTAACTCAAGTGTAACTTTTTTTTTTTTTTTTTTGCATTATTGTGCAACTTGGCCATCAGCTCATTGTCGGTTGAACAAATTTTCAAAAGGAGATCTTGTCCTTTACGAGCTGAAAAAAATACAATTTTGTTACATTCTGGTATTATAAAAATAAAATACAGGATAAAGATATATAAAAAGGTAGAAAATAAGTAGAAATGCATAAAAGCATTTAAAGGTCTTTTGTGGGTTTGTGGGTGTTTGGGTTTTTTTTCACTTTTAGGGAAGTTTTCCCTACATTTGTTCAAGAAATGTAAGAGTCCAGATGAAAGATGTGCAATACCACAGCACCAGCTGGAAAGGTGACGGGGAATGGATGGGAACGGGGAATATACGAATTCCCCAGTTAAAAACAAACAATGTAACACCAATGTCTGTGTTCTGGGAGCATAACAGAAATCTTAAAAAATCCTACCAGAAAGACATCTCAGTTTTATACTAGCTGTTCAGCATATTTCCAGCCTTCCACTGATGATCTGCATTTATTTCAAGGAGATGAGAGAATTTCCCTCTGCAATTACTAGCATATCTGCCCTGATCCAATGCTGGTTACAGCACAGGGTCTTAAATCTCTGTGATCTGTCTGAAATGTTATTAAATATTAGATTTCCATATGATTTGTTTTCTTATCACTTTACTTGTAACTTTACTGCCATTCACCTCCAAGAGACCGGAGGCTGCAGTTTTAATCTCAATTTGTTATACTAAAATGCAAAATTAAAGAAAAATGAAGATAGTTGATTACCAAGGAATGTAATTGATAACATTGTGTCATTTTTGAGTTTTAATATTATAAACTGAATTTTATGACACTCTACCCTAATGGTGACATATTTAACATTTTAAGGCTGGATATAATAATTTTATGGGACAAAATGGGTATTGTTAGAGGATTATACAGTAGTACTTTGTCAAGTCCTTGTATATTAAATACCAAAACACAACGATAAAATAATAGTAAGAGTCTCACCACTTCTTGGAGAAGAAAATCCATCCTTAATGTCTCATCTTGGCAGTGCTAGGTTAATGGTGTCTTGATGATCTTAAAGGTCTTTTCCAACCTAAATAATTCTATGATCTCTGGTTCAAGACCTCCTGGAGGTCTCTGGTCAGTGGAAGCACAGGGTGCAGCACGTGCCACTGCACCTCTGTGCATGGGGGTAACGCACAGCTAGCATTTACAGCGTACTGGCAGTGTTAGTTTGAAAGTGCAAAATGGGCATTTTTATATCTCAACAGCTTCTGCTTTGCTTCCAGACAATTTCAGGTTGGTATGGGCCCAAAGGACGTACACCAAAGGAAACAGGCACAAGTGGGATTTCAAACAGCACAGGTGCAGCCAGGAATGGATCACTTTGGTTTTCCTCCAGTGTCTGACCACTTCCCAAAAAACCCAAGATGCTCTCTTCCATATCACCAGCCAGGTTCAGACTTCCTTACAAACAAGTCCCTCTAATGCACTTCTGGCATGCTGCTGATAACGATGCTTGTTGATTTACATCGCATTTTCCTTCCGTTGTTCTCTTCCCCTGACCTCCATCTACCTCCCTCTCAGCCCATCCTTAAACTGTGGAGACTTGGGATACAAGGGAATAAAAAACACGTAGAAATCCAAACCTGTGTTCAGAGCAAGCTGCCTCACTGGAGTGCGTTAGGTCACCAACGATTACCACATTGGTACACATCTGTTGTGATGAAGGATGGTGACCTTCTGGACTGAGAAGAGGGAAACCAAAGAAAAACAATACATTGATAGCAATATTAGATGTTATGACGGCAGTATGCGATGCACAAATGGCAGTAACTCTGGAGAGTAGATGTAAATCATAAGTGCAGGCTACAGATGCACAAAGAGGAAGGATAGGTCAGGACCTGCAGCCACGGAATTCTGCAGATCAGGAGATGAACCGAGTGATTCCATTGTGCTTTGTCTGCCTGAATCACTATTCACCGTCATTCAAGCCATGTTCCTCCTTAACAGTCTATACTTAAAGTACGTATAATAAAATGAGGCCACTGAGACTTGTACACGGCTGGCTCTCTCCACTGATTTTAATTCACTAAGTAGAAATGCTGCACAAGGTCAGTTTATGTGGAAAAAGTCTGTATCAGCAGAGGCACACATTGACCCTCCTTTCAGGAGGAAAGGATAGGATTTCAAATTGGGTTTTCTGTATAGATGAGTAGAGTCCCACAACGAGAAAGGTGTCTAGAAAAAAGAATGGCAACTGAGATTTTTATACATACATATATAAAGGATTTGAATAGCTATGTTATGTTTTTGTTAGTTACATAGGTCTCTTTGGGGATCTATAAAGATTGTGGATTCACAAAAATTAAACATTTGAGAGCTGTAAAATGAAAAGTGTCAGATAAATGAGGTCTGGGGGAGTTTCCGAGTCCATTCTAGCTGGGGGAAAAGCAAGAAAGGAAAAAAAAAAAAAAAAAAAAGGCTTGAAGCCTATGCTTTGGATATCCCTAAATATGAAAAGACAATATAACTACATTTGATGTTCATGAAGGTGTTAATGTTAAAGTTGACTGCTCTAGAAAGTTCTGCCCAACAAACTCTGGTGCCCTTGATGTAGGGCCCCAAGCATGATATTTTATTGCTTAAATTGGTCATCTCTTACTGGTGAGACTGAGGGGCAGAGTTCTTTCCCTAAAGCCTCCCCACCAAATGCGAATCAACAAAGGTCTTACTAGCTGGTGTATTTTCCTGGCCTGCTTCCAGATTCACATCCCAGATGAATATCCTAACACCTCCACTGTCTTTGTCCTGCTCCCTCCCTGTCTTTTGTGCACTTACACACAAAGTGAAACACACTTCATTTTAATGTCAGATACAGTGTTTTGGTGTGGTTTTTTTTAATTTATTTTTTAATTCTAGAGTATCCTGGGATAGGAAAACTTTAGAGTACAGTTTAGGGAATTTTACAGGGATGCCTACCTATAGCAAGAGAAATAAAGTAGAGGTTAGTTCCTCCATCATATTCAGTTTAAACCTACCAGTAACCTTCACAAATATTAAGGACAAACTTCATCCAAAACAGAATCCAAATAGATTCCTTCTCCATCTACGGACAGTCCTGGAAAAAAAAAGTCATGATTCTCTTCCAAGGGGAAGATGATCTCAAAATAATTTCTGATATGTTAGTTTCAAACAAATGTCAGTTCCCCTGCCTGCAACATTATCGCAAGGCTCAGCACAGAAGAGAAACATTTATTTAAACATGCCAGTTTGGTTCAGAGTGAAAGATAATTCCCCTAAAATCACTTTCAAAACAGAAATTAAGATCAATTAAAAAAAAAAATCAGGCCACATTTGTGGAACAAGAAAGGAAATAAAACCTGTCTGATCACATTGAAAAAGTATGTGCTCATTTTGTAGTACAAAGCAAGGAAGTGAAGCTGGCTAATTTTCTCTGAGTTTTGCTTTTTTTTTTTCTTTTCAGAAAACAAAGACAGAAAAAAAAAGAAAAGGAAAAATAAGCGGGGGTGGAAACGTGAAGGGAAAAGGAAACACTCTCTCACAAGAAGACTCTCTCTAATTCCACCTTTGGAGATGTCAGCAAACATAAAAAGCCACGCTGGCAGTGGCACAAACCGTTACAGATCCCAGCAGCCATATGCATGGCGCATGGGGCTGAGGTCCCAGGGGAGCAGCCGGCATCCCGAGGTTTAGTGCCTGGGACCGGGTGGGCAGAGTGGGCACTGGAAGGGGCTGGCAACCAGCAGGATGAGCCATTGCAGCGCCAGGGGCTGCAGCAAAAGGAAGAGGACTTGGTGTGCTTGCACACTGTGGGGTGCTGTTCTAAAAATGACTCTTCCTGACACATGATTGCTGTGACTTGGCTCACTGTTCCATCAGAATAACAACAATAATAGAAAAAAAAAAATACAAAAAAAACCAACAACCCCAAACCAGTCTTCTAGAAAAGTTATTTTCTTCCAGAAAAATTCTGGTTACGTTCAACTTGGAGACATAAAAGCCCAAGCACCTAAGAGGTCCACCCGAGAGCCATAGCACCCCAACCGTAATTAACGGGAACATTTTTATATTACGGCACAATATAGTCACAGTGTTTGGACTTGTCAAAACAAACAAACCATATTCAGTGAAATCTGTGGCACAAAAGAGCTAAACAAATTATGTGGTAGAGGCAAACGTGGCCACACCATCAGCATTCAAGACCTGAAGAAAAGAGTGGAAACTTTCAGGGTCTGAATGCGGGAGTGGAAAAGCTAATTGAGCACAAATGAAAGGATCCATTACGGCTGAAAGAATAAGTGAGAGTACAGGCAGGACAATACTCTCATTTATGATTCAGATATCCATGGATAGCGCAGTACAGCTTTAAATACAATTTACAGCCTTGATTACAAATGACTATGTGCATCAACTTGGAAGGAATGCAAAGACTGTGAGCGAGAGAAAGAGTCTGCCTTGTCAGAAAGGAAGGGGAAGGGAATAAGTGAAGGCAGAGCTGGGCTGGACACTCAGAAGCAATTGGAATGTGCAGAATTATGAAATAGCGCTTTTAAAAACTTGAAGATGAACTGATTAGTGGGCAAGAAGGCTCACATTTAAAATAACTGAATTGCCCAGTGATAAGATTATAAAGGGAGATTTATGTTAGATAATCACAGCCAGATCAGGGGGAAGGGAGTATCATTCTATCCCTGTGTCTTCCAAAAGCAAAATATAAAAATATGAATGTGGTAAAAATAATAAGTACTGGAAATGAAAAGCAAGGACAGGCTTCTACTTTTATGGAAAGCAGCAGCAGCTTTTTTCCTTAGTCTACAGGAGACCCAAAACTGGTCGGAAACCACCCAAGCTCTGAATTACTTTTCGCCCAGAAAATGTCTGTATCCTCACTATTCCCTTTTAAGCTGTGTTATGTTTTATGGACCAAGCACTACTTCTGTTAAATTGACAGATTTCCAAGAGTTTGAAATTTCTAAAAATCTTATGAAAATTGTAACATGATTCTGGCTGTGTAGCAAGCAAATTAGCACCAGCCTCTCATGGATGGACACTAGCACCAAAGACCGTGCACCCTGAGGTTGCACAGGCTGTATGTTCTCATGCTTTCTATTACACATCCATTCTGAGCTCCAAGGGACGTTGTGTCCCACAGCAGCTTGCAACAGTCAGGAAAAAGCCAACAACCCTCCACAGGTCACAATTTTCCAACACTCCCAGAGCATGCCTGAAACCAGAAACTCACTAAAAAAAACAACTGGTGGGAGCTACACCTCTGCAACAAGGAGACAGGCACAGGCAAAAGCAAACAGCAGGGTGAAGTTGTGACCTTCACACCTGCAGGACATCAGTGCCTGAGAACTCAACCCTGCTATGCTCTTTACTGGTATCGGCTATACAATAAGGGTAAAGATGCATTTACCCCTTTCCCTAGGTGGCTCTGAGATGTTGTTTCTTCCACGTGGAAATCACTTACTCAAAGTGATCTCTGCATCCATGATTGTCAGGCTTAATTACTGCCAGTGCACCATATGCCAGGAGTGAATCCCAAATTTAAAAAGCCTCCATGCCTAGTGCAATATGCAGTAGTCCCTCAACTAAATAAAATCAAGGAACATATATCCCTGCAACATCCCAGCCAGCTCCCACCAAACGCTCTTCAGAATCGGTTTCCAAAATTTGCAAGTAGTGAGAACGATCAAATGTCAGGACCTACCTCTCCTCTCATAACCAAGAGCTGCATGTCTTCATGATTATGTGCATGGGAGTCTATAACTGTGTACCACGGAGGAAGAAAATGAGACACTTCTTTATGACTAATTCAAGATGATGGAGCCCTCATCTATCAGCCCAAAAAGTAACGGCACAAAGGACAAAACCAAAGTCTCCTCTGTTTTCCTCATCATACCATTCATTGCAAAGCACAATAATGCTGGGGCAAGTGTGTGTATTTTTACTTCTTTTGTGAGGATTCAGCTGGCACCTTTCTTAAGCAAGGCAGTTAGCATGAGTAGCCAAACATAGTACCATTTCCCCACAATTATTCATTTTTAAGGACATTGTTTTTGAAACAAAAAGAGAATGAAACTATATGGCATACGCTCCCAGTCTCAGATTGGGTGTGGAAGAAAATAATGGCCACACACTGCTATACAATTAGGTCTGTCTTGGAAAGGAATTATACTGATGTTTTTCTAAGCAATGCCAGGTGGTTTATTCACCAAATAATGAGACACTAAATGGATCTAAAGATTCTTGGCAACTGGTAAATGCTTACCTTGGACTCCCTATTCCTCTCTTCAAGAAACGGTTTGCTTTTCCCAAGAGTTTTCTTAAGCGGCTCCTCAGCTGTGATTAAAAGCAAATAACAGTGGACTGAAGGTTGGTTAACTTATACTTATTTAATGATACAGCTCAGGGAACTGTGAGTGCACATCAGATGTCTCTCACTGATTTAGTAAACAGCTTCAGCCATCAGAAGACTGTGTTTTCAAAGTCCATAATTCTCTTTTAAAAAAAAACAAACACAAATATCCTACTTAAGAAAATAATTAAATTTTGGCTACATTATTAGCAACAGCACAAAACCCATGCAATCCTTCCTCCCTGCGCTGCCGGAGGAGGGCAGACAGCCTCAGCAGCAGAGCACACCTGGGCGCAGGAGGTGGCTGTGTGGGTGCCCGCGGGCAGCAGCACAGCGAGGGCTGGCGGTGCCCATAGCCCAGCACGGAAGACCAGGGAAGCCAGGCTCCAACCTGCCTCCAAAGCTGAACAAGAAAAGGAAAGGCCGTATCTCCATGGGCTTACAGCAGCCTCCCCGCTCCATGTCAACTGTGAAGCGAATCTGCTCCATGTGGGTAAGAAGAAGGACTCTGAGTGGACCCAGCTCCAACGTCTGCCCAAGCGCCACTCATGGTGGGGCAGCCAAGGGCATTGTGGAAACTCTCAGGGTCACCCCATCCCCCCGGGCCCAGAGGATCACCAGCTGAACTATCCCTTTGATCACTGGGAAACACGATGTTTCAACAGCAGCTCTTGTCCCCCTGTATGTCCCCCCACCCTGTGCAGCTCCATCATTGAGAACTGGAAAGCAACCCTCTAGATCCAAAGAAAACCAACCTGGCAACGGTGCACCTCCCGTATATATACAAAGCAACATAACCCATAAACCCGGGGCTGATGAAGTCAGGCTTAAGTGCAGGTTTCTCCGTTTCCCCCACTGCTGCAGACAAGCACCCTGCAATGGCAGGGGTGGACAAGGCCTCGTGGGCTGGGGCAGATCCCAGGGTTGGGAGAAGCACCAGCATGCAGCAGGCAACAGCAGCTGGATGTCACTCAGGGGAAAGGCTTTGCAGAAATGCGCCGTTTTGTAACTACCAGCAGATAGCAAATTGATTAGCCGACAGATTTTTGCTTCCCTTTCTCTTTGTCAATTTAGGGAGCAAAGCACATTATTAAAAAAATTAATGATGTGAAAAAAAAAAATCCTGTGAATAATTCTTCACTTACGGCTTCTCCTCCAAATATTTGGTATTTAGAATTAGTATTGCTTTGGCCATCTCTGTCCACAGATCGCACCCATTTCAAGAGATGACTGTTCACAGCCAGCAATTCAGAATTTCATTTATGTGATTACAAATCAGTATCTATGTAAAATCCTACATCTCAAGTACATCTACTTAAAAGTAATTTCCTAGAATATTTCAAAAAACTCTAAACATACTGAACATTGCAAGGCTTCCCAAGAAGAACTAATTACAATGCCCAAATTAATATTTGAAGAAAATCTTGAAGCAATGGCTCTGTTCTCATTTAAATATGTGACTACTGCCTTTATAATGTGCAAAGCATTATAACCATTTATATATGTTCCAAGTGATATATTACCAAGTTGAACCTAGTTTCCCCTTCTTTTGTTCTGGGTTCATAACCTTGCTGTATTATCTTCCATAACTACAGCCTGCTAATGCATAATTCAAGCCTCTCCTATTGACAAAAGGCGACAGAAAGAAAGAATATTTCAATGCCACTTTCCCACGTAGATAGTATTGCTTTCACTTCAACTGGTATCATTTCCATACTAAAGCCAAATCATTTAAAGTATATTAAGTATCATTTTCACTGCTTCTTTGCAATTGATTTACTGGGACAACTACACCTGTTTACCTCCATCTTCTGAGACTGCTTTATTGCAAGTTTTTTGTTGGGGTTTTTTTGGTGTTTTTTTTTTTTAATAAGATGGGGGATTTTTTGCCAAAACAAGTAACTTCAGTTAAAAACATTATGAGCTCACGTATGACATCAGCTTCACACTAATCTCTTCATTTAGCTAAAGCCTGGCTTTAGGACGGGTGTCAGTTTCCCCAGATGTGGGTAGGGAGCAGGACCGTTTTGCAATCGTCCTGCAGTCCCTGTTCTAACCCCTTCCCTTCATAAAATAACTATGTAAATAGGCCTATATCAAATTTCCGTGCAGTGCATCATAGACTGGAAAACAAATGTGTCCTTACAATCAGCCATGCATCTATGCAAAAATCCCCTTGAAGTTAATGCTGTTGCTTCAAATACATGCAGGTGGGGAGAAGATAGTTTGCCCTTTTTAAACGTTGGCAAAGGATGGAGAACTCCAAAGGCTTTCAGTCTCTTCCCAGAAACAGCTTGCATCCTTCCAACAGCACAGAAGTGATATGGACTCACAGATAGACAAGAATAATTAAAAACCACCATTAAAGGCTCTATAGAAACAGCAAAGTATCAAACTTTCCACATTTACCTGGGCCAGTTAAGATTGTCAAGTTCTTGTGCCTCCACAGACCCCCACTCAGCCCAACATCCTCCTGTTAGAGCATCTTTTGGAAGGATACAAAGGACACAACTTACAAGTGCCTGTAGGGCAGTGAGCAGCTACTCTTCCTTTGTACCAGCCCAGTGGAGAGATTGTCACCGCACCCCTCAGGCACTGCTGTGGCCCAGCACACCGCACTATGCGGAGCTGTGCGGGCTGAGGCTCCTCCATAGCTTCCCACACACCCATGCGTTTAACTGGGCTGTGGAATCCTGCTCTCTCACATCTAACTTGCCCTGGTAGGCGGCCTAGGCTCAGCCCGAAGCCAGACTGCCTCCACATCCTACCTGCCCTTGTGGCAAGCAATGTCCACCACCTAGCCAGCACCGCTTGTTTCGTATCTTGGTTGCAGTAAGAGCAGAAGTTCAGGGCAGATTGACTAAAACCCAAGAGTGCCTGGGCCCATCCCCGTGGCAGGTAATGACTTTAGAGCACTGTGTGTGTCCCCTGTGCATTGCACCTCACTTCTCAAAGCAGCAATTCGTTTGCCAGGCGGCATAAAGGCATTCAACCAGTTAAATGAGGTGAGCAGAGAGTGAATTTGCCCTCAAGCCCAGCTCAGAGTCACTTCTGCATGGCAACCCACGTGCAGCTTCTGCATTGCAAAATACCTCTTACCATAACACACCGAGCACCGACAGACACCTACCTAAGAGGCCCTTTATATAATAAAGGAAACTGTAATCTTACAAAAAAAATCTTCCAAAAGCAGTATGAAAAAATATCAGAGGCCCTACAAGCCACCTGTACACCCTGGAGCCACATTTACCAAACCAGCCATAACATGGCCGAGTCAACACCCAGCCAGGTTTACAGACTTGGTGCTTCTTCCCCTGCCACCTCAGTGCTCACCTGTTTCTTGCAAGTTTAAATTCCTGAAGCGCTTTACTCTGGCTACAGTCAAAATCATTTCTCTAACCCCAAGAGCTTGTTTTTTTCTTTTCTAAAAACTCCCAAAGACTCGTTTTCTGCAAAATACTCAGAAAATACAACTTGAGAAACAAAATTAAGGTGGGTTTAATGGCGCCTCCAGCTGTGCCCCATTTTAAAGTCACTGTTAATTTAACAGAACCAATGCAAAGGAGAACATACTCAGTTACCCAATAATTTAAAGTCATGCTCTGAAAAATAGCATTTAGGACAGCAACACTTCTGCCGCTTGGACTATTCCCCCTTCTACTTGCCTCACCTTACAAGACAAGTAATTTCTCCTATCATGTGCTGTCAGAGGAGACAAAATGAAAATAACTTAAGTAACTTTGCAGGGAATTCCTTAGACATTTCTAACCCTGAAAGTGCTAAAACTTCCAGGGGCAGTGCAGGAAATGGAGCAGCCCATAAACAGTGTGTCAGCCTCGCCAGCAGAGAGTGAAAAGCCTATGTCATTTCTGACACTCGCTCACTACCTGTCCTTCCCCTACCCTCAACACTAACTGGCAAATTGCTTTGTCAAACATCACATACAACACTGGGCAAAGAACTAGGTCTATAAAATCACCCATCAGGCTATCTTCAGCAATAACAAATGGTGAATCCACTGGAATTTCATTTGGGTCTGCTTGATTTAACCCTAGTGCTGCACTCAGCCTAGCCCAGGAAGCTCCCACAGGCTCCCTGCAGGCCACTTCTGCCCATCGATGACCCCTGGCCAGTGTCGGGGAGCCCTTACTTGCCCCGGGCGAAGGCAAGAGCTGCAGTGAGCCTTTCCAGAAGTCACTGCCCAGAGCTTCAGTTGCTCATCACGCGCAGGGTCCCCCAGTGAGGCCTGGAACACTTCCCCAGGTAAAGAAGCTTGGGGCCGCTCCTGGGCTGCTCCCATTGTATGCTTGGCACAAAACACAGAAAACCAAAATGTAGCTGTGGCAAAGCTCCTCAATGGCAGGGCTCCAGCTAGTCCCGATCCCTTTCAGGGCTCTGTCTTGTGGATGCAGCTCATGGGACATGAGCGAGCTGAGCTTCCCTCTGCTTGCTGGCTGTGAGCTGGGAAAGCAAGCGGGTCAGGGAAGGGAGCCCAAGGAAGACCCATGCCCACGTGTCTCTGCTGGAGAAGCAGCAAGTGCACGGTCCCCAGCACCACCCCAGCACCAGCGCAGGGCCAGTGGCAGCAGGCTGCCTTGTGCCCTCAAGGCAGGGATGGTGAGCAACAACAGACCGAGCACCTGAGCAAATTTCCACGTCATTCCACCTTCTAGTTAGAAATTGCCACAAATCTGCCACTGCAAAAAGCCCCTAGAGCAGGGGTCCTCAAACTATGGCCCCCCAGGGTCCTCAATCCGGCCCCTGGTATTTACAGAACCCCCCCCTCCCCCAACCCCCCCGGCCGGGGTTGAGGGGGGAAACCCAGCAGCCGCAAATGACTGCCTGCCACTGCATCCACGCACCGGCCCCCTGTTTAAAAAGTTTGAGGACCCCTGACCTAGAGCCTGCCAGTAGATCTATTATTCCTGCAGGTACAAAATGCACTTAATACTGCGTCTGCACTAGGCTTCCTCCAGACTGTCTCTCTAACAATGCAGTCCAGGGATGCTCTGTACTCTGTCAGTGAAAAAAAAGTGGGAAAAAGCAATCATTCCCATGTCCACAGCAAGCTTCTGTGCATTTCTGGGAGCATGGCCACACAACAACTGATTTGCCATCTGACAGGAGAGGCAACGAAGAAACCCCAGCAAGAGGGGACGGGATTCTTGGCAAACACCTGATGTGGACTTCTTACTGGCAGAAACTCTTCCCACCACTGCTCTGCAGATGTCACCTACTCCATGATGCAAGCATCCACCTGCATCTGTGTTCTCTAAGGATGGAGAGGAACACATGAAGAAGAAAAGTTTGAGAAAGCAGTAGACAGCAGACTGGTTACCGTTTAAGTCCACGGTCCTCCATGGGTGAGCTGACCTCACTGACGTCCCACCACTGGTTCCCATCTGGAAGAACAGATCCAGACCCAGCGTCCCTGCACCACCAGCATGACTCATGAAAGCTTGTGGTAAAAGCCAGAAATGGTTCAGTTCTCAATCTACCTTCAAGGGCGGTCCCTAGCAGAAGCAGGTTTATCAGAGCACTGCTCCAGTGCTCTGTGGCAAGCCGTAGGTTTCAGAAACCACTAGTGGCTCGTTAATTGTCTCAAGCAAGGCACAACACTGCCCTTTCCCAGAAAAGTAAGTTGCATTCTGGAAGTAAGATCAACTGGAGGGCCAGCGTCCCTTTTATTTTATGTCATACCAGAATAAGAAATATTTAGAAAATAAATAGTCATTTTTCTCTGCCTTGACAAATCTTCTAAGATTCCTGTGGTACTTCGGTTGATGATGATGAAGTATGACATGCAAAGACTTTCACTTACAGAACAGGAACATGGGTACCTCACATTTTCTAAACTCTTGACAAGTAACTCACCTTTGTAGATAACACTGATGACACAGGAACAAACAAATCCAGCCATCTGCACTGACCTTACATGAACCCCAACTTAGATTTGAGATACAAAGGATTTCACAAAGGAGACAGCCAAGTGTCTGAAGCCATTTTAATACCGGACATTTTTTCTTAACAGCTTTGAGCATCCCCAGCTCTTTTATCCAATATACTATGAGGCATCTTAAAATATTCTGTATTAGAGAACGCTATCTGAATGTACCCTCTAGCATCCTCAAAGGATTGCTCCAGTTCAGCATCTGCTTAAAACACTGCGCCTTCTTGCCTGCCTTGTGGTTTTTCCCTTTTTCCCTCCTGCTCGGGGCTGATCAGTCTGCTTGTTTCTTGAAAAGAGCAGTATGTTTTTCAAAATGCCCTGGGTATTGGAGAGACCCTTCAGTCCAGCCTCAGCTGGACTCACAATTATAGTCCTATCTCTGGTTCATCCATCAGTCAAGAGAGTAAAGATCCAAAAGGGCATTCCTGTATTTTCTGTCAGAACATCATTCAGGCTCATACCACAAAAGGACATTTTTGCAGCAAAAGATGATCCACTGAGTTTAAATTCTGTGCTTATTTACTGATGTTTCCAATCCATCTCCCCAGACACTGCCTCCGTATTCCTCCCCTCCCCTTCATCCAAATGGAAGCCCTTTGCAATGGGCACAGACCTCTTTTGGTTAGGTTTCAGAGTTTCTGCTCCATCTCCACATCCTTCTGATCTCTCACAATGTTGACTTTGCACATTTTGGCAATGCTTCCACTCTGGCAAGTCTCCTCTAAACTTCTCGCTCCGGTCCTGGCTTCGCCTTGGTCCTGGCCTCAGCTGTGGCCTTTCTCAGACACTGCCTTCTGTCTCCTTACTTGAATTTCAGAGGGTCAAAACAGCCTCTTACTGATCTTTCACGTGCTTTCTCCATCTCCTTTTCTTATGGCCCTATGGGCAACATCCACTTCAGTATTCAAACCTATACAGCTGGGTCATGTTAATGCTCTTGATCCCTCTACCCAAGGCACAATGAAACAATCGCCCGTTCTGCGCCTGCTTCCTAATCCCAACACATCATCTTTTTCTCTCTCAATACCAAGAGTCCCTCATTTTGACTAGTAACAGGTAACCAGTTTGGAAATACTTGTTTATACCCAACACACAGGGATTTTTTTTTTCTTCCCATCTACAGATTGCCCTTCGTCCACCAGCCTCAAATTAAGGGCAATTTTTTTCTGGGGTTTAGGGTTGTTTTTTGTTCTTTTGGTCTTTCTTCCTTTCTCTCAAAGGCAGTGCTAATGAAGTTGAAGAAAAAAATATAGATATAAATAAATTTTCAACAGCTACTGTCTACCTTGACAGCTAAGGACATCAACACATGGTTGTAGTTCCTCTCGAGAACGCTAGCACACATGCAGCCCCACAGAAAGCAGCTAATAGGGGAGTATGTCTATGCTTTCACTGATCTTCAACTGTTTTACAACCCGAGCTGCTCCACAAACGATCACTTCATAATTTATAATGAAAAACTGAAGTGGAAAGAATTTTTATATATATTAACATACTCTATTTCATTTGAGCTACTCTCTAAATATTGGGATCAAGCAGGCTTTCCTTACCTACAAGCTCCCAGTGAATCCCCATGAGATTTGCCTCTGAACATTGGACTGCCCTGAAGTATGGGGCTGTCAAACACAGTGAAATAGAAAGGAGAGAGCACAAGGGAAAAGGACTCTATGCAATTCAGTGCTCTCCACAGAACTGCTGGCTTAAAAATACTGGCTTGCAGCAGGAGCGGGAAATTTGACTTGACATAAAATGCAACCTTTCCTACTTTTAACCCAACACATTTTACGTAGCAAGAACTTAATAAAAAAGTTACCTCCTGCTTTGTTCCAACTCTTCTTGCAACAAGATTGCTTTTTTGGGAAAGCCCCAAATATATCAATGAATTCTAGCAATCCTGTTGGAGCTGCCTGAGATACATACAGTTTAAGTAGCCCAGCATCGGAATACTGCAAGGAAGGAGAACAAAACCGAACACAGGCCTGGTCACAAACCTTTTGAGCATGAAAAAAGGAAACAGGGGGATCCACTCCCACTAGTTTTGTACACAATTTTGTACAATGGCTCAAAACGTCACGCACACTCTGATGTGCTGGGCACGACAAACATATGTATGGCCTCCACCACATGCAGTACCCCAAAGCACTAGAAGGCAGCAACACATCTACAGGGATTACCACAAAACATGCATGATGCCAACACCTGAAAATCCCTCCAGTGACAGATTTTTTATCTGACAGTTAATAGTGGAACACGTTTTTGCACCAACAAGAAGATGCCATTTCCCAAAGGATAATTTTCTTAACTAGTAGTTCTCATACAAGCAGAGTCTTCCATAGGATGGGGGCTGCAATTTGCACTAAGGCTTTTCAGTAAGGACTTTAAGTGGTTTTGAAATACAAAACTAAAAACTGTTTTGGCTTTCTAATTTGCTTTCCATTTTGCAGTATGTACTGTTTTATTCATAGCATTTCTGACAGAAGGAATTTCAAGAATTCCAACAGCACGATGGCAATGTAGTAGCTGATTAGCTCCATGGAAAAAGTTTCTCCAAGTTCGACTTTCGGTCAGTGCACACCATTCAGGATACAAAACCACTCTGGCAAGGAAGTCTTTCTTTCACTTTAGCTATAATAAAGAAGATCTTCTACACTCCAGCTATAATAAACCACACAAAAACCAGAGAGAGTGAGAGAGAAAGACAGAGAGAGATGGCAGATACACTGAGAATCTGCAGCGTAGATAATCAAACCCTTTATTGTCTAAGTTACATTAGACTTGCAACACCATAAAAACCTGTTAAGAAGAAGAAACAGTAGATTGGTAGAGGTAGTAGAAAGTCCCTGTAACAGTCATAAAAGGGCTTTACAGGAGCGTGTCATGCCAAAAAAAGTTATCACATTGCTTAAAAGAGCTGATCAAAGCCCACTGACTAAATAAATAAGGAACACAACTCATTTTAAATACTATGGCCTAACTAAAATAACAAATCAATACAATACAATGATAAAGAAGAAAACAGAAATCATGGGATTCGCTTCTGAAACGGTCTTTAAGGTTGGCTTTCCCCCACCCACTCTTATTTCTTGTTTAATTGAAAACCTCATTTCTGTGCTATACGCAGCATATAATTATTTAAACTGATTTCCCCTACTGTTGTTCTTCATGGACCTAAATTATGATTGTAAACTTTGCTGATTAGTACCCTGGTAATGGCAGTGACAGCACTAGCTTCTCTGTCAAGAGATTCTGGAAGAAAAGTTCCAGAAAGAAGCTTTTGGCTCTAAATATTAACTCGGACTTTCTAGATCAGCTTCCCAAAAAAATACAATTAAAAAAAAAAAGAAATTACAAATGTACACTACACTTTTGTGCCATTTTGGGTACATAGGCGTTTTTAATAACTAAAACACAAACAAGTAGGCTAAGCAACTAGCTTTTGTGCATTCCTGAACTGTCACCATTACTTTCACTCATGGAAAATATGACTCAGAAAAGCAACAAAACAAAAGTGAAACAAAAAACCAAAACAAAACAAACAAACCAAGAAAGCTAGTGCAAACCCAAAATAATAATCATTAAGCAACACAGCAAAATATTTCATTTTTTCTTTTTTTCTCCTTTTTTCTTTTTTTTTTTTTTTTTTTTTTTTGGTGTACAATGGAATGTGTCTATGCGACCTCCCTCAAAATAACTTCACAGAACAGTTAATTACAGTCACTTTTAAGTACTTGCACAGACATTCCTAACTACACCGAGACTTACAGAGATTTCTGGTATACATCTGGTGTAATAGCATAAGGAAAAAACTAGTTTAAAAAAAAATACATAAGAAAGTTAATTTGCATTGTTGCAAGTGTTGCAAAGTAACAAAACCTGTCAAGTATTTAAAACAAGTAACAAGTAGTATCCAGAACCAATTACTGACTAGATTTTTAAAAAAAGCAACCCCCCCACCCACCAAAACTGTTAGAACAGAAAGATCACGCTTCAAGGTTTTTTCTGCTTTTTTTTTTAAAAACAAATCTTTGTGTCAGAAGCCCATTTCTACAAAAACAGCACTATTCCATTATTGTATTAAGTAAACTGTTGCTCTCACCTGTATTAAAGGTTAGCATCATTTCTGTACATGTAAAATTATTGCTTTTTTGAAAAATATATTTAGCATGCTAGGTTTTTTTTTAATCCATTTCCTGCCTTTACAAAATGTTACAATTTAAAAAAAAAAAAAACAAACTAGTAAAGCTTTTGCAAAAATTTTCACAGAACATTTTCTTTCAAGGCAGCAGTAACTTTTGATAATGCATAAAATTATATGTGCAAAATCTGAAACTCTCAGAAATATTACCATCACACATAGTGTCACAGCAATAAGAAAAGAAAATATTTATATCTGTGGAATACATTTTTAATTGCTTGCACTGCATGGTTTAAGAACCTGTTATGTGCCACAACCCCACCTTGAAAACTTGCAGTTAAAGAGTTACTGTAGAAGAGGTATATAAAGCTTTTTTTTTTCTTTTTTTTCCTAACACCACCAGTGATCACCAAGTACAAGACACGACACATTTATATGAACATTAACCTGCCACCACAAAAGAAGTTCCTTGTCTTTCCAAAACGTCACTGGGCTCAAGGAGGAGCAGTAGCTGGCTTGCTGAACCAAACACAGGAGCAGAGAGTACCTTACAGGCCCAGAGCTCCCTGAACTTGTTCAGTGACACTGTTTCTCTTCTAAACATACAGATCAGCGGCGTTAAGACAGCTGAGCATTTTCTTTTTTTTTCTTTTTTTTTTTTTTTTTTTTTGAAACGTGAAGACTTCCTTTGTGATCAGGTTGAAGAAAGTAGCCCTGTTACAAAAAAAGGTCCTGAGAGTAAAACACAGAAGCCTGATTTTTTCTTAGTGTTCGACTAGCTTTTCTTTTCCAAAGCAGAATAGAAGCTTTTCTCTGGAAGTGTTTCAATTTCCATATTCACATACTATTAATGGTGCGCAGTCAAGAGCAAGAGCACTAGAAATGCAAGTGGTCCCCAAACTGTAATGAAACAAACCATTGCAGAATGACGGTCTTTCTCTTCAGTCCCTTTAATCCTTCATCAAGCATTGCTTTCTCAGCACCGAATGCCACCTTTTTCCTGCACCCCCCATTCTTCCTCTCTCTGGTTTTGTTTTTTTCTAATTTGCTTTTCAGCATGACAGGCAGTGGCAGTTTCATTAATTAATACTTCTTCAGCTCTCAAATCCTCTGCTGTTTTTCAAATGTATCAAATAGTCATTGTGAGCATCAGGGAGGTTTTTGTTACAGTGCTTAACTTCTTCATGCTGTCCAAATCACATAAAGTTTAATTTTTCCAGTGTCTCAAACTTCTTCTTGATTAATATAGATGCCTTGTGCTGCCACAGTGCTTGCCAACTCCACTGTTTATTATAAAGGAAATAAGGAACCATGGGACTGATTAGTACGTCAATTTATATATATCTTGTGTAGCATCTTCATTTATTTTAAAATGATTAACAGCGCAGAGGCACCCCCCTCCTTGCAGAGCGCTGGTTTCAGTCTCGCGCAGCAGCTCCGGGTGAGGCGATGGCTGGCGGCGAGGCTGCTCCGCAGCTGCTGGAGCAGGGGGTGGCTGCGCGGGGGACTGCTGGTGCTGCCCGTCGGGGTGGGGGCCACTGGCGCAGGGGCTCCTCCGCTGGGGCTTTAGGTTCCCTTCCGGAGATGCATGTGGGTGACCTCCGCAACACCGTGGTCGCCCCCCTGCAAGAAGCATGACACAAGGAAAAGCTCATTCCCTCTGCTCCCATGCGCAAACCCTCCAGCAAGTCCTGCTGGCGTTCGTTACCCTTTATTAGCATGACATACATTAATTTTGGCCCACCACATCAGAAGTTTGGGGATTTTTTGTAAGCATCTCCAGCAAGAGCAAAGTGTGTCAGGCCCACATAAAGTCCCTGATGGACTAGAAGAGCAAGTAAGAGCGTCTGACGGAGCAGTGCAAAAAAGGTTGAGAACAAGGAGGGGAAGAAGAAACCCCCAAAAAGCAGAATTTTGTGGTAGCCAAAAGGGATTCCTAACTAGATCAGCATTTTAAAAAGGCTGAAGCTTGAGGTCACAGAGGCAGCTAAAAGAATAAAAACTGAATTCTTGTGCAGGTCTGCCAAATGCTAAGGCAGCTTTCCCCCCACCCCCCGCCTTGTCATCTTCCTTTTTATTTTTTTAGCCAATTTTCATGAATAATTACCACGTTGAACAAAAAAGCAGGGATATTCTAAAATCAAGTGAAATTAAAGATAACATCATTAATAAGTTGGAGCCTGCAGCTCCCAAGAAAAGCTTTAAAATGACATTTAGAACATCACTGTCAGAACAATGCAGTTTACAATCCTGATCCTAAAACAACATGGCAAGATTAATCTTACATAAATGCATTATCCTTAAGCTAAAGTCTTGATGAAGTGAAACAGACCATTTTAAATTAATGCAACATAAAATACGGCACCCATGTAAAATCCAAGCAAGTTTCAAGCTGTGCCTATGGCAGCCCTCGAAATAGCTAAAGAAAGCCCAGCTCTGGTTGACATAATGTATTAAGTGCATCTCTTTTGTTAATAGATTTAGAAAATTCCTAATTAAACCTGGCCCGAGATTCATGACATTTACCAGTCAAAGTTTGCTTTAAGTCGGAAAGATTTGCAACAAAATTAAAGAAAAAAAAAGCTGCTGTACAGACCACAGTATATTTGAAATGTAGGAAACAGTAACTGAATGAGAGATGTGATAAAACTTCCTTAGTTGGATGCTGAATTTCCTGCAGTAAACCAAGAAAGATGCTTTACATTTTTGCACGGCTGCATCATGCCTGAGAGACAGAGCCACAATTCCAGGAGGAGGCATTCATCATTAAAACGTCTCGTATCGAACCAGCTCTACATACACGGGGGAGTGCAGCAGGGTTTTGCCGAGCCAGGGCAGGAGGGAGGGAGGGGAGGGGATGGCAGGCGCCTTGGCCCGGTTTCCCTGGGTAAGAACTGAAGAAAGGGGTGTAAAGAGCAGCACTTTCGGGGGATGGATAGCCTGGGCAGTGGAGGGATGCCCTGTGAGTCTGGGCACCACCGGCCCACAGACCACGCAGCACAAGGGACCTGTAAAACAGCTAAACCATCCTCCTGCCTGGCAGGAAGGCAGAGATGGGCGGCTGGTGGTGGTGGGTGGGTGGTGGTGGTGGGTGGACCCCTCTGATCCACGGCTGTCCTCCCAGTTTCACTGGGAAACAGCACCTAAGCTCCACATGTGCCAAAGCCCAGCCAGTAGCTCACCCCCTTGTACTCACACCAGCTCAAGGGGCAGTCAGATTCTGAACCAGCTGATACGTAGCTGGATTGAATCCTTCCTAAAGCGAAACCTTTACCATTTTAAAAAGCAGGTTTTCTTCACTTTCAGCATTTTAAAGGGGAAAACCAGCAGATCTTTAAGTGAAACCTATAGCTTCCATGCCAAAAGCTGCTTTCATACCAACTTCTAGGGCTTTTCACCACTTAACAGGAAAAAAAATCAGTTTATGTGCATGTTAATATATTGCAGACAGATTACTGCGTGATGTTGAAATAAATTGCAATGACCAGTTTGGAGCACAGATACTGCTCCGGTTTGCTGGCAAGGGGAAAGTGTTGGGACAAGAACTACAGCTGCTAATCCTATCTATAATGCTCAAACTAACGGACATACAGTACATGTGCATTACTCAGATGCCAATATAGCAGCCTCTGCGGTTCCTTGATTGTTTGCATTATAATCTCCATATGTATGAACGAGATAAATTAGGTTGCCATTTATTTGTTCATTATCTATTATTTTGATTAATGGAATTCTTGTTCTCAGAATAACTATTTAAAAATAACGTTTGCAATAATGAGGACTGAACTATTAATCATGATCTTAAGAAGAAACTCTGCAAGGAACTGGGGCAAGACATTTCATACGAACAAATGTCATAATTAGGACTTCTAACAGACAGTGCTAAAATTTCAAGTAAAAAAAAAAACCAACCCCAAAAACAAAAATAAACCAACTGAACTCAGAAACCAATGGTTTAAATAAACTTCTAACCTGGTTGGTTTGTTGGGGTTTTTTGCGCTCCTCCCTTCTCTCCAAAGTTGCCCTCAGCCTTTCCCCCAAGCTCCTTTACATTATACACGCGCGCGTGTGTGTATGTATGTGTATATATATAATAGTGTTCTCTTGATGGCTCTTTTCCAATCTGTCTATCCCCCAAATTCTGACTATTCACATTTGCGCTATCTCAAGTATTGAACATTGCAAGAAATATTTTAAAATACTTACAGTGGAGAAAATTAAGGCTTATGAAAGAATTTTACCCCTGTCACGCAGGAGCTACATTGCATGCCTCTCTTTCCAGTGAATGAAGCCTAAGAACTGTGGTGTCCACAGGTCTTTCACAGAAAAGACCATCGCTGCCTTCTGGCACAGGGAAAGCTTCAGCCAGAGATACCCACGATACCAACAGTTCCATTTTTTTTCTGGACTGTAACTTTTAATTTATTTTCTGTGAGTAAAAGGGTGTTTTTCCAGAGAAGGAAAAGGTTGGAGTTTGGAGGTTTCACTTGTTTCACTTGCACAAAAGGCAGAGAACTTGGTGTCTCTGCCTCCAGCACTGAAAATATGCTTCACACACATATACTCGCAATTAGACGGAACTCCTCCTTCATTGCTGACCACCAAATCATACCTTTTGAACACCCAATTACTTGGCCCTTAAAATTTCTAGAGCATAATGTTTGACACAGCATGGAGAGAAGATAAACTATATTCCTAAAGCGGGCCAAGTTTTTATGTTTTTAAAAATGCAGCAGCAGAAGTTAAATGCAAGGCATATGTACTAGAGATCGCTACCGCTGCTGTCACCATTTTGCAAAAGCAGGCTACAGACTGACTCCTGGGCTACTGAACACACTTGGGAATTGGCCTTCCGGCTGCAATGCTGCAGCATCAGGAGGCAGTGTCCCTGCAGTGACCCTGTGCTTTAGGAAAACTTTGCTTTGAGAGCTGCAGCGGCTTGGAGATACACCCAGTTGCAGGGACCCCTCTGAAGGGGAGACAGCTTTTGTCTTGCCATGTATAAGCAACCGGAGTACACTCCCCGAATTCATGCCTACTAAATCAGGTCTTTGGATGCTGCTTAGTGTATTCCAAATTAAGATACATATTCATTTTGGATAAGCAAGCTTAATTATGTATATATTGGGATATTTAGCATTTATAAGAATATTCAGAATATTCAGTAAGTTTAACATGGCAGCATTTCAAGAGACTCTACATGACTTTGCACAGATTGTATTGACTTGGGGTATGTAATGAGCATTTTTTGTCCTTTACACAAAGAAGAGTAGGAAATATTCCAAAGTTCATGGGAAATTCATTTGATGTAAAAACATCCTCCTTTTTTTAAAAAAAGCATTCAGGTAGAAGTAAGAAACCACAATAAATAATGTTATGAAGGAAATGAACATCTTATTCCCTACGATTTGTTTATATTCCATTGGTGCTGACAACAAAGCATGAAACACAGCCCAGTGCCAATATTATCAAAACTGGGGGTGTATGATCTTCTTTACACACCCCTATAGGTGGCCTATTTTTCAGTGACGCTGAAACCTGCTTCTCCTGTTGGTGGTTCACTACCCTAAAGTAGGTTTCCTATTTAGACACCTAAATATAGATTTAGCTGGCTCATTTTTGAAAAAGTCTGGATGCAGAACCTATTTTTAACATGTGGAATTAGAATTATTCTGTGAGAAAACTACTTTATAATGTAGCACTGTTGTAAGCTACTGTGCTGGGGGACTTTAAAAGCCCTATCTAACATTCGTTCATAGAGAAAGCCTTTAGAGATGATCTTCTGGTTGACTACAGAAGGCAATGGGGGAACTGTGAAATACTAATGTTAATATTTTTATTCTTTAGCAGACTACTCGGGGGAAGATATTTTACCTGTGAGGAAGAAACGTCATGTCAAATGAATCACTTAACATTTAAAAAAAAAACATCTTCCATTCTCAAGCTACTGTACATTCGCAACTATTGTTTCTTGCTCGGAGCATGTGCATGGCACTTCTGTAACTTGAACTGACTGTACACCATAAACTTTCATGAATAGATCTGTCCCCAATTAAGAAACGAAATGAAGACACGAGTGACAATGCTTAAAGTGGGAAATCATAATGTTACCAGAATGCTGCAGGCATCGTTCTCAGTGCAAGCTCGTTTCAGTGCTGCTAAAGGCCCCTACAGCTGCAGGTAGAAATGAGCACATTCCCTCTCCAACACCCAGGGACTGTGCAGGTGGAGTCTTCCGGGGGAACGCAAAGCCTCCTTGTGATGGGAACAAGCAGAACAGCAGACAACTGAATAATCCTATCCGACACAGATGCTGACAACCTGAGACAAAGGCTGATACTGAAGAGCAAATAAGACAAAAGGAAGGGAACCATCTCCTGGAGAAGTGATCACACCACAGCTTCTGTGGAAGAAATACTAACTGGCAAGGGACGAAATGATTCATGAAGCTAACCCCTACCCAGTATTCTGCTGTATTACGAGATGCTGTAACTTCATTAACTACTCTGAAGACAGACTGACATGCACTGACACTGCAAGAGCAACGTACAATTGCCATCCAAGAAGTTAGCCAATAAAATCTTGCACGGCAATAGTTCACAAAGACAAGATTATAAGAAAATTTATTGTGCAGTAATATAACTGGAATTACAAAATTAGTCCAGATGTGGACTGAGCTGCCACATCTCTTTCTGGATAGGTACAGCCATTTCAGAATTTTTTGAAAGGTACTTCCAACTTTAACCTTACATTGTCTTTTCGAGGAAAAAAGCACAGATGCCTTCAGAATCCAATCTCAACTACATGAGACTAAATCATGAGCATGAAAAGATGGAAGAGCATTTTAAAGGTGCTTAGGCTTCTTAAACCTACATTACTAAACTGATGAGAACTAAACAGTTGAGCTAGTTTGCAGAGCTGCAGCGTTTCACTGTAACATACTTCTACTCAGAAGTATGTCTTTGCACAGTTTTATTAGATAAGCATCATAAGGACAGCGCTTTCTTCTACTTCTCCAACCTTAGCGTAACTTTGCTGCTACTGTCCCACAAAAGCAAAGCAAACATTGCCTGCAACTACTGAAGTGTTATGCCATCTTGAAAACTTTATGAGGAGAGTTGTTGGCCACTCCTATGGTCTGACAGCAACTCAGATACTCCTGTGGCAGCAGCTGGGTTCCCCATATAGACTTTGGGCCAGAAAGACGCAAGTGCAACAAAGAAAGTGCTAAGAGTCTCCACGAAGGGAGCTGCACATGAACTCTGTGATGTGGTGGTGCCTGGTGAGGATGTTTACTGAGCAAGTAGAAACCAACTCCTAAACTTCACAAAGGCGGGACTAACATTGGGATGCATTCTTTAAGCATGGCTGAAACCACACACCATCGTTCAGTGAAAGACAGGACAGGGAAAGTGCTGCAGTCAAAATTAAACTAAAGATGTGGATGAAAGGAAAAGTCAGTGACGCTGGAGGCAGTTTCACAATAGAAGAAAAACGCCCATGAGAAAGTGTGCCCTGAAACCCACTTGCCAAACTGGAAGATGGAGTGGGAAGGTCCGGGTTATGACACTGGTCTCCAAAGATAGAAGATACACGAAACAAACTCACTTTAATGGTTTTCTATGTAACATCTTTGTCATGTATAATTCGGAGTGCTGAGAAGTGTTTGTTAAGACAGGAAACTGTATACTAGAAACAGGAAAGCGCACCGTCACACAGTCCACAGAACTGGAGGATGAGAGCTTTTCAAAGGGCAGATACTGGGTATCAGGGTACAAATACTCTTCAGAAAAAGACAGACTAAACATTAATTGTATTGTTACAGCAGAAAACATCTTAGATGTAAAAGCAAATTATTTCTAGGAATTCCTCATGTACTACCTCACTATTACATTATCACTGCGCGTTACAGAGTTACCTATCCCTCCCAGTCCCCAGTAAGACAGTAACACGTTTATTTAAACACTAACTACCTGCCTTACAATTAACTGACTCTCTATATAAGAGACTTTGATAAAACACTTAAAAAATTTAAGAGCTAAAAATCAAGCAACACCACTATAATTTATGTGTGTTATAAAACGGTCCGTGCTTTAGTGATGAGTACTACTGTGCAACTTTTTCCCAGCTACCACATTAAAAACCAAACATCCAATTAATTGTAAAACATACTTGTTTTGGGGCGTCTGTGGAGGTGGTGTGAACTTCAGTACCTCGGAGTCCATTAGACTCAAATACCACTGTGGGAACAAGGGGGCTTGTTAACAGATGAACATTCAAGCTTCGTTAGTGTGTGTACATTATTTGAGACCATTACAGATTAACCACGTTCAAAAAAAAGACACCAGCTACTAGCCTGTGGCCGGAAAATACCAATTTACAGTAACACTTAGTGTAAGAGAGTGTGCTAATGGCAGCCTAGGGCCACTGCCCTTTTTAATTCAGACTTCAGCACTGAAGAAAGCAATCACTGACAACATTAATTATCAGTGTATGTGTAAAGGGACCCTCTTCTTGCATTACTTACCATTTGGCCTCTGTCATTTTGCATCAGACTGGCTTATGTATGCATCATTCACACTTTTCAGGAGGAACCCGCTAGTCTCACTGTCTCATGCAATGCTCAGGAGGTCTGTCGACACTGGTGGCTTTAGCTTTAGCCTCCTACAGTCTCAACCACACACCGCGCCAGGTGAAAAACGGCTGGTAGGGATTTCCCATTTTAGGGCTGACCGGTCTGTGGAAAAATCTCGTTTCCTGCAAAAATGTTCCTGTCAACAGCAACAATGAGGCAAAACAAAGCCTTATGTTGTGCTGAAAGGGGTACTTTGATTTCAATTTGTGCTGGTGGCAAAAGAATTCATTAGCATATTCATTTCTGAGTACCCTACTCTCTAATTAAAATAAAACATTTGCAAACAGACTTATCTTAAATGCATTGCAATTTTATGGAGTTCGGGCGGGGATCAGGTAAGCAATATCCGGAGAACAAGAGCAATAGTCGTAAAAATAAAAAACCTGTCTATTAGATTTAGGAACTGGAATTACTTAGGGTAACATGGTATGTGAAATGTAATTCTTGGCATTTTGTTAGCCGGATCCGAAAGCACGGAAGTGGGAAAGGGAGAAAGCAAGAGCGAGCGTGAAAAGGTACCTGTGTGGGACCTCTGGTGAGTCCTGAGGTG
The DNA here is from genome assembly GCF_023638135.1 of Falco biarmicus. Classification (NCBI taxonomy): domain Eukaryota; kingdom Metazoa; phylum Chordata; class Aves; order Falconiformes; family Falconidae; genus Falco; species Falco biarmicus. The sequence goes on from NC_079290.1 coordinate 69,411,230, forward strand.
ACTGGGTTGGGTAAAGCATTTTCCACATTCTCTGCAGACGCAGTCTCCTTGGCGTGTTTGTGTCCTGAGCATCCCTGTAGTCAGGAGGGAGGGAGGGAGGAGGGGGTGGGGGGGAGAGGAGAGAGGAAAGTTGAGAAGAAAACATTATGCCAGAAGAAAACATCATTAGTATGTCTAATGTGTCATTATGTGAGGCTACCTTCAGGCCCTGGATGACAACTGTCAGCCTTCATCTAGGCACTGGCTGACAGGCCAGGCACACACAGGACTGCAAGAATGCATAAATTACATTGAATTAAAAAATGCTCCCCATGATGTGCCCGCACCAGGACTGGCATGTCAGGTGTGCGCTTTTCAGAGCAGCTGGATCCACTTCTCAGCCATCACCCAGCTTTGTCAAGCAGTACATCAGGCAAATCAAAGTGACTCCAGCGTGGCGGAGACAAGTCACATGGATAATAGGAAGTGAGTAGGACCAGAGCCCGACTGTCCCCCCCAGGCGGCAATACCTCAGAGACAAATGCAGAGCGAGCGGAGCCATCGCAGACTGATCAAACCTTTCACCCCTGCCTACCTGCCTGCCGGTGCTGCTTTGACCCCAGACCTCTGAGGCACAGACGAAAGACATCTGTGAATGAAAGTGTCATTCCGGACATTTTGAGCTGATAGCAGCACAGCAGCCTTCCCCCAGCCCTGGGTAAACATGTTTTCTAGGCCATTAGCATTTGTGGAAAACCGCTCAAACCTCTCCTTTTTCTCCAAAGGTCAGTTTACAGCATCTGACTTAAAGGGCTGGTCTTTGTCTTTTTGCTGCTGATCAAAAAAGACACATTTGACTTTTATTGGGCTTTTTTATTACTAAAAAAAAAATAAAAGTATGTTTGAACATCATCTTTTCTATTTTGGTAAAACGGCCTCCTCAGAAGCAAAGAGTTGATGTTTCCATTTGCCAGTGGAATACTTTGACTTTTGAAGAAATTCTCAGATGGTTGTGAGTGGAAGCAAAGTTTCAGCTTTTCTTTCATTTTTTCCCCCCATTACAGCATTTAAAAAGAATAAAATTGTGAACAAAAAAAGGTGGCAACAAAAAACCTCCCCAGAATTGAAAAAAATCAACTGCTGGATGCCAGAGGGCTTATGTGAAATACAGATGCTGTACCTGAAAATGAATGGAAAAGAAGACAAGTTGCTGTTTACTCGGCTGGTATGGCACCCAGTGTCCTGCAATGATTTTCACCACAGCATCTACTGGAATGACTGGCTGCAAAAAAACCCCAACCCACTCACAAAATGTTATAAGCAGCGAAATTTTCTCTTTTTATAACAGCACTTCCTGCAGATGGCAGCACAGTCTGTATAATGCAGCTGAACACAGTCCCAGCAATTAAGTTCCTGGCAGTCAAACACAAGATCATGATTTAGGGACAAAACCAGATCACACATACACCCCCCTCAAAGGAACACCACCACCCCACCCACCCCAAATCACATAAATTTCATTGAGAGCCTCACCGTACTATAATGACACCGATTTGCCTTGTACGGCAGTCAAGTTTAAAGCAGATTTTTTGGTCTTTTACTAGTATTTTCCCCTCACTGGCCAGAACTACATCTGCCAACTTGAAAGCAAAGCTGCGTGAAGCGTGTTGACGGACCAGACGGCCTTTGCTGGACCACCATGCCAACTGCTGGGACATGCAGGGACAGGCAGAGCACAGCTCCGCTACCCGCAGTGCGGCTCCCATGGAGCCCAGGAGACCTGGGTTCCTCAGGTGGTTTTTCTGCCACCTCTGGAAAGACATTTAACCTCTCCAGACCCCAGGTCTCTCCCTGTGAAAGGTGAATACATTTGTCTCAGCAGTCATCAAGGGCCCGATCTGACAGCCTGCATGGAAGCACTGCTCCCACTTGAGCTGTGCACGAGGGAAGGTTTAGGATTCTGTTGCAAGCCAACATACCCTGTACACACACCAAAGGTGAGCGGGTTAAGACTTTCATCTAACCCCTCCCTGGCACTCACTTCACAGTAGTTATTTAAAAAGCAGGTGGGAGGAATGGATTGCTTCCAGGTATATTTGCCATTGTTGCATTTCCTAAGGAGCACCATAAGGCTGTTGATAGTTCAGAGGTTTCGGTGATGGGCATCATTGCCGCAAGACAATAACCCTATGAGTCATCTCTCAGGTTATCCTACATGTGAGCAAAAGAGGGTGGATGACTACAGGTGTTAGCAAGTTCAGGTAAATGAACGTGACTATCTGTATGGGAGCTCCTGCAAAAGTGATGCTCAAAGCTGGTCTCAAAGAAGCCCCAGGGGAAGAGTACATCTGCTGCCATAACCCATCCTTTCCTAATATGGCGATCACAAATAAAATAACCACTATTAAATATAACAGTAAGATCCTCTCTACGAGCATTTGAGAAGACTGGGCAGTGTAAAACAAACCTAGCCTAAGTGTAGTAAGCTTTGTGTTTGCAGCTGCGTGACAGTAGTACGTACAACTAACACAAATGTAAAAGGAAGGATCCCAGAAATAAATCCAGTCTCTCTAAAGTTGAACACTGCACTACCACACGCTAAAATACTCTAATGTGATCCAAGATGAGGTTGTTTACCAAACACCCAAGTCTTTTGGGGAAAAAAAATGTGACAAATAGTATACTGGAGTGGGATTTTTACTTGTCCTTTATGTCATGACTGTTATATTAAGACTAAATTGTTTGATGCATACTGATGCAAAGGGCTCAGTCTAGGGCTGCATTATTTCAGACAAAGTTCATTTACCCTCCTCTGTCTGCAGTAGGTAGGATCTCGTTCCTTCTGCCCGCAGCAGGTTTTTGTTTTAGTACTACGAAAAAGAGCCATCACGCCAATTGGTTTGGAGAACCATCAACAACCTGGAAGTTGTATATAAAATGAAGACAAGCTACATTAAAAAAGAGGTTTCAGATTCCGAAAATTTGATTGCTGTAAAACACCTGGAATGAAAGAAGAGATTTCAAAGCAGAGATGGGCACTAAATAACTTCCAGTTAAAGTGTCTCTGGAAATCACTGCCTGGAAAAAGCATTTTGGCAATAAAATCCCTCTTTTAAAAAGCAAGCAAATAGAGACCTCCTTGGAAACCCTGCCCCTACTTTACTTTGCCCCAACATTTCTCATGGTTTTCCCGGTGCCTGAATTCACTAAGCAAGCATCTAGTTCCTGGCTTTTACTGCTTCCCTCCAGCCCACTGGATCAGTAAGATTTCTCTGAGCAGGCCAACACAGTGTACTATTAAGTAACATCAAGGAGGGCACCCATGTGAATGTACCCCAAGTTAACAGTGGAACAATCAACTGGTATTTAGAGCAGGAAGTGGGCAGGGATTTTAGATAACATTCCTAGGCACCAGGATGGCAAAAGCCAAGTCAGCTGAACAAAGAGAGGAACACGGACTCCGCAGTTTCAGAAACTAGGCACGTCCTCCTCAGCTTCGTAACAAAAACCAGGAGCCTGATGTTAAGTTACTATCATCACGCAGCCTCTAACCACCTGTGAAATGATCTACTCAATAAAAAAGTCAGCTCCTACACAGCATTACTTTTTAAATGATTGAGCAAAACTGACAATGGAGTGGCTGAAAGGTACACTTCATGGACTATTTCAGACAGATCTTGCCTTCCTGTTTTCTCCCTAAGGTCTTTCACCAAGACCTGACCAAACGCTATGGCTTATTCCTTGCCTCACAGCTGCCAGAGCAGTCAACTTGCACACACCTCCCGGACACTAGACCATAGCTGTCCTTAAGACTACCAGCTTCCCAATGTCCTGGGTTTCATCCCACTTGCAAAATGGGGTCACAAGCTCCATTTCACACATGCTTGTGACAAAACAGCGAGCATTATGTTTGGTGAGGACACTACAACGCTGGTCTGGAATGCGTGCTCTTTCCACGTGGGGTTCAGTTCTTGCACAACTTCTACAAAGTGAAGACGCGTACAAATAAACAGGATACTTTACAAATGGTGGGAGGTGGAACTATGGCTCCCATTCTCCCACCCTACACCCCTGCCCCATCTCAACAGCAATAGATTAGTGTGATTTTCAGTTTCCACCGAGACAAACTATTTCTGGCAAATGATCAGAAGAATATGGTTTCAAATGCAAATACATAGGTTTCTTTTTTTTTTCTTTCTTTTTACATGGCAGTTGACTGTCAAGACACAGAAAGAAAGCTCCGATACTTCTTTAGTCCCTGAACGTTTAAACTGGCTATTTGCACAACTGCCTTTCCTGCCTCTGTGAATTAGCAGGCACATATTCGGCCCTACCTCTTTTTAATTATAAACATACAAAAAGATCAAAAGAATAATTTGAAAAATATGACAGCACTCTTTTTGATATGGACAAGGAAGATCTTAAGACTTTTGTCATGAAAGACAAAGGATACTGACAAATTATTATCTCTTGCTGTTGTTGGAAGATTTGTTTGCAGATGAAATTGAACAAAACCTCCAAAATAACATCACAGATAAGCCCCAGAGGATGTTTACTTTGCCCGAAGCAAAAAGATGATGATGTGTGCCAGCACCAGCATATCAGGGGGATCTTTGTGTGACAGCACATCTGTGTAACTTTAGCCTGCTTGAAGCGAGGGGACAAAGGAACAGTAATACTCCAAGTGGAACCAGATACATTTAACCTGCAACAGAAATGTGACACAGTGCACAAGGGGGGATGCTGCAATGTCAGAGATCAGTAAACAAACCTATTCAAGCCTATCCAGAAATGATAAAAACAATGAACTTGTAATCCCAACTGTTAAAGGGAGAGAAGGAAGAAACTGTGAAACTGTATTGTGGCTCTGAAAAAAGCAGGAACAAGCAAGCTGCGTCCTCAGATATGGAGGCTTATGAAAATCTTACCTGCGTGATCCAGGACAGGGCTGTTGGCACCGCAGGTTTGGTACAACGAAGCAAGGTCCTTTGGAATGTATGTTTTAAAAATATTTAAAATGTCCAAACGTTTCTCATGCCCATCTGATCCCAGATCCTGTTTGCTGGAGTGTAAAGCCGGAGAAACTCCCGCGGTGCTAGGCTGGGGCTGGAGCAGTGGACTTGCTCGTGCTACTGCTGTGCAGTTTGCCAATGTCCTCATCTCACTCCCAGCCTTCACGTGAGACTCCCTCTGAGGCACCAGTGGCTCTTCATGTTTAGTGTACTGCTCACTTTTACACAGAGGATGATACTGTGGTGGTGGGTTGAATTTGGCCTTCATGGAATCAGACGCACAGTGCTTACCTGGAGGGGCAAAACTAGTACTTCCTTGGGGAACCACATACTTCTCCACTTGCTTACTGTTGGTGGGCTGCGTGCTAGGCCTGGATATGACCGTTTGAGTAGGTGTTACACTTCTGCTACAGGCTCCCATTTGCATAAGTTTGGAATTTGCTTCATATTTACTTTTTTGTTGTGCTGCTATGCTGTACTGCTCCTGGGAATGGTTTAACTTGGGCTGTCTGTACCCATCCAGACCTGGTAAGCGTGGACCACAGTGGCTGAAGGCATGACCGTCCTTTGACTGATGTGTACTTCCAGACTTGGCAGTCATCCCAACAGAAAGAGAGCTGCTTTTGGACCCTGGCAATGCACTTGGCACTTGAGTGCGCGTAAATCTGGCAATGGGCAAAGGCTGGCACTCCTTACCACCAAGAACAGGAGGGGGGCCGGTACGCCCACTCCTTGCCAGAAAGACCAGGCTGTTTTTAATACTCTTGAAGCCATTCTGTTGAACCCAAGGGGGTACCATTGAGTTACAGCTGATTTTGTGCAAAATTCTTTTGTGCATCCATAAGACTTCAGGGTAGTAGGTCTTGTGACTGCAGAAAGGACATGGGTAGACCATTAAAGCAGCCTGCAAAGATGTGTTCAAATTCTTATTGCATGAATTATCCCTTGTTGATTTTTCACTCAAATCGAGTGGAGCTACCTCTTGAGCTTCAGCACCTTTTTCTATCAGAGGATGTTCCCTGTGCAAGTCTAGCAAATTTTCTCTAGCACGACTAGCCTGCACTTCAAGTGATGTTTTCAAGTCCATGACGATGTTTGAGGATGTCTGGCCCACACCCAAAGCAAAGCTAGCAATGCGACTGGAGCAAGGAAGCCCTTGGCTGTGGTGAAATGCTGGCATCTTCCTGTCAGCAGAACCTTTCAGATCTTGGTATTTCAGAAAGGGCTCCTTGATGACACTCTCCAGTGCTGACACCAAGGCAGGGACCTCTGGTTTAGATTCCCTGGCTTCATTTTCTCTGGCATTGCGGCTTCCCAGCTTCGGGAATTCATCCAACTGAGATGTTACCATTGGAGCCTCCTCTTCAGAGAACTTGCAGTGGTATGGCTTTTCATCTGAATGGGACAAACAAACAAACAAACAACATTCCTTGTCATTTTATGCAAAAAGGTGCCAAAAAACCAGAGCAGAATTCAAGACTAGAATAAACTAGCAGGAGAAAAAACAAACTTTGGTATTAGTATCATAATGACATGCTACAGACTAAATGTACTGTATAAGCAAGAAAATCTTGAAATACGACATAACAGTTCAATTTACTTTTAAAGATGACTGCAAAATCTGGATAAACTCTCTAATGCTGCACATTCATGACATTTTGAAGAAAGAACAATTCAATAATATACCCACGCTGAAATTCTGGGACTGTGAGGAAAATAAACCAAGATAATGGAGGCAGATAAGACTGACCTAGTTAAAGGTCTGTCAGTGCTTCCATTACAAACCCCTATTTTCAAAGAGTTTTATAACTCAGCAATAAAAATTGGCTCCATGCAGAAAACAAGCACATAAGCAGGTACAGCAAACTGAATAAATTGCTCACTTAAGAGGGACTTTTTCAGTGGCCAAGTATAAAAGATGAGTTACGGAGGATGCAAATTTTGAAAATTTTGTCCATCTATTTAAAGTAGATATACTTGGTTTTTAACATACGTCTACATTTGAGTCCAACTTCAGGAAAATTTTGACCACTTGATTCACTGAGAGATAAGAAAGTAAACATTCTCAAGCCATTTAGATTACACAATTCAAACCAGACTTTTGAATCTTCTCATTTTCTTCTGAGCTTCTCAGCTCTCCAGAGTAAATTTATCTATTTAACACGTGTTCTGGAAAGGGAACACACTGGGCAGTAATTAAGGCTGTTAGGGTGAAAGAGGAGAACAGTAGGATTTGCTTTGCTGGGAGCATGGCTACTTCTGCCAGCTCTCCTGATGCCAATCTCTCAGAGCCACTGATGAAGCCGTTGAATCCCTCCAAATCAGTTCACAACTCAACTCCACAGAGATTTTCATCACAGCAGTAATGCTTACTGCACTGAATCCATTTAACATGTAACTGAATTGAATCATCTGACAAACTTTCAGTTTCAATTAGCATGCAGTTAATGAGCCACTGCCAGGCAAGTGTAAGGAGACTATGCTCCATCTAAAGTGTCACCAGTCGAAAGTGATCACCACATCTGCAGGAGGGGTGAGAATGGGAAAGGAGTGAACTGCTCTAGAGCTGCATATCCTCTTGCATCAACTCATAAAAGCCAGTGCTTCAGAAAATCACGCGCCGTTCTCGTTAGCTCAGCGTAGTGCCACAGGCATTATTCTGCACGGCACAATGGAAGAAGCATGTCTTCAGCTGGAGTTTCACTGCAAATGAAGTCTACTTAGCCTCGCCTTCATTTCAAGCAAAAAATTCTTAAGCTTTTGTTTAATTTGAGGTAATTAGGTTAAAAATAACCCCGTAGATTTGCAGCCTTGCAGAGCTGAGTGCGCACTCTGCTAAGAGCATTTTCCTTTCAAACCCTCTAAGGGGGGAAATTCAGGGGGGGAAAGCCCCCACAACCCAGAAACTTGTTTTTCCCGTGTTTCAGGAGGCAAGGTTTTGGGAAAGCACATGCCCAGCACTACTAGCCAAATTTACAGTTTGAAACAAAGACACTGCATGCAGCAGTGAAATCTGACACTGCACATCTGTGTTATTTTCAAAGCACATCTGTCAAAGCCCAAAATATTTGTGCTCTTAAATAAGATTTTCAGGCTTCTCTTTATGATCACAAGGAGTGGCTCCTTTGATCACTGCAGTAAATAATACAGCAAAGCAAAAACAAATCAGTTGGTTGTAGGAGTACTCGGCAGAGACTGAACCAACCTACAGGCTACGCTGAGCAGAGCGGGCAGAGGAGGGAGGTGGGGGACCACCACCAGCCCCGCTTTTGTGGCCCTCAGAGCCCCGAGGCTCCGGCCACTCCTTAGTCCATCTGTACAGCCGTGATGAAGGGGTGCATCAGCAGACACCGTTATCCCAGGTTGCTGCGTACCTCTGACACTCCTTGATGATTTCTGACTTGGTCAAAATTTTCATACTGCAATGTTACAGCAAAGAGGACAAAGTTGTACAGCCTGTGAGGTGGCACAGGTTAGGTCTGGGCTTGGTCTTTAGGTCTGGACTTGGGAAGCGGGGGAGGAGGACTAAGCAGAGAGTCAGACCACAGTCCTCAGCAGTCACCAGTATAAAGCCTGGGACTGCAAACCTCGCGGTGGCTACAGGTCTTTTAGCCCTATTGCTTTAGTGCAGCCATCAAAGGAGAAGGGATTTTCCAGGCAGGAAGTGTAGCACAGAGCAGGAAAACTATGAAGACATTTCTCAGGTGTATCTCGGCCTGCAGTTGCCACAGTGCTGAAGGCACACAGTCAGTACAGCGTATGAAAATTTGTAAGGTTATTACAAAACACAGCTTCTAAAACCTCTTCGCAGCATCTTGCTGTATTTAATTCCTCTGATGTCTCACACGAACAGTATTGAACATACTAGGAATAATTTTAAAAGCTTAGATCAGAAGCCTCAATAGCAATATTTGTATTAACTGCTCAAGCTGCACTTCTAGCAAAAAAAAAAAAAAACAAAAAAAAACAAAACACAAACACACACACCCAAAAAAAACCCCAAACCAAAACACAAAAAAAAACCCCAAAGCCATACCCCTATCCCCTTCCCTCGAGATTTGGACAGACTTTTCACCTGCAGGCCAACTCACACTTCTTCACCAGCACAAAGCACAGCTTAAGCTTTCCCCTAGCCCTATCCTGCCCTCCACCCAGGACCTGACACTCCAGATATCAATCAACACCCAAGCTGAAACGCTGCCACGTGCCATCCTCCCTGTCATGGGTGGTGGTCCAGGCTGGGCTGCGAGCAGGTAGCAAAAGCCAAGGAAGACGAGGGGATGCAGGCAAGAGCAGGAGGAGATGGTATGCAACCCAATAATACAGGCAGCGCCTTTTTAGAAAAATAGGTTAAATTTATTTCTGCATGCTTCCAGCCGCTTGCCCCAGCTGAAAAGGGGTATTAACAATCCTTTTAAATTACTGGTATAAAATATTGCTCTAACCAGTGCAACACAGGCATTACTGTCACCAGAAACTTTCAAGATTTTATTATGGCCACGTCGAAGCAAAAAGCCATGAATGGGACGCCTTTTGCATGATCTCCAGGGACTATAACTCACATTACCCATTGAAAGAGTTCTTGGCTAAGCATGTTCTCACTTTTTATCCTACAGTCCTCATGTTTGTCTCAATTCTTTTGTTTCTTACCCAAAACAGCCATTTACCTCTTTACCGGAGAGTGAGAAAGGTCCTTTTACCTCATCCCTGAAGTGTTACAGTTTTTCTGTGGCATGGATACCTGGCCAACAGCTGAGGCAGAGGAATTGTACAAGGTGCCTAGCTAGGTGGTGACTGCTGACCCCATCTCGTGCCTTCAGTTTGGCCATAGCTTCAAATATTGATGGCATTGCCCATGGGAGAGCAAAGCTGGACAGCATGGAACCCTTACCTGTATGGGAAGCCATGGTCTAGACACACAGGAACATTCAGGGATTCAACCAGTTCTTCAGAAATATATGTAACTGCCATCACTCAGTTACATATCTTACACAGTCAGATGAAGTGACTCCCCTTCCCCATGCACACCTGTCTCTTCGCTCTCTTTCCTCCCCTCACATGTATAAACTGCATTTGTTTCCTCCCTAGATCTGTTTTTCCACAAAACCAAATTTCAGAATGGGCTGCACAGCTGTTTTATTTCATGAGGCTTCCTATAAAGTAAACCAGGCTACAAGCCTGAGGACAATGAAACCATGATTTCTATTCAGAAGTGTAGAACTGGCTAGAAATTGGCCCCTTTTCTGGCTAGCATTAATAGCACTAAGAGTCGATAGGAAAGGAGCAGATGTGATGTGTTTGATTCTTAGTAAACATTTGATAGTGATTTGCACTTTGAGATGAATGCTGTAGCTCGATTTGAAAACTGGCTGCAAATAAATCATGATAAAAGCAAAGGATAACAATGAAAGAAGGTGCAATGTTGCAAAGACCTGTATTAGGTCCTATTTCACTTGGTATTTTCTCTAATGATCCAGAAGAGACTCTAGACAGCACGGTAACTTAAATCGCCAGGAAACATTGCATTTGGAGGAGCTGCAAAAATAACGGGACAACGAAATAATGCACAGGGACTTGGAGAGAATAGAAATGCAGTCTGAAAATAATCAAATGAGATTCATTCTGGGAAAAAAAGCAGGCTAAGACAAGTGAAGGGAAACGATCCAAAAAACCCCATGCAGTGGGAGGGCGAAATCTGGGAAGCAGCAATGTTGAAAATAACAGATGTTACAAGAGATGGCAAGTTAAATATGAGTGTACTACGTGAGGTTCTTCAGCTTAGCTTTCACAAATAAATGTACAATTTATAAAAATAAAATTAAAACTATCCCTCAGAAGACAACACATGATGGCCATGCTGGTCACTTTATTTTTTATGTATATAGAGAGATATATAGATACATATAAACCAAAATACGTATACCATAGCAATAGCCAGTATGTAAGAGCCCAGAGTATGCACAATACAATGGGGTATGGCAGGGGGAAAAAAATAAAGGTATTTTATCCTTTGAAAGGAAAGTCCAAGAAAAATACTCCATGTCCCCAGAATGTGTGTGCAGATCTGCAAATATGGACAAGTCAGAAGGAGTTCAGAGAACTGCAACAGAAAAGTAACCAGCCAGAAAATAAATATGAAGAGTTAAATGTCCCTGACATGGCTGAGGGAAGACGGGAGGGTGACAGGCCAATGCCTGCAGCCTCCTCAGGAGCGCCAAGCTCCAAAAAGAATTATGTCATCCTGAGCACTGGAGTCTATCACAACAATCAGATATAATTGCACATAAGAAAACTCACAGTGAACAGAAAAAAACCCACACTATTATGTGTGTTTGCAGCTTGTGGAATAAATGTCAAGGGCAGAGGTGGAACAGCACTTGGACTGTAAAACCTGTATGGACAAAACACGGATTATCAACACATGATAAAAATTCATTCTTTTCACAGGGAGGCAGAAAGCATGACTTACTCCTTGCCTTCACTCTACCAGCACAGCAAACCAAAACCCCTCATAAGCTGATATCCATACGCTACAACAGCATTGTAGACATATGCCAAAACCAGACTTCCTTTTGTACTAATTTCCTATGTGCTTAGCTAAGGCAAGGACTGCTGGAGCATTCAGTGGTGAGCCTGTGAGTCTCCTTAGCAGCAGGTTTATCATCTGAGCATAGGTCAGGCTGTCCAAAGAGACCCAGTATCTGTTTTGCAGAGGATGATTTGTCTTACACCAGCCATGGCCCCTGTTCTAGCTGCCCGCATGTCTAGTTTTCATACTCCACATGCTACCTGCCATCTCCCCTGCTTTCCGCTCTGGCTGCATCACTCGGCATATCCCCAGCGTGGTGGCAAAAGTGGCTGTAAGGTGAGAGACAACTCCTACAAACCCTCTTAGGTCATCTTACAGCCCAAGGCCACGTGCCGCATCTTTATACTTTGTTAGATGTTTTTAGAGGCAGCTATGCCAGCTCCCCAATAATTCCGAAAAAGAGATGACCAAGGATTAGACTGGAGTACTCAGTACTGCAGAACAGGTCAGACTGGCAGGTAAGAGGGTGATACTGAAGGGTAGAAAGCACACGATCAACTAATACCCCTGCTTTCTCTTGGACTAATTTTAGAACTGATGGTATTTTTGCCTGAGGTTTGAGGTTTTTAACAGGGCAGCAACCCAACACAGCTCCTTGAGACACTGGTCGATGCAGGCAGTTCATCAGTCAGCCTGCTCAGCCCTCCCCACAGAGGTTTCACTTCGGCTGTGCCAGGGCAAAAGGGAAGCGATGCCATCCTGCACCACAGCCTGGGAGCACACAGAAAACAAGTCCCAGGAGCCCCAGGAAATCCTGCCTTCACCACATTATCAGCAAGATGTTTCTTCTTTACACCACACTGCTTTTCCTTATTACTTCCCAGCATTTTTTTCCTCTATTTTTGTTGTGGCTAGATGTTGGGGAGTTGCCTTTTCACTTCCAATCAATCAGCTATAGATTTTTAACAACACTATACTTTCATCCTTAGCAAATAAACCCAGACCATGCATTTAGGAAATAAACCCAGATCATGGACTTACCAATCAGAACTAGCAGCCCTGTGGTCTAGTTTGCATTCATAGTCTCCATTCTCCTTTTCTACATCTAAACCTTATAGTTCCTAAAATGACTTCTCATTGACTTTTCAAACTCACAGCCAACAATTCCAGGCCAAGGACGCAAGAGAGCAACTGTCAGCTTTCAACCAAGTATTTGTTGGGAAAGGATGCTCACTACAAAGAAGCATGATCTCACAAGTAGAGAGAGAACTGCAGTTTTGTATCTCTGTGTTTTGGGAGTGGGTCCAGGGAGGGGAAATTATTATCTGACCAATGCAATTTTAATTCTTTTAGGCACCCCAGAGTAATGAAATTTAGCGCTTCCCCCCGCCCCCCCCCCCCCACACACACACTTTTCTTCCCAAATGGTACTACCACTGCAGCCACAATGATTAAATGACTAATGCTTGGAGCCCTCAATTCAACCTTTTTTATGATCATGCTATTTTTCAGCTGTTTCTCTTGTACACTTGTTTTCAGGCTTTCCTCTATTGCTGGAACAACGTATGGATTTGTTCCCAAGTCCCGTCTGCTTCATTTCACTAACTTTACCCTCTGCAATTTCCAACTTTACCTGCAAGGTGTTTTTTACCCTCACTGTTGAATGCTTAGAACATCCAACTGCCATGCCGTGAGTGTGCAAACAGCTGAAGGGCCCCATTATATTTTTTGCCTCCCTTCCCTCTGCAGAACTGGAGGACACCGCAGGGGATGAAAGTGGGACAGGCCAGCCAAGCCCACCACTCCTAATGCTCCCTGGTCGCCATTTGACTAATCTCTCCAGTACTGTCTTGGAGGAGATCAGCTGCTTGTGGAAACAAAACCCACTGAGCTCTTACATTATTATCTCTATTATCATCAGAGATATTGATTTCATTCATTTTGCATTTTGGAAAGAATTGGAAAGGTCACTGACATGACTGGGGAAAAAGCAAAAATTTTAGCTGATTAAATTTGAACCTTAACCTTTTAAGATGAATGAAATCTGTGTCTGACAACAGTTATGGTATAGGACATGAAAGACCCCTTTCTACAAGGTATTCCCTAGCTCAGTAAAATTACAAATTCCTTTACACAGCAGAAATGCTTTCGAGTTATGTCACACTTCAAGGAATAGGGTCTTTTAAAAATTTTTTTTTTTTTTTTTTAAAAAAAGGGAGGCCTGAAACCATCCCCCATTGGAACAGCCACAGATGCACATGTCAGCAAGGTTACTGGAATTTCAAGCACAATCAGAAAATAGGCACCAACAAAGTAACTGGGGAACTAGTAGCGAAAGGGTATTGGGTCCAAAATCTGTCAGGCTGAAGTACACGTTGTTAGATACTGGAGGCATGATGGAAAAACAAGTCTGAAAGTTCACAATTAACTTTTCGACTCCAGCTACTTGCATGCAGTTTTTCCTTGAAGGATATTTGGCTTTGTTGTTATCTAGGATACCCATCCTACAAGCCTCCCAAAGGCCCACTGGCTGCAAGAGCAGCTCCATGTGCAAATTATTCACCCCTCACATAGTATCCTTTCATCACCCTCAGCTTCACACAGGTGCACATCAAGTGCAAAAAGCTTTCTGCTGAAGCCCAATCACAAACTCTCTTCTAGGGCCAGGTGCTTTGGGATCTGTCTCCCAGCTATCAGTATCAACCCTTCCAGAGTAATCACAGGCTGCACTTGAAGGTGAGGGAAGGAAAGCATCCACAGCAGAGCAGAGCACGTAACAAAGTGAAAGTGCACGTGTGGGTAAAATGGCTGCTGCTGGCAGTGTGCCACTGTCATGACATTTCCAGTGTTCATCACATCTCTCTGCACCTCCTCAGTGTGATTTTTTTGTAAGGTATTATATATACGGTGCACAGAATTCTGGACAGCAGCAGAGCTAGCAACAACCTACCAATCCTTTCACCTCGGTATTTCTCACAGAGGTCCATGAGAGTAATCTCTGCCCAGCAGCAGGGGAAAAGCCCCATGAAATAACGTGTACTTATCTGCAGGTGAAGCTGTAGCTCCTGTTATCAATAGTGCTTCCAAGTACCTTTTTCACCCTTCACCCACACTAGCTTGACTCAAGGATAGTTAAGACTTCAGTGGGGCTTTTGCTGGTTAAGAAGAAAGCTTTAAAGACCTGAGAAGAGGTGATACCGGCCTGTCCAGCCTCACCCAGCAAGGCTGCAGCTACGCATCCGATCCCCATGTTGTTGACACATCCTGCTCGCATCCCCAGCACGGTCCCTTCTGGGACTGGTCTTCCCAGCCATGCCCCACAGCCCCTCTTTGCCCTGTGAGCTTCCAGAGCATCCCCATGGCTTCCCACCTCACATAGGGCTGCTCCAGCTACAGCTGGGCAAAGCATGGTGCCGAGAAACCAAAGTCAGTTGTCCACATCACACATGGCTTTTTGCAACTGTGCCCCCAGCTCACAGAACTTCAAACCTGCCTTTCTTTCTTTAGGAATGTAACACTAAAGTGCGTAAGTGGATGCAGAGGAAAGGGTCCATCACTCCCACTGACCGACTAAACCAGAGCAAAGGCAGTATTATCAGCTTAAAATGTACAGGCACCTTCACAGCTCCACATCACTGTCTGGATCCTGGAAAGTGCTCACCTATAAATTACAGGTAAAATAGAAGGAGAGATGAATACATACATAGGACCAATATGAAAACATTTGCAAGGACTGCTTGCCAAAATGAAAACTGTACAATTTGGCATTGCCTCAAATGTTGCTGCTCATAATATACTTAAAGAAAATTATGGGATATAAAACCCCTGGAATGCTCTGCAAAATTAGGAAGTGATTAGGCCAGATGATAGCAATTTGACTCGTAATACAGCTTTGTCACAATTCCAGAGTTAATAGCAATACAGTATGAACTGGTCCAAAACCTAAGCGGAGCACATCCAGTATGCTCTGTAGCTGCTAGGCATTTCTCCCTGTGTGGCCCTGCCTGTGAAGTTTGGTGCAGGTAGAAGGAAGAAAAAGAAAGGGTGCAAGACCATTAACACAGCAGGATACATAATAACATTTGAGAGGGCTGGATCTGGGCAGAGGCTGTTGTGTTTTCTTAGGTTTTGATTCTTTTATTTACTTTTTCCCCCCCCCCTCTCTTTTTTTAGTCTAAGGCACAGAAAGGTAAGTGCAATTGGTTTTGATCGATCAGAACTACTTGCAGAGGAGATGGAAAATTATGACTCAGATTTTTAAATATTACTTTTTTTTTTTTTTTTTTTAAAAGCAAGTGGCAGCCCGCCTGTACATCCACTCCAAACATAGACCCAAACAGTTGTAAATCTTCCTGGAAATTTTCCCTTTCGTTCCAACAGTCGGACTTGCCACAATGTCTGCTCCAGAGCATATTCTTGACTGCCACCTGTTCCTCTTCCTTCAAATGCATTAAGGAGAAAGAGGCTTTCCAGGCCAGGACTGCAGACTGGCAGCCACTCCATATAGCTTAACATTCCTCATCCAGTATTTCATTTCCCCTATCATTTGTTAAGTGTGGGTAGCATATTGCCATACATCATAAAGCTCTTTACTAGAGCTGCTCAGTCTAAAAACAGAGGGTACAGCTGTGCTGTAGGCTAGCATTCTGCAGAAATACCTAAGCTACAGCCAGCAAGCCCAGCATGGTAACTGTGCTACCCCTGTTATGGAAATAAGGAGCTCTGCATGACCTAATTTACCTTGTTTCTCCTGCTGAAGGCCACGCTACCAACTAAGTTCACAGGCTTAAGGCAGTTAAGGACCACTACTGTGCATGTCAGTCACATCAAATACAGTGGCACATCATGGAAAGGTGAACTTAGATTATAAGTATTTCAAGTATGTAAAGTATGCACTTATACTGTACTTGGACAGAAAATCTACTTCCTCGTGTTAGCAATTTTTTTCAGGCTTTCAGAGGAAAGAGGGCTTTGGAAAGAGAATGGAAGAAAACAGGGCTGGAATAGGAAAAGCAAGTCAGATCAAATCTAAGACATATGCTATACAAACTGAACTATCATCACTGGAAACTGGATGCCCTTGGTGAGGGGTGACATTGCTGGATCATAGTTGCCTCCACTATGTGGTGTCACAAGGATGCGGCAGGGCAGATGAGGGGCTGAGCCCAGCAGGATGTGGGACATGCAGAGTTTCCTCAAGGTATAGGAAGGCTCTAAGCTACTGATAGATCAAAGGTTGAACAGCTCTGCCCTGGATGGACCAAAGGGAACCGGAGCTCCCAGGGAGGATGGGACTGCATGCACAAAGGCAGCCTCTGGCCACTTGGCCAAGGCCACTGACTCGGTCCCAGCTGCAGCTGAACTGCACTAAACGTGCTGTGTGCACACCACACAACCTACAGCCCTGAGCCAGAGGCCTCGAGAGAAGATACTCGGGTCCTGCCTGCCAGACCCAGCTCCCCTCCACCCAGCCTCTGGCTCCTACTGACCACGCATGGCAGGGGTATTTGCAGGTTAGCTAATTGCTAGGTGAGCAGCCTTTCCTTTCCCCTTCCTTTTCTTTCCTGTGTCCTCCCTTGCTCCTTTGTGTAGGAACAGAGGAAACGGTAACAATAACTATGGGAGGCACTTCCAGCAAAGTAAAAGGCCTTTCAGACCTGGCTTGAAACAACTCTGTGACAGCCTTACACAGATCACTAAAGACATCAGCCATTTACTGGCAACTTCCATAATCCCCTTGAAGAGCTAACAGACAAAGCAGGCTGGAACCTACTGCCACCAGCACAGCGGCAGAAAGGGCAGCTGCCTGCAGGCAAAATGCACTCTAAAAGGGATTTGGAGTTTAAGCATTTTTCGTGACACTTTTCCTTTTATACTGAGAGATAAACTTGAGAGCTCACAAGAGCACCAAAGTTCCGGGCTCACTTAAATTCTTGTTTTTTGAAGTCTCACTAATCTGGAAAAAAACGTAAAGGGAAAAAAATCCCAACTTTTAAGATGTAATTTAAAAGACAAATAAATAAATTTCAGCATCTATTCATCACTGGTGTATAGGCTTCCCATTTCATAAAAGAGGAAGCCTTCTGTTTGGAAAGGAAGTCAGATGAGAATCATCCCACGGTGCACGATGTAGCTCAGAAAGGTCAGGAAACAAGGGAATGTCTCAAAAACGTGTTGAAAAAGGAAGAACCAGCTGCAAATGTGTTTTAATGAATCTTTCAAATAATACAAACATTGTTATGCTAAAGGAGGATGGGGGAAGAAATCAAATCCATTTGAAAAATGGCAACAGCAACCTTAAAATAAGCTTCATAAACAACAAAATAGTAATTCTGCACCTGTGAGTCTTGATTATTTATATCACAAACTCATTTTAATAAATAAAGAGCTTTGTTTTAATGCTAAAACGTTATTAAATACTGAAATTAACTATTGCATATAGCACATGGCAAGCCTGCCAACTTTTCCAATTAGCACTAAGGCTTAAGCTTTAAATGCAACAGAAGCAAAAGAAATGCTGAAAAACACTGCCACAGGCTGGCTTAATTTGGAATTTCTCCTTTTCAAAAGGATTAAAACACACACACACATCCAGAAGGGCTGGAGAGTACTTCAGCTTTTTCTCCTTGCCACAGCCCTCATTCTGTTATGCACCTTACAACCAAGCAGGAAAGTATGCTTAAGGGCAACTTACAAACTTGAGTTTGCTGGATAAGAACTTCTACATGTGTACCTGCAGCAGCCTGCAAACACCATTTTGGGCGAGAGGCTCAGTGAACTTCACTGACGTCTCTTGCCTCCATATTGAGAGCAAGCCCCTAGAAAGCAGCATAAAAAATCCCTGCGCCTGCCGCAGGATTAACAAAGGAAGATTTTAAAGTGTCGGTGATCGGCTATCTATATGAGGTGTCCTTAAACAGAAAGATGCCTGCCGCTTCGGTGCAAAGCTCAGACACGCAAACCTGGCAGGCTGGAGGAGCACACTGCTGGGAACAAGGAACAAGCTGCGTCAGTTCTTGGGTGAGGGCTGGGGCCTGGTGTATTTTTGCTGGAAGCAGTACTGACACCTCCCCTCAGGAGCTTAAGTGTTAATTATTCCCCAGCGGTCAGGTCTTATGGGGACCCAATTTTCTGGAAACTCAGGAAGGCCATCTGCTTTCCCAGCAGCACACACAGGTCTGGTCAGAGACACTCCAGCAGGGCTAAACAATGCAATGGGGACGGATAAAGGGAACTGAGATAACCAAAGCACCTCCCCACCCCACCGCCCGAGACCTGTATCAGTTGCAGGGTCTGTTATGCATGTTAAACTCCACAGGAAAAAAAAAAAAAGAAAGAGGAAAAAACAAAAAAAAAAAGGAGGAGAATTAAGATACCAATAAAGGCAGAGCCCCTCAGATCACCTATATCAATTACTCGCCATTTTTCCACACTCTCCTGCCACAAAAGGCAGGACACCCACCATCCCAACCACAGCTGACTCCTTAAGACTGCTTCCAGACAAAAATAAGACTTGCCTAAAGGAGAATGGGTTTAAGACATTAATCTGGTTAATTCAGATTCTTACATAGCTGAGAATCATACAGAAAACCAGATGTTTGTGCAGGTATTTCCAAAACGAGAGATAAACAATTACACGGTGTGTGCATATGCATGTATCCCCAGTAGCATCACACACAAAAGTACTTACTGCCACAATTACTCTGGCAAAGAGATTAGGCCAACGTCAGGAAAAAAAAAAGTGTTTTCAAAATCCTCTTCAAAGTCAGAATCATTTTAAATCTATTCACTAAGACACATTTAATCCATTACTTAATCCACTCGCACACCTGACTACACACAAAGTCCAGGTGATAATTAGTCTTTACTGCACAGACATTGCATCAAACCAATTTCAGTTTTCATTCTTTCATCAAAACACACAGCTTCCGACGTGACTCCGAGGAGTTACAAGAGAGGTTACGGGGCTAAGGGAATCACCTATCCCCATGAATTAAGGAATACACTCAGCACTACTAAGGCATGCTTCACCTTGGCACCTTCACCTGCATACAGGTAATGCTTTCAGTTAAAATCCCACCCTACAAATTTATCACCCTGTGCAGCACATTTGACATCTTCCTGCCACGAACACACCGTTGCCCGCTGTCGTGTCCCCAAGAGCACAGTTAAACCAGATTTTCAACAGTACACCGCCTACGAGAAAACTGGTATTTTCACCGTCACGGAGAGCGCTGTTATTTTCCCTGCGTGCGCGTGTCAGCCCCTGGCTCGGCAGCAAGCAGGCACCGGGCAGCCGCGGACTGCAGGGCTGGCGGGCAGGCGGAGGAGGAGGGGCAAGGGGGAGCACCCGGCGCCGCCGCTCCGCCCGCCGCCGCCAGGTGGCGCCGCCGCCCAGCGGATGAGCCGCCGCCGCCGCCCGCTCCCCCCGGCGCTGCTGCCGCCGCAGGGGCCGGGCCGCCGCGGGCTGGAGCCGCTCGCCAAGCCACCGCCACACACCTTGCAAAACCGCCTTGTCGCCTTTGCGTTGGGCTACTCCGGGTGCTGCCCGGGCCTCTTGCTCCAAAACTCTACCCGCAGCGCAAACGCACCCCCAAACTAACAAAACCCCAAACAAAACAACAAGAAGAACAAAAAATGCCCACCAAAATACCCCCCAGGTGACAGCGCCCCCACCAGCGGCTGCCCTGGGCCACCAGCCCCAGGCACGGTTTAACGCAGCAGGTGGAACCTCCCTCCCCTCCGTGCGCACGAAGCCACCAGCACCCGGGGCCTCAGCTGGGCCCTGTGCACCGGGGGCCGCTGCCAAAGCTCGGGGGGGGGGGAATAAAGTAAAACAGAACAAAACAAAAAGCCATGGAACACACCAACCAAACCAAAAATAAGGGCTTACCCCGCAGAAGCGTCCCCAGGCAGCAGCAGTGCCATGCAGGACACAGCTCCCAGGAGAGGCAGCGGGTCTCGTCTCCAGGGGGATTCCTCCCTGCTCCACCACCTGCTCGGGCAGCCCCGTTCCTGCACTGAACGTGAGCGGGGTACATGAGCCGTGCCAAGGCACTGTCACACACGTGAGTGCTCACCACCACACTTCCGAAGGACAGGGATGGGACCACCTTGCAGCACTGGAAGAGAACTAGCCATGGGACCAGGAAGGGGCAGCCAGCATCCCACAGATCTTCCCATTACACCTACCACCATCGCTGAACTTGGGAAACCTGGTCCCCTCTCCAGGGAAGTCTCTGAGCTGAGCTCCCCGCCATCCACAACCAAAACCATGCATGCTGTTAGCTGCTGTGTGAGGGGGATGCAAGTCACCCAGTGTCACCCAGCTTGCCAGTGCTGCGGGGTGGGGGGCAGCTCCATCCTCTCCAACAGCAAACGCTTCCTGCAGGACTGAGCTGTGCCAACACATTTAACAATGACAAACCACTCGCCCTAGGTCAACGTGTTTGTGACCACCAAGAAAACAGAGAAAGTAAAAACCTCCTCACAGCTGAAGCTGTGTCTGGTCCAGTGATGTGGGGTGTAATTACAGAAACACCCAGCACAGAGACAGAAAGCATGGTATTTTGATGGGGTCTTCTACATAATGTACTGTATTGTACCTTTTTTCTTTTTTTTTTTTTTTCAAACAAAAAACTCCCTTGAAATGAATAGCCCCCAATAGGCTAATACAGGTTACTTTACAGGAAGCACCATGTTTGCACATGGTAGAAAAGCATCCATTTTGAGGAAAACAAAATCTCCAACACAGAGGTTTTGTCTTTTGTTCAGTGCTCCTGCTATGTAGAAAGATCTCTGTCAAAACAGGTCAGAGTTTGGGCAGTCAGCAGCAGGATAAGGTAATGCCAACCCCTTTCTTTTCAGGGACTCCTTCTCGATGCATGGTAAGCGGTTAGCCTACACGCACCTCTGCAGGCAAGGATTGGCTCAACCTTCCTAACGCAGCCACTGGGGGAAACACAGAACCATGGCAGAAGAAAATACAAAGGCCTCACAAACGCAAAAACCTTTGCCTGCCGAGTGCTGAGAGAAAATACTTGCAGATTTAAAAAGTTCTATAGGAGTGGAAGCACCTTCACTTACATACAACTCATCGGAAAATAAATCAATAAGCAGTAACATGCACAAGAAAACTGTTATCTGTGGAGATGGTATTCAACATTTGCAACCAGGTCAGTTTTTAACTACTCTGGACTGCTGGTTTATGGTCCGAGACAGACAAGCTAAGATGCTGCAGCAACACATTATTAAATTTAAAATATTTGGCGAGAGCGTGTGAACAAAAAAACTTCAGATGTTGTCAAATGTAGTGAGAAAAAGAAAAAAGGACATTTTTATGTTCTGAAAATTCAATTTCAAGCCCAAGACAAAGACCAGGAGTAAGATAAATGGAGCCAACCCTTTCCTATCAGGAAAAAAAAAAAGAAAAAGAAAAAAAAAGGGTTGGGGGAGGAGTCTCCGATACAAAGGCCTAGGTTAGTTAAAGCAATGAAGGATTTTGGGTACTCCTGTTTTTTAGCACATACTTCATATGCTTTCCTTCACTGGGCATAGCTTTCAGCAGGAAAGTATATTTCATCATGTTCTGCAAAACGTGGAAACACAACCTGTCTCCAGGCACCCAAGTGCATTTGGTATTATGATTGGCATCTATTTTCCATTTCAGCCTACTGAGGAACAAGAGCAAACCATGGACTCTTCCCTGATGCCGCACTTTTCCGTCTGATTATTAGGGAATGGAGAGCAACATTAGCAAAGTCAGAACATGTAATTTAAGGATGTTTTATGAAAGCTTAACAAAAAGCAGTGCTTCCAAAGTAAATTATAAAAAAAGTTGCCTGGTTTAAAGATTTAGGTTTAATTCACATAATAATACTTCCATTATTTCAGAATGGAAGTTCCCTGCAAAATATCATCATAAATGAGCACAGAGCTTACCAGGGACTTTCCAAGGCTCTGTCTTAATTTTGTGTATTTGTTGATGAAATACTGGCTTTCCCAAGCTCTCTGTTGACAATTATCTCCCCCCCACCTCTTTTTTAAAAAAAAAATAAAAAGCCTTTAAAGTTTTCTTTTGCCTATAATTAAGAAATTCTATGCTATGAGGTACCTCTTTTCATCTCGTTTGGGGTTTGCAGGCAGGCTTCCCATGAGAAGGGAATCCTTAGCATGGTTTCTAGATTGTAGTGATCTGTCACAAGCGTGAAAGCCACCCTCCACAGCAGCATGCAGAACTCAGCAGTAAGTGCCCTCTGCTCACCAAGAAGCTGAGTCAATCTTTCAGTCTCTGCTGGGTTCCCACAAAAGGACTTTACCCGAACACTTTTCTCCTTTGCCTTTCCTGTTTGAATCCTCCTATCTTTCTGTATTATCCAGCCTACAAAAAAGTTAATTGTATCTAGTTTTGCCTTAGTCAAAACCATAGATATGCCTCTTGGAGCCCTTTCCCCCACACCCTTCCAGCATCTTGAGAACACATCGTTCTTGCTACTCATCAGTACTCTTTCTCTGTCCTTCTGCCTTGCTGCATCCTCTGCTTCACAAGAAAAAAACATTATCTCAGAGGGTGGATGGTTTTGTAGTTAAAGGCATCCCAAGACATTCCAAGTTAAGAGTTTTTGGTTTTACCACATAGTTTAGTCCCATAAAAAACTGTGAGAACGTTGTTGAATCCCTCTGAGATTAAAGCTGTCTATCCTCTAGAAGAGGAGAACTGTTACTTAGAAGCGTGTCTATTAGTTCCAACTAACTGAGATTTGTCCTCTACCTGACTCAACTCTCCACATAAAAGTCTCTGTTCAGTTGTGGTCCCTTGATGACCTGCCCTAGCCAGAACAGGGAACTTAATAAGCTGGTGCACTGCCAGTTTTTGGAGATGTAACGCACTGAGAACAGCCATACTGTTCATAACTCGAGTCTTTGTTATCTAGTACAACTGCGTATTTAAATTAGAGTTTGTAGTCTGGTTATTCCTTCTTTCCACTGAAGTTACCCAGTTGCAGTGAAACTCTTAAGTAATTATGTAAGGCAAAAAAAAGTCCCAGCCATTATGAAATAAAAGGTAAATTTAAAATAAACAGCACTTTACACTCTCTTCGCCCTTGTCCTCCCCCTAATATCTCTGAACCCCACTCAGTTTTCCCCGTCATTCTTTATACTTTCAGTGTGTTATATCTGTGGTTATGTAAAGTCGAAAAACCTCCTTTAGGCAGTAACTCTTGCTGAATAAATTCATGCTCCCTGATCCTGAACATAAAATTCAGACTTTAATTAAACTACCAGGAATTTCATATAGCTGTATATTACCAGCACTTGCATTGTGCTAGATGTCTTCTTGCTGCTTAGTGCTGGACTTCAAAGTGAAGCAGAGTTTTACCCTAGAAATATTCTCAACAGAAACAACTTAAAACATTTAAGAGTACAGAGTACTTTTAATGTTGTGGTAAAATACAAACCTTGTTTTCAAACAAATCAAAAGTGCAAGTACCATAGCAGCTCTTCTAAAAAACTCTTCATGCTGTTTACCTAAAAAATGCATTTACTGCACTGTTGTACTCCTGTATTTACAATGAGAAGTACCTTTAAAATGGAGCTGAATTTTTTATGTGTACCCTATTTTGGTTCAAAATTGATCCACTGCTATTGGTAGCAAATCTAAGCTGTAATGTTAAGAACATGAAACTACACTTTTAATAGGAACTGTTTCTATGTAACCTAATTAGCCAGGTTACTATCTGAGTCATCTTGTTACTAGGCTGAAAACCCACAAAAAACAAAGCAATACTTTGTCTGACAACAACATTACTGAATCACAAGAAATTAATTATTTTCTGTGGAAAGCAGTGATTTAAACATTATAATATCACACTGCTACAAACAGTACTTCTAAAATATGCATATTTGGATCTTCACTCATTTTAAGTAGCTTTCATGAAATTTTTCTAGCCTTCATTTTGAAATTAAGTATGAGAAATTTCATGTATCATCATAAGCTCACTTAAAGTTGCTTTCAAGTTCTAGACTGACGGGTTATACAATCCAAGCTGAAATGCACCAGGAGGGGTTGTGAAGAACTTCTCTACCCCTCTGCCAGTCTTCTCAAACCCAAATCCTTCCTGATTTAGTTTTCTCCATCCCGCAGACTCCCTCTGTGAGAGATGGCTGCACCCTCAAAATGGAGATCCACCACTGAACAAGTCTCACCTCTCTTTGAAACACCCTCTGAGGAGGCTTTCCATTCCCCCAAGGCCAGAAACTCACTATCAACAGCCTCTTTTACTGTGATTGTCTTATTGAGGGTGGGTGCCAACCTACCTCCTCTACCAAGCTCCTTCCTGCATCTAAGAGGATCTAAGAAATCCCTTATTTGGTGTGGCCTGTCCTCTAAGACACGAAGACTCGGGGTGATAATGGGTCAATACAATCTAAAGATAGATCAGCCTGCTTTAACAGCTTAAGAGCTGTTACAGGGAGCTGTGGCACGTAAGGCAAAGAACAACTCAGCTCCTGCAAGGTGCTGCTCGGAGTGGCAATTCCCAGCCTGGCCAAGAAATAAATAAGTAGAATAAAAATAAATAAATCTGAAAGAAACGAATACACATACAACTTGTGCTCATCACTATTTTACTACTCGTCACAAAGTTGACCTCAGAGCTGATGACCGTAACTGCACATCCCAGATGCAAAGCCCACGTTTACTAGGTGATGCTGGCCAGAGATAGAAAGGATAAACCACCTCTGCCTACTTGCTCACCGAACTCACTAATTGCTGGCAATGGATGCCATCTCCACCGCATCTCCTGATCATCAGTTTAAAGGGAAAATAGGAAAGCTGTTGGACTGGCAGCTCTTCCCCCTTCCCTTGCTGAACTCCAGCACCGGATCACCAGCTTGGCAGACTGTTACAGGTCTTCACCCAGTCTTAACCTACGTGCCTATCAAGCACTGCCAAGGAAGAGCCCTGACACCACACTGCAGCCTCGGGATACACGGTTTGGAAGAATGCAGAAGCTCGACCTTCTTAATTAGTTAATTCCCCAGAAGGAGTTCTTTCCATGAACATCTGCTCTTGCAGGGAATGTCAAGTTTTGCTGGAAGAACCAAAAGCAGTAACAAATCCACAGTACCCATAGGACTGACATTTTTAAATAAAACTTGCATGATAGTTACAATAAGGGCATTTTTCTTTAAGTGACCTTGTCGCAGCCCATCAGTTTAAGACCCCAGAGGCGGCCCACCTCTCTTACCCGAGGTTGCTAAATCGTCGCTCCTGCATGCCGTTTGCAGATCTGAAAAATCTTTAGGTTTGTATTTTGCAGGGAAAAGGTAATAAAGAACAGGCTATTGCAGGCATATCTAAAAAAACAACCAACCAAACGCAAAACCTGAAAAGTGCTAGTACTGCTAGATCACTGCAGATATTTGGTTCCAACTTCTTTCCGTATTAAAAAATATGATGATATTTTGGACCTGATAGCAAATAATCAAAATTGCTACGGTTCTTCTCTTGTGAGCAAAACAAGTCAGGAATAGAAATGTATGAGCCACTGCCCCATGTGTTCCAGTGGTACTTTGAGGCGCATCAGACTGTACTGAGCAGCGAAGCATCCCTGAAGCACTGTAACTCCAGTTAGAACTCGTAATTCAGAAATCTCCCAGTGACCCCATTATCAGTGTAGCATAGAGAAAACAGAGCTGGTCTCGGTATATGAAGGCAATGACTATTCAGGGAGCTTTAATCAGAAAGAATTTAACTGAACAAACAGCCATGGCTCCCAGAGAAGGGCTCAGTACTTATAAAAATTGAAAGTAGCTGACCGTACGCTTTAGAACAATAAGATAAAATTATTACGCTAAACCCCTTTAATTAATGCATGCGACAGAAGCTGTGATTTTTAAACCCTAATCTCCCTGTCATTTCAGTTTTTAAGAAATAGTAAGAAGCACCCATCTGCTCAAGCTGCCACATGAGGCCCAAAGTTCTGTTCTCACACCAGTTTTGTGCCGGATGTCTCAATAAATTTACTGCTTATTTACATCAGCCAAAACGAAGAAAGCTGCTGATCTCCCAAGTTTGCCCTCCTGCAAAAACGGCCGAAATACATTTTGCTGTTACACACACCATTTTCCCCCCAAAAGCAGGGCCTTGTTCCCCCTCCAAAGAAAAAACCCACAGGGCATTCTGAAAACCCTGACAGATGTTTAATTATAGGCACTAGCAGGCATTATTTTGAGAAGCTCAAACACAGAATGACTGTAGCTGACGACCAAATGGCTAAAGTGTCTGCTGTACCATAGTAAAGCAAAAACTCTGCTAATCCACATTTTGCTAACTCAAACACCTAATAATTCACATGCAAGCAAAAGGCTGCTGGTAGCACAACACGTCTGAATAACCATTTAATAGCAGGAATCTGTGGTGTGATCTCATGTTACTAGGGGTGTATGATTAAATACAGCAAACAGCAGTCAGTGTTATGTTATGAAATATCAAACCCAACTCTTACTCTCATCACCCAAGAACAAAGTACCTTTTGTAATGCAGGTGTCCCCTCTCTTCCCCCCGCCCCCCCCCCAATTCATGAAGTTCATTCATTTAAATAGGTCCTTTAGTCACTGATGTAAATGAACAGGGATCTACAGAACATCTGTGGGCTGTGTGGCAGGAAGAGAATAGAGATGGCACTGCCTTCTCCACTGTTATTTCCAGCTGTTTCTTACAAATTTCTCACTGCTCGCCTGAAAGTTCCCACACTAGCTTCCAATTAAAGAACTTTCTTTTATTCTGAAAGTTAGAAAAACCTATTTTGACTTATTACCAAAAAAACCAAAATAAAACAAAATCTGAAAATACAGACACCTGAACTTGTGACTAAAATTTCTTGGATTTGCCTCTAATGCAGCGAGACCTGCCCCTTCTTTGCCGAGTCAAATACAGTAGCAATTAATCTTCATCCCTCATCCACCTTCACAGCTGAGAGTGAGGTGTACCGCGCTTTGCCATGCTGTTGAATCGTGTACCGAGCACGCAGCAACATGAAATATTGTCTTAACAGATTTAAGCATGCCTCAAAGCACATTGTTCTGACAGCGCCTGGGTCTCCGTCATCACTCTCGTAACTATCAATGATTCTGGTTAATTTTACAATCACAAGAGGTACAAGCCTCCATCTGGTTAGTCTACATATTATTGCAGAGTTGGAATCATACTGATCAACAAAATATGTCGTCCAGTAACGCTCCGTTAAGGTGGACTGGTGAGTGGAGAACAGCCCTACTTTCAGCTATGCTGAAGACCCACGGTGAATACAAGGGAGCAGAGCACAAGGACTCGTGCTGTCCTGGGAGAGGCACCTGGTGCTCCACTTCTGCCTGGGGAGGCACAGCACAGCAGCTGGATTAGGATTCAGGTGTGCTGGCAGGCCAGCATGGCAACCTAACACATCAGGTTCAGTCTCCTCCATGCCTGCAGCATATACGGCAAAAAGCTGCCACAGTTCCCTCCCTGGAATGAAGCTGAAGGAAAGAGATTTCCTGGTTTAATGCCTGTGACTGAAGTGACCTTGTGAGCACCGGTGGCCTGGTTTCCAAACACTTTTTGTTCCCTGCTTGCACAAATGCCAAGTAAACAGCACCCTTGCCCACAACGGAGTCGTGGCATAGCTGTTACTACAACGCAAGCCACCGCCAATGCCTGTCACCCCTCACCAAGAAGCCCTGTCTCATAGGTCTGATGGGGAGAGCAGCCACAGTGTCACTGCAAGAATCCTCACACCAAGAGTTCCAAGGCTACATCTGTGCCAGAAGCCAAAACCAGACACCCACAGGACTGTCGGCACGGATGCAGGTATCCCGGCAAGGCTGATGTTTGTGTTGTTACACCCAAAACCTCCTTCCTCTCTACACAAAACCCAGTTCAAAAGTGCCACTTGGCTGACACTGTTGCATGTGCACCAGGTGTCCCTTCCACTAGACCTATACTGATGACACTGCTATAAAAGCTAGCACAGACAATTCTGCTGGCAGAGCCTCCAACACAGAGTGCATCTAGGTCTCCTGCAGAAGAGATATTTCTTGCTCATCTTCCAATTTCAGGTTACTTTTGGCTGTTGTCACAGATCAGGACTCCCCTCCATCCCCTTCTTTCAGTACAGGGGCCAGTGTTGATTTCTCCAAAGTCTGGCTGAATTTTATTCTTACCTTCTAAATATGTCCTTCATGTGAACTGGTAAGCAGCATGTTCAACTGCAGAACTACATTTGTGCACATTTGTAGCTACAACACATTCTCAAATCAGCAAAAACCCAAATTACTGTGCTTATAAGCAATGTACTCCATAAGCAAAACAAATACAAAATTAAAGAGCCTTTTCTCATTTTGGACTTCAGAAAACACTTCTCCAGTAGGACACCGAGTAAACTGATTTAAATGTTCTTTAAACTCTAGCTTATTCTGTAATGCTAAATTTGCATCTGAGGCTCTTCACAGCCCAGTATACACAACATAAGATTATACAATGGAACTCCCTTATGCATATAGTCAGGAAGCAAAACACCTCAACCCTCGCCATTGTTTCAATCTGGGTTTTTTGTATTAATGAACCAGGCAAACAGAAACAGGCAATGAGCAAAAGGCAAGCACCCCTTTTTTTCTCTCCTTTTGTGGAGAACTCCCGCACAGCTCTACTCACATCTACTCACCACCAGCCACAGTACAGAATTCCCCAACCGTATTTTATTTCATTCACCTAATATTACTCTAAATGTCTGTAAGAAGCTTGTTATGATCCCACTGAAGTCACTGATGATACAACTATTAACCTCAAAGGAAGGAGAACTGGTCCAAAGAATATAAACAGGTAATAAGCAATAAATTCAGAGCCTCTCCCAGCTCTGGACAGCTGGAGTTTTTAAAAACCCAGTGGCTTCATGGCATAGGCAATGAAAACCAGGTTATAGAACTCAGCAACAGGAATTAATAAAAATGACCAAAGGTCATCTGTAGCCTATCAATCACTGTATCATTTACAGTTCATATTACAGTAGAAAGGTACGAATGTTGTCAGTGTCGTACACTGGCTACTCAGATCTATCATGAATAATTGATAGAGGTTATCCATTTGAGTCCCAGCCTATTATTCAAAATTCTAATCCTGCCGTTCACCAACAGTAAAGAGCACTGCAGATGACGGATGGAGGGGCACTATAGGGAACTATTTTCAATGATGCAAGCAGTGATGAGGGAATGCAGGTTATCTGAAAACAAAAGCTGAATTTTTCTGAAACCGAAGGCACTACCCTTTGTGAAGCAGCAAAAGCAGCATTTCATGTCTACCTATTTTGCAAAAATTTGCTGTCAATAATAAAATACGTCAGCTAAATCTGAACCCGAGGTTTCAGTTTTAAATCTCTTAAAAGCTTGGTTGTTTGAGTTGAAGGCTGGGAAGCGCATTTGCCTCACATTCCCTTATGTATTTTGCATTGAGCATCTAGTATGCATCTTACTAATAAAATGACTTTGACCTACAATCAAGGAATAAAGAGCCTTACTGTTACAGACCAAGGTTTTGATGTAACTTTTTAAGTAAGTAAATAATAAACCAGGAATAGCTATATTTACAAAGCACAGTGGATACCTGAGGAGCTAAGACTTGCAGCACAACCCACACTGTATTAACCCTAACACAGCCATTACCCAAGTAACTTTCTCCATGACAGCATTAATTCCAACAGTAGCAAATGGCAGCATACCTCTGAAATCTGGAGCAAGTTTAATACACAAAATAAGAATCTACTACCTGCTAACAGTCCTGCTAACTAAGCCTTGTAAGATAGGGCAATTTATTTACAGTTCACCGTGACTGAAGAACCACCATCTTGGACTCCCCAAGTCCATCCTGCAGGGTGCTAAAATTTCGTCTTAGATTTAAGGTCAAGCTCACTGAGCTGCCTCTGTATGGTTTACAATGTCAGAACAATCCTTTACTGCAATGACAGCCTGAGACATGGAATGGGATTGTCTAAAAAACAGCAGCCCCACTGTTTACTCCTTACAGCAGCAGCTCAGCAGCAGCATTGGAACAAGCCAAAATACAGTTACATCCTTTGACAAGCACCACCTGAAACGCCTTCCTTATCTTCACACATCGCAGGACCCCAGGACCCAACAGAAATGTAACATTTTTCCATTAAATGAGAGGCAAGTAGTCAAAAGAAAGACTTCTATGAAAATTCAGGGACACCAGAGCCTGCTTTTAATTCCCACTGCTGAAACACAAGGCCCTGTCTAGACACCAGCCTTAAGGCGCTCTCTTTGCATATAAGGCAAGCCAGGGTATACTGGAAGCGTGAGGATTGTCAAAAAACCTGTTTGGGCTTTGGCAAATTAGTAGTATATATTCTGTAGACAGCACAGTTCTTAGGCTTATGTCTGACAAGCAAAAAAATGCTACAGTCTTTTTGACAAACTTAAACCACCCTTGCCAAAAACTATCCTCTCTCCAGCTCACCCTGCTAGGAAACTAGGCTGAAGAAGGCTTTGTTCCAATCTCCACTTTTTCCTACCCAGAGATAAAACTCCTTTTATTTTGACTGAGTTTTGGAGCCTGCATACTTTGGTCTTGTGGACTCCAAGGTCAGTAACACTGGTTTTGTACCTGACTTCTTACAACCTCCCATTTATCATTTACACCAATTCCATGCTGCCACTTTTTGACTAGAAATGAATTAACATCCTGCCTGAACAGGACAGCAGCACCCACTCTTTCATGCTTCCTGTAAATCGCAGAAGCAATCCCACTCCCATCTTCACTTTAAAACATTTTTCTCACACCAAGTTCTTGTACAACAGCTTGCATATAGTGGTCAGGATGTAGACACCTTACACATGTACAGTTGGTGGTTGCTTTTGATGGGTCAGATTCTCAGCTACTCCAGTCCTGAGGCTTATGGATACAGAATTCCAGGCAAGCGGATGAACCCGGTCTGAAACACCACTTTGGTGACAGGATAGTTGAAGAGACTGAACAGTTTTCACTAAGAAATTCACAGCTGAATTGGCTGAGCCCTTGGTACGGTGGCAGGGTGGGGAGAAGGGAAGACGGAGAGGGAAACAGATTTGATCGCACACAAATGATTTACCACTAACTTAACTCTGTTGCTTCCACATAATTCCTCAGCTAGTTACAAAGTCAAAAGGCCCATGCAATATTTGACATGGACAGGCAAATACAAACAGCAACATCTAGTGCATCAGTTGTGAAGATTGCCTTTGCCTTGCGACATCTGAGCAAAACGCAGTATCTAAAGGCCAAATCAACTTCCTAACGTTGGAAAAAACTAACTGCACTTAAAATGAAGCCTAGTAAAATTACTGCATAATCAGAAGGCAGTCATTTATTAATATGTGACGATCGTATATTTCTGGGTTTTTTTTAGTTAGGGTTAGATCTGAAATATGAGCCTTATATGGAAAGAAGCTTTGATGATTGTCATTTATTTGGGAAAGCTTTTCCAGCCTTTTTTGTTCCATGCAAATGATCTGAACGTTTAAAGCATTTAAAGAATTTCATATCTAGGTACTAATAAAGAGATGTTATCTTTTCCATTTTTTATATTTTTATTAAGCTTTTAGTGAAAATGTGGCTTCTGAATTATAAGTGATTCAAAAATAATACATATACAAGCAAGAAGCCATTTTCACAGTCTGGCAAGCAACACATTTCCATAAATAACAAAACATACAGGGTCATAATATCAGCTGTTCAGCAATTTTTAAAAGTCTTAATGCATCTAATTTTGCAGTAACTATTTGCCAGACTGTTTTTATTTATGGTTTGAAACTGAATTTAGAAATGCTTTCCCTGCACTTTAAACACTATGCTTCCAACTGACTGGCTTTCTCTCTGTTTTCTCTCTCGGCTTCTATGTATCTGTGTCCACACTGAGTGGATGATACTGGCCCAGAAGCTGGGCTTACAAAGGTTTGTGAACATCTGAACCTGCTTCCCATGCATTTGTACGTGCAGACTGCATACACATGGGCTTATTTGTTTGCATACATGGTCAGCTGAGCTGCCCTTACCTGGCTGTTCAGATGCATAACATTAATTGCATTGTACATCAGCTTTAGATAATTAGACACAGCTGTATGTCTGAAAATAGTAACACGCAGTGGGAAATCCTGCTGGAAGATTCTGGTCATAAACACTTTCATAGTTCTCAGATACACCATTATCTACTCCTTATCTCCCTCTTTTGATCTCTATTTAAATTTTTCTTTTAGTTTTCCCTTGGGGACTTTAACAAGCATTCCACTTGAAAACGATCTTGTGACACTGTCACTCACCTTCTTTCTAATAGAAAAAATCATTTATCATATATATGTATATGTAAAATTCTGTGAAAATGGAAGCTGTTTCCTTAAAAGAACCAAGGAAAAAGGGGGAAAAAAAAGCCCAGCCAACAGTATTTTTAATCAACTGATTAAAAGAGCTGATGGACAAGAAAAGGTTGGGGTTTGTGGGGTTTTTTTTTCTTTTAAATTACATGCATTTCACTTATTTCTCCCTCCCAAAAAAACCCTGACAATTTTTCCAGAAAAAGACCGGAAGCTCCTCTTCTGGGGTGGAACACCAACAGAAACACCACAACAAACACCAAAATTCTCCCAAATCTGCTCAATTAATCTTCTTCCACAAATGTAAATTACAAGTCATGTTAGCTTAGAAGCCGATTTCGACAGTCTCATCACCTCATAATTCAGGGTGACTAAAAAAAAAATTCCATGTTACATTTGTTCATGAAAATTATGAGACTATCTGTGTTACTTCTCATCTGAACATACAAACAAGTCACGTCTCAGACAGCTTGGAAGAATGGCTTTTTTCATTTTGTTGTACTGGCGAGAGTGTTTAAAAATAAAGGGGAAAAAGATTATACTGGCGATCACGAAAGCATGAGAAGTCAATGGGCACAAAGGCATACACAGAAATAAATACAGTAAAATAAAAATAAACATGTTTATCCAATCTGACTGCTTATCTGGCACCCCATAACCAGAGTACAGTATTAGTTTAAGAGCATAATCAAGTGATTTCTTCATTGGTTTCAGGAGTCCAGATACAGAAGACTCTATGAGAAGAGCTGTGATAACACATGTTAACCCCAGAAGTTAATGCAGAGAATATCCCTTTAACTGTGATGAGCCAAGATATTTTTTTTCTTCCTTTTTTCTAACTGCCACTAACGTTATTTCTGGTCTTCTGCTTCAAGTGAGCACCAAGCTACTAGGGGATTTCCTAAGTGGGATTACCCACGTTTCTTCAGTTCCTGCTAGCTGCTTACAGTTGCACCTGTGACAATTGAACAGAGTTGGCTGTCAACAACCAGCAGCCAAAGGTGAGGAAGTAGCAGAGAGATTTAAGCTCTCTCAGAAGCAAAGCACGTGGATGAAATGTACCCTCAGGGTGGGATTTCTTCTTTTGGCTGAAATTGGTAAGGACTTCCAATTCCTAAAAAAGAACAGAAAATCTAAGCTAGCCTAAAAACTTCCACCTTTTTGTCAAAAGAATCTTGGTTTTCTGTTCAGCTTTTGCTGAGGTACAGTTACAGTACAGAATATAATTAACCCCTGAGTAAGGGAAGAATGGGAAAATGGTTTTCCTTTTCTTCTCAGGAAAAGTCTTTTGGGGTGGGGGTGGGCGTCAAAACAGAACAGCACCACAAAGTAAAGAGAGGAGTAATTAAGCTTTCATAGAACATCTGTATTACATTTGCACATGCACTCACTTCCAGGGAAGAGACAGACATCAAAACTAATGGAGAACATCCCAACTCTCCGAATGTGGGAAGAATGCTGTAGCCTTCCCAGCTGCAGTCCCGAGACTGTAAAACAAGAGATCGGCAAAGGAGCCCATTTCTTCCCATATTGCTTTTACTGTTGTTTTTTGGCCAGGTATTGTTACAAAGTTCTTAAACAGATTCATCCTACTGCTCCATGTACGAGAGACTTATGTACACCAGGACTACTGGAAAACAACAGCTACAGAATAAGCTTCATCATCTTCTGGTTGTTATGCACAGTAATTGGTTCCAGGGTCAACACTGTGATGCCACAACAAAGGGCTATAGCTTAAGGGTAAAGAATCAATAGCAGGAGTTAATGGAAGTTCTGTTACTATATAAATGTCCCCAAAATGAAAGAAAGGCAGGAAAAAAAATGTTCTGTATACACAAAACTGATCATAAATCCAACATGCAACCTTAGCTCTCAACAAGCTGTTAATTTCATTAAAGGAAAGAAACATAGCAAGTACTTTCAAGTATCTGTAACAAAAAACAACACGTTAAGATTTTGAAGCTGGTTTGACAAACAGTGCTTGCCATGGGTGTCAATTTATTTGTGTGAAAAAGATAAGCAAAAAAAGGTGTCTGGAATTACAGTATTATTCATAAAATACCCATTACTAGGGTATAGGCAACTTTGTTCAGAACATACTGATTGCTCCACTAAGCCTAAACATCTGGGGCAAGTTATGTATCTAGCTTTAGTGCCTTTGAAACATCATGCTATGTTTAAGCCAAGAGGTCCAGCCACACCAGTTTTAACAGTCATGTTTTCAAAGTCCAGCACTTTATCATTTTGAATCTTCCCATTCAATGACACTTCCGATAAAAATAAAAATATTCTTTTTCCCCACACACCAGGAAAGTGAAACAGACATAGAAGAATTGCAAATACCTTCTTTCAAGGTATTTCTCCCAATGTATCAATTCTCTCCCAACACTCAAGCACTCAGATGAAAAGGCACAAAGGAATAATTCAGTCATCCTTGTGATATCCAAGGTAAAACATTAAGACATGCAACATATCAAAACGGAATCGCTCACTTGTACACTTTGCTGTTATCATTTCCCCTTCTTCCCTTTTCAGTTTCTGATGTTCTCAGGATCCAAAAGAAACTTTTACCTGTTTTCCTTTCACCTGCTTTGCCACCATGCCCAGCTTTCAGCACTGGGACTGCTCATGCAGGGTTGTGGCAGGGGCACCATGTAACCTCCTGCCCTGATGCACTCTTACACCCCAGCCCGAACAGGATGACACTCAGCTACGGCACCTCCTTCCTCAGTGCTCCACTTTCTCTCCACATGCACTCTGCGGTCACTCGTTTCCTTCCTTGAAACAATACTCGTTTTTTGAGCACCAACTGCGCCCGCACAGGCTGACTCCCCACAGCATGCCAGCCCTCCCTGGCACGGGCTGCTCCAGGCCTCAGCCGTCCTGCTGGCCCTTCTCCCACTAGTAAGCTAACACCATGACACCACTTAAGCAAACACAGCACGCTTACCTCCAGCTTATTTCCTTATGCCATTGATTCAGCTTTTTTCCAAGGCTGTTCCTAAGGCTCCCATTTGCTACCATTCCTACATAAGCCACTGATGGTTTGCAGCCCTCAAGAGCCTGAATCCAGACTAAACCCTTCAAGATAAACTCTTCCACTGCTTCCTCTGATGCGCAACTGCCTGATCACTGCAATGAGCTGGATCAAATGGCAATGCCCCCAGCCAGGTCCCACCTACCACCCCACAGCCCCCAGCTCTCGGCAGGGCCAGCCTGAATGCCCGGTTCACCCACACCACCGCTGAGGTACATTGGGAAATGGCACTTTGTCTCACTCTAAATTCAGACCCTCAACAAAAGAAATTTAGATCAGTTATCTTACAATGTATATGCTGTGTGATACTTTTGATACTCTGCATCAGACCAAACATAATCAACATCAGAATGCAAATTCACAGACAGGGCAGTTTTTTCAGAAGACCACATTTCTGGCTTGCGCTTTTGCATGCCCCTGCTCCCCACTCCAGCGGGGATCTCTGGAAAGCTGTCAGCATCAGACGACTGCCTGGAAGTATCAATGAGCTTCCGGAAGAAGTTGTTTACATCATTTGGATGCATCTCTAATAATAAAACATCAGCTCTTTCCCATTTTTATGTATTAGTCTATAGTGGCTACATACACTCACACACTTTCTGAATTTCTGTCTTGCCTTTCTCAAACCTTTTTCAGCTTGATGGAGTTTTTAATTACACTTTTGGCCCATTCCAACCTTCACCTCCCTTGGTATCATGTTTCTTTCCTTTTGGCTTCTGAAGGCTTCAAAGAAAGTTGCAAAACTGGAATTTGAGTAAATACTGTATAAAGAGTACTTTTTCCATGATGCCTTGGTTGACTGAACTCAGTATTTCAGCTTACTAAATATATCCAAAGAGGGTTTTTTAAAAAAATATATCTTGCACTAATGTAACTGACCAAGAAGGGTCAATCTGGCAGAAAATGTTACTAGCACATAAAATTTCATTATGCATTAATAACACTTCATTTCCATTACAAGCCTTAATATTAGGCACTTGCATGCTGATAACACCAGGAATAAAAAAAGCTAACAGCTTCACTTACAAAATAAAGTAAGTATGTTGGAATTAGAATATGTCACATCTGTATGAAAAAAACAACTCTGCATTTCCACACAAATAACTGAATTGAGGCTTCCTTGTCAAACATATTTAGCACTACAGTAGGAAGTAGTTGATCCTCACTTACATGCACCCATTTTTCTGTCCCAAAACAATCCAAGTAAAGATTAATTTTTTCCTGTTACAACTTTACTTGCCATTCCGTGTTTCACTTTTTTTTAAGGCTTCTCCAGGCTTCAACAGTACTTAAGGTTAAGATGTTTCTGGGAAATTGCTGTGCATGTGGATACAGGCATGTGCAAGGACAAGAAACTTCTGCAAAGTATTATAAGGGGTTTACGATTAATGTGTTCCATGTGCAGTGTAAGCTGTACTTCCCGGATTCTC
Organism: Falco biarmicus; assembly: GCF_023638135.1. Taxonomy (NCBI): domain Eukaryota; kingdom Metazoa; phylum Chordata; class Aves; order Falconiformes; family Falconidae; genus Falco; species Falco biarmicus. The sequence continues at coordinate 69,448,616 of NC_079290.1, forward strand.
TTTTAAGGGAAGAGAAGGATCTATTTGCTTCATTATCTAGTAAAAAAGGCTTTGCTACCTGCTGAATAAAGGCTAAATCACAGAAAACTGAACACACCTTTGGTACAATGGTGCTACATACCTAGCAAAAGATGGAAAAGGCAATGACCAAATGCAGCACCTGCTCCACTACCTTGGGGTACAGCAGAGATGGGAAGAGATGAAGTCTTTCACATCCCACTATCATCCTGATTCATTGCACTCAGTCTTTCACCATCACAACACTGGCATGCAACCTCTATTGTTAAAACACACAGAAAATGTTTCAATGAGGGGATAAAGAAAAAAGCCATTCAGACCTGAGGTTCACATTTCTGAAAGAAATCATATATTTCCCTTGTGGTTGTGCCCCACCCCCCCAAATATTTAGGTTTTGCTGACAACAGCTTGCCTCAAATGCTATTTAAGCAGTAAGACATCATAAGACATATGCTATCCTGAGATAACACACACCTCTGAAGTGCTGTTAGGTGTAGCTGATGCCTTGAACTGCCTGATGAATTTGTTATCTCAAAGAAACATAAGGTTTGGGTGTGTCTTATATTACAAACTAAACCCAAATTTAGTCTTAAGAGGAAAAAAAAAATGAGTGATTTTGTATCCGAGAGAGAGATCTGACTTGGAGTAACTACCTCTAACTTATGGCTTGCAAAAAAAAAGAATAAAATTACAGCTGTGGTATGACCAAAAAGTCATTATAGTGGCTATGTATTTTTCTGTTATTTGAACTAACAGAGATAATGAAGTTTGAGATTACCAAACTGGAAAACACAGTTCTAAAAAGTAGGAGGGCAAATCTTCCCCCATGGGTTCTGTATGCACAAGCAGTATCTCATACTATAAAATCCATGTCAGGCAAGCACCCATATCCAAGTTACAATAAGCATCCACTGAGAGAGTACTTTTGTCTTTCACATGGACACTTTCTCAAAGCGATTCTGCACTTTAAAAGGATAGTGTTGGATTTTTGCCCTTAGCATTACTGAAGCGTAACCAAATCCATTAACAGAGTATCCACAAAAGACAATTCTAAGACTTGCTCCTCCCCTAGTCTTATCCTGTGTAAAGTTTGCATACTACAGAACATTTCAGGATATGCAATTTACACTGGCATCAATTACTGAGAAGAAAGATTTCTCTATTCTTCTCTAACCTCAAGCCATTAGGTGCCATGTGGATCAACAAAGTAGTTAACAATGTCTCCAACCTGACTGCTCACATACTTAAAATCGAGCCAGCAGTTATGAGTATCACTGGATCAGGGCCAAAGCATTCAGCAATTTGCCAGTTCAAACCCATGCTGTCTATAAAGAAGGAAAACAAATTCACCATGAAAGTTAAGTTGCCTACACATTTACAAATCCATTCCAGCCACTGAAAATCATGTCTAGAGATGGGTCACAAAATACGGCACAGTAGCAGTCACACGCCGACTGCAACAAGGATCCAAAAGTCTCATTCAAGAACTAGGGCATTAAAAATTATAATTAAAAATGCAAAAGTTTTCCTCCACAGTTTCCATAAAATTCACTATATGCTTTTCATCTCCCTAAAAAACCAGGCTTGCTGCTCATAAATCTTGTAGGCAATGAAAAGAAAACTAAGAGTAAAAAATTTACTGATGCTTCCATTGTAAAGGGTTCCCTTGAATGCAGCCAAGCTGGTCTTGACTTTTACTGGTATGCCTGGTACCACAGTCAGGCCCATTCAAGTTAAAGCAATCCAGTGCCTGGCATGAGACTACTGGGTTAAAAAGTAATGAAGTGAAGTCAAGTGAGACCTAGTAAAACTTGTATTTGTAAAATGCACCTGCAGAAAACAAATTATCTGCCAACACTAGGCTAAACCACGCATTATTTTTATACCCCGTGCTGCCCTGGGACTCCCCCAGGTTTCAGGTCCCACAGAATTTATCCCACCATATCCACTGAGAGCATCTACTGCCAAATCTAACCTGTTTAACAAAGAAAACCTGACTCTCAATTTAAGATGGATGAAGGGCAAACTGTGAACCATAATGTTAAAAGCAGCAAAAAGATTTAACATCAAAGACATCTACACAAGCCCCTCGTTAGCAGTCATTTACAGATCAGTAGAATCCCACTAAACACAGCCACAGCACTACTGAAATACTTGGAAATCAGATTGAAAACACTACCATTGCAATTTTCATTGCCTGACTCATTTTAGTAGCTGGGAGGAAGGGAGTCCTTGATCACTAATCAGAAACTGCTAGAAAATAAAATCACTACACAATATGATCTTATGACTGTGAATGTCACAAAGCAGTATTTCACACGCTATAGCTTGATGTAATAGAAACATCCAGTACTAAGAAATACCAGAATTGCTAAACTGGCTTTAACAAGGCAGCAAGGCCAGGGTAGGTGTCAAGAAGTGAGGATTTTGAGAAAGCTGAGTTACTGTGCAGCTGGATTCCCAAGTGCATGTCCCTATATGCAGATGTTTATAATACTTGCTGAAGAGCTAAAAGCCTACTATGAAAACTGAACCCCTGCACAACTGACTTAAACATAAAGGGGTATTTTTGAATGCACAAACTGAAACCAAGATGGCTAATAGCTTTCCACCCCCTTGGAAATATTTTTTTAAAAATGCCTGTGCTTGGTAAGCATGGAATGGAGATTGTCAATTCAGGAAGGACTAAACATAGACACAAAAAATCCTTAGAAGCAGCTGTTACAACATTTCCAAGTGCTCTGGAAGAAGTATGAAAAACTAAATCTTGTTTTGGGCAGCTTACATAAGTTTCACAGCAAAGCTCATCCTACTATTACCTACCTCTAAGAAAACACACCCACTTCCTTCTTTCTAACAGGTAAAATAAAGGCTGGGTAAACTTATCTCTTCCTTAACATCTTGGTACAGACTTTCTTCCAAGCTGAGACGTGCTTTGCTTTGGTTGCTTGTACCACAGACCTACAGCTACAATAAACTGTCTAAACAATACTTCTGTCTAATTGTGTCTCCTGATATTGCATATAGTAACTTGCAAAAAAAGGAACACTAAGAATTAAAGCTAAACATAGTAGAAGTATCTTTGACATACTGTATCAAAACGCCTGGCACAAAATTATTCAGTACTTAAACAAGACCCCCACTGAAAAGTTTGCAAGGAATAAAAGCAGTGCAACAGCAGCTGGATTAGTAACTTCAAAATGCTGCAAAATAACTTCTCTTTGAGCAACAACAAAGGCCATCTCTGTTGTGAGAAGTCATTCATCTACTAAAGTACCTCAAGCTCAGCCAGCAAGCCTTAGTTCTGACTCGAGCTGACTGCATGTTATCTGTTCCTCATCACCCTGCCCCGTTAAGAGAGGAACTTGAATTACTGTTTAATACTCTTGCTGGCCACCCACATTACATGAGACTGAGTAAAACAGGACCTAGTAACGCAGAGCATGGCAATCGGGAACAGAGTGGAAATTACCCAAGATGCCTACGGGGCAATCATTAAACATTCCTTAGGTGGTATGATGTCAGGGTAACATAGAGCATTAAAGGGTACAGACCGCATTATCTCAAAGCACTGCTGCCTTATTCCAGTGAAATACTTTTTGCATGAGCTTCCTGAAGCACAGCTCCCACTATCAGCCTGAAATAAAGAAGGCCCAAGTAACATCACGTGTGAGGTGCATGTGCCAAGGGCAGTTTTAACCACACTGTTCCATGTTCTATGGCTCTTCTGTCTTCCTCTCCCCTTGATACACACACTTCAGTGATTCCAGCTGCCAGATTTTTTCTTGTTACCCATTTCCTTGGGACCATCAGTGTAATTTCTCTTTTGTTCTGTTCTCTCAGTTCTTCCTCCCATTCACGTTAACCCACAGTTAAACAAAAGCAAAAAGCTATTGCTAATGGCAGCACCACAGGAATATATATACTCACATGTAAGAGAGAGATCCTCTGCAGTCCTGAGGAGCATACAAGAGTTCAAAGGGGAGGGAAGATAACAAAGTGCCACTGTGGTCAAAAACAATGCTTCAACCTGCAGTGCTTTGCAGAGAAACTTCAGATCATGAGAAAATACCACATCACAAGTGGCTTTGCTACCCACATCAGGATTGGTCTGTGTGACTTACAGCAAGGCAGATATAAAAGAGAAATTTCTGAATGGCATCATTAGACGCGTTCAAACTAGGTAATTGATCTAGTCCTGATCCCCCAAATTTTGTTTAAGGAACAGTTTGAACTTTCTAAAGTCCCAAACAAGATCTAATGGATCTTAAGTACAGGGTCCTTGCCTCTGCCTAACTTCTACGATCTGAATCATCAACTTGCTGTATTTTAAAGTCCAGCATTAATCCCGCTGGTGTTAACAAGCAAAACAATTAGTTTGGGTAGTAACTTTGAGGGGGTTTTATATCCCAACAGCCACTCCTCGGCAATGCTAAAATTAACTGGTAAAGTGTGCAATCACAGTGTAACGTTTTTATCTTTGTGGTACAGATCTAATCGAAGCCACCAAGACATCGTTCTTCCTTGAAACTGCCTCATTTCTTGGAAGCTTGATGCAGTAGTTACCAATTGTCCAGCACTCAGACATTCTCCAATTTATTGTATGCTTATTCTACAAAACAAATATGCTAAGTAACTTCAACATACTTAAGACTGTGCATACAGAACAAGATCTTCATTTAGCGTAAAATGCCCCAACAGCACTGCCCTCAGTGGCACGATACCGTGGGATTTACAGTAAAGTGAGTCTGGCACGAGAAGCATCTAAAGTGTAGTTATTTGATTAAGATATATAGTAAGAATGTTTGATTTTTAAATAGTGGAGAGGACTTGCCTTGCACACAGAGGAACCATTTCTTCATATGAAGCAGAACAATGAAATCCTGGTACTGGATACTGGCAGCTATGTTTCATGCAATCACTTTGGCAGCAGAAAAAAAACATTTACTAGGACTATCTTCTTCTCTTCTTTGGAGTTACTATACATTTTTATTTTTCTATTTTCACTTACTTAACTGTTTTACTCTTACTGTTCCACTCCTCCCCCAAATTACAGCCTTGCCATTTTACTGGAAACCTAAAGCAACTCTGGACAGTTTTTACTTTTATCTTAAATCAAAAGCCTTACAAAAGTAGGCACTTTCTGTTGAAGTTCCAGCTCTTGGTTTTGTTGTAATTTATAACTGAGCAAAACAAAGTCCAAATTTATGCTTCATAAATCCCCTCCTACTCTTCTTTCACAAAACTTCCTAATGTTGTTATGTTTCTGTTCAAACATTCCAATTTACATATGGGATTTTCTTCTAACAGGCCTAGGATAAATGGAATGTGTTACGTTCCCCTGTTTGTATAATGTGTAAGCAATTCACAGGCAGCAGTCTCTTCTTCAATTTACTAATAAAGACACTAAATCAGTGTCTGGCTGTGAATTTCTGAAGGGTTTTTAAAATGTAACAAATGCAAACAAAGAGCTCCAAAAACAGGCACTGCCTTTTTTTTTTTTTTTTTTTTTTTTTGGCTTAACTTAAAACTAAGGAAGGAGCTAGGAGTTCGGTCAATTAGCAGATTGCTAACAAGCCAGCGGGTCCCCTGGCTGGTGTGGACAATGCAAGCTCCTTTGCTGTCTCCCACTGGTGTGACTACTCCAGATTTGGTTTTCACATGGAAATCCTGTTGGAGTTACCAGCCTCTGAGTGTGGGGCATCACAAGGCCTCACGGCTTCAGTGCAGGACACCTAGCACCCCGGCACTGCCTTGGAGGGTTGGAACCCAACACCATCCCACAGCTCTTGTCAGCCTTCCCTCCTCTGTGAAACCTCATCGCACAGCACAGCTCCCCTCACCAAGGTCCTTCTCTCTGTCCTCTATTCCCCTTTTTCTCCTCCCTGCACCCTACTCCATCTCTTGTCTCGCCCCTTCAGGGAGTTCATCTTCTCCTGAGTCCCACCACACCACCAACAACACAAACCAAATGCAGCCACACACCAGTTTTGCATTCATTGTTTGGGTTGTTTGTAGGGGTTTTTTTGTATCCTGTGCAATCCTGCCTCTTGTGCCGACCTCATCTAGCCAGACTACGAGCTCCCAGGGCCTAAAGCTATGTCTGTATGGGGCCTAGCGTGCCATTTCTCACTCACCATCAGCCCCTTCCCACATTAGCCAACCTAATAAAAACAGCATGTGTTGAGTAAGGGTGAATCAGTCCCTCCTTAAAGCATTTCAAAAATCCAGGAGTCCAACAGAATGAAGAAAAAAAAAAAAGAAAAGAAAAGGGACAGAAGAGGCAAGAGATACAGGAAACAAAATGGACAAGATGGTTTTCACTGGAAGTGGCATTCCAAGGTGCAGCACCCTCTCCTTTCCCTGCCATGCTACCCTGACAAGGTCAGGCTAGAAGTAGCATTCCTCTCCTTTATTCCTATATAACACTCCTTTTCTTTTTCTTCCCCTGCCTAGAGTACTTTCAACATTTACTTTCTGCCCTATCTGGCGCTTACATGCAGAGAGAAGTACCTTCATGGCACTCCCTTACTGATGGGGCTCAGCAAAGGCCTGTGATATACCCCAAGTGGTACTTAAATCGTTTTTACTTCTTCATCTTCCCACCTGCCAGCAGCAGTTACAGCCTCAAAAATTATACTTCCTTCTTCATTTCAGGACTGGAATAGTTCATAGTGCCTAATGCAACAAACTGTAACACCATCACTGCTAAACACAGCATGGCAACGAAAGGGACCCACACCAAGCCGTAAAAATACTCATCACCGAATTCAGCATGCAGGCTGAATTATTACTTTGGCGTTCCTAAAACTAAATTTTAGTTGAGAAGCTGGAAGATTTAAAAAAAAAAAAACCAAAAAAAAAAAACCAACACAATCCTGTTTTCCCTCCCTCTTTTATCAACCTCTACTCCCTCAGTCATACCTCCAGGGTACTTTTTAGTTCAAAATGAAAATCACACACACCCCAAGAAAAAGCCTCAAGCTGGGGAAATGCTGAGCAACAACTCACAGGTGCTTCAAACAGAGCTGGATGCAACTCAGTGGAAATCCAGGTACAGTTTGCTAGTGGCTTGATGCCAAATAAAAATGAAGATTCATCTGAGGCAGGAAGACCTCAGGAATGTTCAGACTCTGCTCCTAACAGCAAATGTGCTCTGAGCTACCACTTCCCACATGGCTGTCACACAAAGCACATACACCGTACACATATATCTCTGTATGTAAGGTATCACACATTACACCACGTGTGACTCTAGAAAACTAATTTTTACCCTCCTCCCAACAAGATGGAAAGAACCTTGTAACCAGCTAGCTTACGTCCTAGCAGCTCATAAGCAGGGTTTGCAAACACTACCCCCATGCCTGAGAAATCTGTACATAGACAGCAGTGACAAATTACCTATGTGTTAGGAGCAAAGAAGTGTCTACCCTAGAGGCTCTCAACCCCATTTCACATGTAAAGTGCAACTCTTGCTCTTCTCCAAATGAGCCCTACCAGTGCTACCCAGACCCTTTCACCCTCAGCCCCAACATCTGTTGGCCCCCTGTGACTACAGAGGTGCACTGCCAGTTTCCCTGCTGCAAGACACTGTGCATCAACAGGACTACTCAGTTTATTCCGAATTAAACACACAAAAATGTACTTTCATCTGAGTCAAGGCCACAACAGTCAACCATGCCTGGTAGTCTCAAGGCCCTTTTCTGACCCGGGATAACATAGTAATGTGTCAATCAGGGGAAAACCAGTAAAAATAAGAAAGGGCGGGGGGGCGGGAAAACAAACCCACAAACAAACTCAGATATTATATAACCTTACGAGCAGCACAAGATTTTCCTGACCATAGCCTGAGTAAAAACAATACCACAGAAGGCACGTAGGAACAGGAACAGAGGGCTGCTTCCCACCTCTGCTGCAGAGGTATGCTGTCCGTGGGGCTGGAGCATGGCTCTTGATGGAAAAGCTTCACCTGCAAGAATATCTACAAAAAGCTGCAGCAGAGGATAGCAAACCACAGCACTTCTAGGACAAAATGTGCTTCAAAGCCATACCAGAACACCTGATTTTAGCAGGGGTGTGCATGAGGGCAGAATTTGGCCTACATTCTGTACACCTTAAGTTTCTCTCTGTAGTGGAGGGAAAGAAAGCCTCTCAAGTTAAAGCAGCAGTCTACAGAAGCGTAAAACTAATCCTACAGCTTGCTGGATATCAGTCCCTTAGAAGACAATATAAAGGCAGTGTTAGTAAATCTGCATACCAAAAAGAGAAAACTGAGAAACTTAAGTCTTGAAAATTGACCTATGAAAGTCCCAAAAAAAAAAAAAAAAAAAAAAAAAAAAAAAAAAGCCAACCAACGCCAACTCTCTCAAATCCAAAAAATCTTTGTCATGTGTAAAAAACGTTCACTTCATTGACACAATGATTTTACTTAAATAAACTCTAAGAAGCAAGGGTAACATGTCTCTTGGTTGTAAGGTAAAAATGTTGCTTATTAGCCAGTTAAATACTTGATAAGCTCTTCAGCTGTGATGTTAGCAAATATAAAACGCAACAGCCACCCTCTAAGCCCACCAATACAAACACACTCCTTTTCCAGGATATGCCTTTATTTAGGCCCATCAGTCTGCTGCTGCTTTACAGTTAAAGAAGGACCAATTTGGCACCTAAACAAACAAGTTTCCAGGTGTTGACTAGTGACACTGGCTAACCCAGTCACCTTAATTCCTGTAAGAGAAACTGCTGTGTGACTTTCAACTCTCACCTTCCACTCCTACAACAAGAGCTCAAAGCTTGAGTTGAGGCAAGAAGCAGGATGGGTAAAGAGATGAGATGGCTCCCCTTCTTAGAAATAAAGTGCTTAGTACAGACAGTGCATAAGAACAGCTTTCCTATTTGAACATCAAGCAAAAAAGTTCTTCTGTGTTTTCAGCCCGTCTCCAGAAAGACTGTTTTCTATCACAGCAGTTTCTATAAGGGCTCTGTACATTACAATGGTAAAACATGGCAGCCCCATTTAACTCCAGACAAATCTACAGTTTTATCACTACATCTTGTGTCAACTACACCGAGGTGTTTCGGGCGGCAGCTGATGGATTTTCACACAACGTTAAGTATGTATGCTCCCATAAAGAACTCTGTTTAAAGTGTCCCAAAATCCAACGGCAGACGGGAAAGCCACATTTTGAGTCTTTTAATTGGGCAAGTAATCACAGTGAAAATGTTTAAGTCAGCTTGTCGCTAGGCCTTTTTGGAATTGTGGTTTATGGAAAGGGCAAGAAAGTATTAAAAAAAAAAAAAAAAAGGGGAGTTCTTGGTTTAATTTACATTTCTGTTCTAGTGTGCACCCAATTTGTCCACTGGGGACTTGATCCAAGTTGTAGCAAAATCAAGTTCAGGACCGTCTTGTAAGTTTAAGGACAAACAGATGGGGTTAATTTTTTACAATTTCAATCCTTTGGAGCTCACTTCACTCTATGCCTTACATTTTGAAAGTTATATTGCCAAGCAGTGTTGGCCCCAACTTCAGTTGTCCTAAAGACATGGGACTTTCAAGAAAGAAGTGCAATGACAGAAAAAAAATAAATATAACTAACATTGCTTCAAAACTTTATGAAAAACATGTAACGATACACAATTCTGGAAAATGTTGCTTTGCTGCTGTGGGGTCTGTAGCCAGGAGAAAGCACAACATTATGTAAAATCCTGAAAGAACACAGCTAATTGAATAAACCCGCCCTCTTCCACAATGGTGCAGATTACTTCATCTGTGACGGTCTTGAAAATGTGTTTAAAACTCTACAGATAACTATGTTCTTCACAACAAAAGGAATGAAAATGAGAGGACAATGTTATTGTTCACCAAACAGAAAACAAAAAATCTGTGCAAGGCTAGTAAGGAAAGAATGGTTAATCTCACATTTCTAAAAGGGTATTATAAACAAAGAATGGTGAACAACAAAAATAAAATATAAAAAAAAAAAAGGATACAAAAGTGCTTAATGGTGTTCTTTTAAATATTTACTTTGCTGCTATTTGGAGAATAATTTGTTCCATTTAGTAGTGTTGGACTCAAAGGACTGCATTAATCCAGAGAGATTAATTATAGCCTTTGGAGTTATAAACACAATTTGGAAAGTGAAGCAGAGAAGAGGAGAGAGACACCTCTCACGCTGGCAAATAACAACTTCACATGCTTCAGGGCTGCACCACACACTCTGTGCCCCTACTACACCTGCACGCTACAAGCAGA